>NC_091794.1:28196818-28499848 GCF_041296235.1 Equus asinus
TTTCTCACAGTTCTGGAGGCTGGAAGTCCACGATCAGGGTGCCAGCATGGTTGGGTTCTGGCAAAGGCCCTCTTCCGGGTTGCAGACTGGCAACTTCTCACTGTGTCCTCACATGGTGGAGGTGGGAGGGGCGGGGAGCTCTCCGGGGCCTCCTTCATCAGGGCACTAAGCCCATTCAGGAGGGCTCCACCCTCATGGCCTAAGCACCTCCCAAAGGTTCCACCTCCAAATACCATCACCCTGGGTGTTCGAATGTCAACAAATGAATTCTGGGGGACACACAAACATTCAGACCATAGCACAGGGTGTCCTTGTGTTCTTTCGTCTTCTTCAGTTCTCCAAACTACAGTGTTCTCTCCTTCTCTGACCCTCCCCTCGTCCCCCACACACTGCTTGACAAGGCACTGTTTGTCTCTCTCTGAAAGCACCAGACACTGTGGCTTCATCTGGTGCTCAGTTGTGTCTATGCTTTCTCTTTTCTGCTGGAAGAGGCTCCAGTCTTCGTCTCTCCCTCCCCGACTGTGCCTAGCACTTGTCTGGCTCTGGGCGGAGGCTCAGCAAATGCTAGCTTGATTTGGTCTGTGTGCTGGAGCAGGTGCTACTATTTCTTGTCAGGATGGTGATGCTGGAGTCTGTGCTTTTGTAGTCTTTGTGTAGGCAGCATGGATGATCCTGCTGCATCTTCTGGGGGATGGAGGCTTCTCTGTGAATCTTCCTTTCTAGAAGTTCCAATTCTAGAAGTTTCTAGAAGGTTCCAGTTCAAACTTGTTTCTAGTAAACTGTGAGCATTTTTCATGTTTTGTTTACCTCTTCTTAATTTGTTTTCTTGGTCTGATTGCACACATCAATTGTTCATAATCTTTTTGGGAATTCAGTGAAGTATCAACTGCAAATGATTGTAAAATGCCAGGCTACTGGGGAGACCCACATGCCTCCAGAACTTGGTCATATCCCCTGCTCCTGCTCATCCCTCTGAGTGGGGTCTTGGCCTCACCTTCTGTGGCTCACACCCCACAGAGTGCTGTGAGGGGGCCCTGCTCTTGTCAGATCATCATGGCAGTCCAGGACGTGGGCTCTGTGAGACCTGCCCACTTAGTCAGTCTCCTTGAGTCCTGGTCCGTGTGGGATTCTGGAGGGGCTTCACTGGCTCTGGCAGGTGGACAGGAGGACTAGTCATTGTTTGAAAAACCTCTACAGGATCAGGCATAGGGCAAGCTTTGCTCAGGGTGCCTGAGGCCACCTCCTGTCTGGGGGGTGGGAAGACATGGGGCAGGGGGTTCCAGGTGTGCCTGGGGCTGGCTTTGTGAGGATGGAGGGGCTGCTTGTAGGAGCCGGGGGGCTTTGGGGCTGTGCCTCCATTGTAAGTGGGTAGGATGTGACCCTCCCATCTTACAGAGGAGGGAACTGAGGCAGCTGGGGCAACAGACTGGGCTTGTCTCCTGTCAGTGGCAGGGGAGTCATGGCCAGAAGGTAGGCGGAGGGGAGCTGCAGGAGGGAGGGCCATCTGGCTGGGTCAGGCCATGGTGCTCTGGCTGGTTGGCAGAGGTCAGACCTAGTGTGGGCAGTCAGGACTCCAGAAGAGCAGAGGGAGCCACCAAGCCTGTGCCAGCCCGGCCGTCTCATGGAGCAGCTGGCTCTCACGTGGCTCTGCCTTCCCGAAGTGCCCAGAGTTGTGGTACACCCCGATGCACCGCAAGCAGTTCACGCCTCTGGGACTTTGCTCAGGTGCTTCCTCTCTGGGAACACCCATCCCTCCTTTCTGCATCTCATGAGCTCTTTTTACCCTTCAAGATTGAGCTCCAATGGGTGCCAATTATGTGTGGAAACCATCCCTGACCACCCCACTCTGGGTGAGCCCTTCTCTGAGCTCCTGCTTTGCTGAAATTGGCCCCTCTGCAAGCTCCCAGAGGGCAGGGCAGTGTCTTATTTCCTCCTGTGTCTCCAGGGCATAGTGCAGCACAGGCCTGCCGTGGAGTGAGACTTGGCACAAGCTCGCTGGACTAGACTAGGAGGTATTTGCCAGTGCAAGTGGGCAGTGAAGTATAAATGCAAGCTGTGAGCTGTGTCCTGAGGCCCACGGGAAGGGAGGAGTGGGCTGCCCTGCCCCCTGCTCCTCTCAGACGTTGTGAGCATGCTCTCACATGTGTAGGATGTGGATGGCCACCATTTGGAGTCTACCATCTGTAGAGGCTTTTTGTTTTAAAGAAGACTTCCTTGTCCTTTTTAATGCAGGCTCTCCAGGCAGGAAGTTGTCCAACCCAAGACCAGCCGGGAAGATCCTGGTCTGTTTTGGAGACTTCTTTCTGGGTTTCAGAACTAACCCCCTTGTATTACTATGAAGAAACACTGATGCTGGTCTGGGGGGTGGTGGGAGGAGCTTGGCTTGTGCTTCTGTCTTAGGGGTTTTGTTTCGCTCTCTCACCTTATACAGATAGGGAGGTTGGGGCTGCAGTGGCAACTCAAATCTGCCCAGATCTCCCAGCTGCTAAGGGCCGGTTGTTTGGTCTCTCCAGTAAGCAGCCCAGCCCCTGCCCATAGATACTCGCCCTCAGCTGAAGTGTGGTGGACAGAGCCCAGCCGGGTATTGTGTTCCTGGGTTCTAGGGCTCTGTGACCCTGGCTTCCACTGGCAAGGTCTTTCATGCCTCTGAGCCTCAGTTTCTCATCTGTAAGATGGGTTGGGACCTTCCAGCCCTGAGGGATATTCCATCGCTCTCTCACTGGCGTGTGGAGACTGGGTGCTGGGAAGTTGTAAAGCACTTGTCCTTTCCAGACCTTTCCGGAATGGAGGGTGAGAGATTGGAGGGGTCTCAAAGCCAGTAGTCCCTGGAATGGCTCTGACCAAGTCCTCCTTGCTGACTCTCCTTCCCCCCTCTGGGAGATGTTGATTCGTTTCTCAGCCTCAGTCCCAAGCCAGGCTGCACCTCGGGGTGAAGGGGGCGACGTGCAGAATCACCCAAGCTCTCTCAGGTCTTAGCCATCGTCGTCAGTGATAGCAACGGTTGCCACCATTTAAGTGACAGGCACGATGCCAGCTTCTACCTTCATTCTCTTATTTGAGCCTTGGAGCAGTCAGTCCAGCGAGGAGGGAGGGATTCTCCCCCAGGAAGAGGTTTCACAGATGAGCATCATGAGCGCAAAGCAGCTGTAGCAGCTTCCTCAGAGCCACACAGCTACGAGGTGGCTGAGCCAGGGTAGGAACCCGGTTTTTCTGACTCCTCAACACTATGCCTTGATGCCTGTAGTGTCTGTTTATTTTGTGGTTCGTTCTAGTCCCTCCAAACAGGGAACGGCGCTGTGAGAGCTAGGCTCCCCCGAGTAGGATTCCCACACTGCCCCTGTGCCCAGTGCTCGCTGGGGCCTTATGCACATGTCCTATTGCCCTTGTCAGCAAGTCGAGGGCCCACTGTGTGTCTTGGGGCATGCATGGGGCAGATCTTTTATTCCTCCTCAAGGTTATTCCCTGGAGAGCCAGCTGGGGGCCTTGCTTTAGTGTGTGGGATCTTAGAGGACCCTCGTTGGGCAGCAAGTCATAGCAGGTCAGCATTGGAGGGAACTGGAAAGGTCATGTAGTCCAGTCCCTTCATGCTACCTTCAAGAAAATGGAGGCTCAGAAAGGCCAAGCGACTTGCTCAAGACCACACAGCTTGTCAGTGGACAAGGGACCTGGGGCCCAGGTCTCCTGCCCTCAGTGTGTCCCTGCCTGCTGTCCTTGTTGTTTGTGTCTGAAGCCAGTTCTGAGTTGCGCTGGCTCTCTGTGCGCTTCTTTGTCCTCTGTTTTTGTTCCCAGCCTGACACATTTTTCGGATCTCACCTGTGATTGCCCTGCAGTCGTCTGTGTTTTGTGTACATTGAATGGCTTTGCTTCACACCCCACTGAGCAGCTGCCCCAGAATGAAGCTGAGCGGGCGTCTTCAGGTGCAGGCCCCAAGCCGTTCTGAAAGGCGCCCACTGCCCCTTTGCCTGGCCCTACGCAGCCCACTCCGGGCCTCCTGGGGGCTGAGCCTGTGTGTGTCTGTGTGTGTGTGTGTGTGTGTGTGTGTGGAGGGGATTGTATGTGTGACAGGGGTTGGTGTAATACTCCCACTGCTGCTTTGGCCTAGGTCTGAACATCAGCCCCAGTCCTGCTGTGTCTGTTACAAGGATTTCTGGGTAGTGGGCTCCCCATTATGTGAGCTGATCTACACGACACACAGTAGGGGCCCTGGATGCCTCTTTTTCTGCTGGTTCAAAGTCCAACTAGCTTGTCTTTAAGGTGCCGCTCATGCACCCCTCCTGGAGAGTCCACTCTCTCTGAAGACCTATTGCCTTGATCGCTCTCTCTGATGCCTCTGTTTTCCCCTCCTCTGTCTGCAGTGGTGGTGAAGCTGCCAGATGGGAGGCCTCCAGGGTAGCGTCCAGGTCTGATCTCTCTCTGTCCCGGTGCAGCCTGGTGTAGGGGTGGGCTCATGTCTCTTGAATGAGTATGGTATTAACTGCAGGGGGCCTGGGTCAGATTCCAGGTCTGCCTCATCCCTCTGGGAGGTGATGGGTGGTTGTTTGCCTTCTCTGAAATCCTTCCTCATCTGTAGAAGGGGTGCAATAATATCACCCACCTCAAAACCTTGTGGAGATGAAGTTAAATGAATTACTGTGTCTAAAGGACTTGTTTGTGCCCAGCATGTACCAGGTGTCTGCTGTGAACCTCAGGCCCGGCTGCCCCGTCCCCTGTGAAGGTTGTCCAGGTCTGTTCTGCCTTCCCGCAGCAGGCCCCTCTCTGGGTCCACCCCTACAGTACCATCTCATGGCCCTGCCCTGCCGGTCTGCACCTGCTCATCCTGTGTCACGGGTCAGCTCCTAGTATAGGTGGCCACGCCTGAGCCGGCTGCATGGATGCTTAGGTTTGTCTTATCAAATAAAAGAGTAGGTTTGGCACAGAGACCCCTGGCCCACATACTTTATTATATCCTGCGTACGAGCTGAGTAAGAGTGAGGTGGTGACTGAGCCTGGAGGGATCAGCTGAGACGCATTACGCCCTGTGGTCCCCAGTTTTCTCACAGTGGAAAAGCAACAAGCTTTCAGCTCAAGGGAATGGCTCCTGGGGAGGACATGGTAACTTGGAAATACCTGGTAGGGAAGTGGGCCTGCGCCTTGTGGTTGGCGGGGTGAGACGCTTGTTATTTCAGCTGCTGACTACTTGTTTTAAGGTAAGTTTAACCTGTGGTCAGTGTGGGGTGGGACTTTGGTCCTGAGTCCCTGGGGATGGTACACTGGAAAACTGGCAAGGCTTGGTCAGTCACTGCTGACCTCTGAGTCATGGCCAGAATCTCAGGTCTCTGATTGCCCATTCGGGGTCCAGCTGTGCCTGTGGCCCACTCAGCCAGGAGGGGACTGATGGGTAGGGCATGTGGGGTGCCCTCTGGGAGCATGGTCACACGCTGTCCAGCCTCAGGTGCACTGGCCACCCTGCAGTCCATAATGGAAGGTGCTCCCTAGTGTGAGCTGATGGCGGGCGCCCCCGTGACTTGTCTGAGAGCACCCTTTCTTCCATGTGTTCCAGTTTAAAACTCAGCATAGCTAGTGACTCCCTTCACCAGTGCAGAGCCAACAGCTAAATAGTTAATCAAGTCTGGTGAGTAGTATTTGCAGAGGATTTAAGATGTTATGTGGGTTTGTTCCCTTGACTTGTCTGTTCTTTAGACTCACTGAGCAGCTTTTGCTTTAATCAGAAACGTGAGCAACTGAAGTTATTTCCTGATATGGCTCTCTCAGAGTTGCAAGACTTTTAGAGCAAATGCAAAATGAAAACATTCTCTTTACCTAAGGTGAAGGCTCTGTCTCAGGCAGCTGGCTTTGGGAGATGAAATACGACCTTGCTGCTTAACCTCCTGGTTTCTGGAGCTGTTGACTTTTGAGCCCTTTTCTGTGACATGTGCGGCATCTGGAATTGATTTATGGAAATCTTTGGGGGATTCGTTATAACCTGGAAATATGAAAGGGAATTCTCGCTGCCCCATGAGCCCCCTGGGCCATGGATGGGCGTGTGAAGGCGGGAGGAGAAAGTGCTTAAGAGTGGGCAGGTGGGAGCACCAACTGGACCCCACTGAGAGCCCTTCGTGACCTGCCTCCAAGAGAGTAGAAAACTATAAATGTAGTTCTAACGAGCCGTCTTCATTTCTCCTTGTTCCCCTGAGCCTTGTCCACGTGCAGGCGTTCTTTGGTGCAGCAGGGGAATCTGGTCCCCTGCCCGTTCTGCTTGGTATGGGACCCGCACGTGATGGTGTCTCTCATGGACATTCTCCCGTCTTTCTGTCTTGTCTTCTGCTTGTTGTTTGTGCGGCTGTAGTGTAAGTGATCATCATATTTCTTTGGTAAGCCGTTCTGTGAGTTTCTGATTTTTCACACTGTAAGTAAACCACAGAGAACTTCTCTGTTGTGTACGGTTTTTCCTTTTGAATTGTTCCCAGGAACACTTGCTTGACTTTTCACCAGGAGCTCTTCCCAATCCTCTATGGTCCTGTACCCACAAATGAATGTGTCAAAGTCAGACCCTGCAGGAATGCTCCTCAGTGCCCACTCTTGGCTTTCTATTGGAAAGAGTTTTGCCAGCAAATTTACATTGCCCGGCTCTGATTTCTCTCCTTTTATGTAGTATTTTATTTAAAAAAATTTTTAGTGTTTCATTTTTTATACATTAAATTATGAAGCATCAAAATATAGAAAAATTCAAGAAAAATGTAATAGATACCTGTTTTCCTACTATATATGTTAAATAGGGACTAACAGTTTGTTGTGTTTGTTTCAAATTCTTTTTTAAAAAAATCAAATGTAGATATAGCTGAAGCCCATCCCTACGTCTTCCCCACCCCACCCCCTCCCAGGTGTTCCTTGTCACACCCAAGAAGGTGGTGTACTTTGTGGAATTTGTGTTTTTGTACTTTTACCACCTATATGTGTTTATATATACACAAACGTACATACATAAATATGTATGTTATTCCTTTGTGTATTTTAAACAGTTAAATAAATGCTCTTGTTATATATCCTTTTGATATTTCTCTTTTTACTCGACATTACGGTTTTGAGATTTATCCATGTTGATACATGTAGGTCTTGTTTGGTCATTTTAACTGCTGTGTAGGATTTTGTTATGGGCAGACCTGTTTATCCATTTTCCCTCTGAGAAATGGCTAGGTTGTTCCCACTTTTTTGTTGTTGCAAACACCGCTACCATGAACGTCCAGCCGCACGTCTGTGTACACAGGCATACTTGGGTTTCTCCAGGTTCCCTACCTGGAAGGGCATTTCCTGCCCCATGAGCCCCCTGGGCCATGGATGAGCGTGTGCCCATCTGGGAGCATGTGCATCTCTCCAAGATCCTGCTGAGCTCTTCTCCAGCCGCTGGTCCCACTGTGTGCTCCGTGTCCTCCGGAGCCCGCGGGGTAGACCCCCTTTCCTTGCTGTGGGTCCCGCTGCCATCATGTCAGGAGGTGGAAACCTGAGAACAGCTTTGGGAATGGGACAGGAGAGAAACCGAGGGCAGACTTGAGCGTCCCTTAGCGCTACTCCAAAATTCCTGGCTGTGGCGACTGGGGCCGCCTTCCCCGGCATTTTCAGAATCTCTGTGGAGGAGGGTGAGAGGAAGGTGCCTGCAGCTGAGGGCGGTGTGGCCTTTGCTGAGTCTTGGCCGACTGCTGCAATGCTGTCGAGGAGGCAGGGCCTGGCTCCCCCAGTGACCTGCCGTGTAACCTGGGATAGCTCCATCCCCTGTCGCTGGGCCTCCGTTTCCCTGTCTGCATCATGAGGGTTAACCTGTTGACAATGAGTGACCTGTATGGCCTCTTGGCTCTCCCCATGTTGCTCCCCCACTTTGATTTTTGTAATTGGCAACGTGGTCTCCACTTTCTAGCCGCGGCTCCTTGCCCTGAGTCTCTGGAGGCCGGCAGGTCCGAGTGGGGGTGGGGGCTGCCTTGCAGGGCGTCAGTGGCCTGGTGCTCCCCGATGAGCGTCCCCTCAGTGAATGGTCTGTGCGTTCATAAGCCTTGAGGGAAGGGCCTCAGATCCCGGGGGCGGGACGCCGAAGCAGATTCATGCTGACAGAGGGGACTCCAAGGGCTGCTGCTGGCCCAGGGGACACTTGCGAAAGCCAGAGCAAAGGAGCACTGCTTTCTTTTCAGGTTCGTGTAGCCCTGTCCAGTATGGCTGCGGTGTAAACTGGTCACGGAGCCAGTATTTACTGTGTGCTTAGTAGGCGCCAGCACCGTCCTAGGACGTTCGTGCTCACTGGGTGGATCAGGGAACAGAAGAGACAGAGCATGTGGAAAGCCTCTGCCTTTGTGGAGTTTCTGTTCTGCAGGAAGAAGATTAAATGAGCTAATAGTATTTGTCTGCTTTGCTGCTTGGGATGCAGTGATGTTTGTGCTCAGAAAGGGTTGGGTTTCATTTCATCACTTTGTTGTTCTGTGGTAAGCAATGAGTCAACTGTACGGTGTCCTAGGAGGTGAGTTATACAGTGTTAGCAGGGTAAGAGGCAGCAGAAGTTTGGGGTGTCGTGATTTTTAACTGGATAGGAATGGACACCGTCACTTGAAGGTGGCATTTGAGCAGAGGCGTAAAGGGTGAAGAAGTTGGCCAGGCAGCTCCTGAGAGAGCATTTGGGTGATGGGGTCAGCCAAGCTGAGGCTGGGGTGGGTGAGGGGTGCCTGGTGTGTTTGAGGAGCAGCAAGGCCAGCGCAGAACATGTGGGGAAGGGTGTCTGACCCAGCGGGAGGAGGGCGGGTCCCAGCCCTGGTCCCTCTGAGGAGTCTGGCTGTGACTGACTGGCAGGAGGAGCCTCTTCTGTGTTTTGAGTAGAGAAGGGTCACTCTGGCCACTGTGTGGAGGACAGAATGAAGGGGACACCCATTGGGAGGCCAAAGTGCCAGCCCAGGGGAAAGAAGACAATGGCCTGAGCAGGGGGGAGCCGTTGGGGTGGGGAGGAGTGGGAGATTCAAAACCCATCCATGAAAAGGGGAAGCACAAGGTTTTCTACATTAGAGTTTATTCAGACACGGACTTGTGGCCTCAAAAGGGCTGTAAACAGCAGCTGCCCCTTTGACAGAGCTCGGGTTTGTAGTGTCCACGCTCAGTTGGGATCTGCCCTTCCATGAAGGAAGAAAAGAAGAAAGGTGGAATGAGGGCAGTCTCTGGTGACTGGGAGGTTGTTCGTATTCTGGAATCGGAAAGGCCCGGGCTCAAATCTGGGCCTTGGCCGTTCACTGAGTCACCTTAGACAGGTGACTTCACCTCTCCTGCTACAGCTGCCTCCTCTATAAAGAGCACGGTCATGGCCAGGATCAGATGAGCTCCTGGTTGTTTACGTTGCTGCCTGACATGTTTCGTTTCATTTCTTTGTGGTCCTAGGATGAGCAGATGCCAGTGCCTGGCGTGGTGGGGCTTAGAGAAGTGCTGGGTCTCCAGTTATCACCCAGGGAGTCTGTCTGAGCTTGAGGTTGCACGAAGGGACTTAGTGGGGAGGACTCAGGAGATCTGGTTCTGACGTCAGCTGTGTGTGACCTTGGGGGAGGCAGGGACTCTGTCTGTGCACATCTCCTGGCTGCCGGGGCTGTGCTTGGCATTTTAAACACGTCATCTCACCCACAAAGGGAGGCGACGGACAGGAGCAGTCCTGTTAAAGTCTGGTCGTTGACTGTTTCCTTCCCTGTTCTTGACAATATCCTAGAACTGCCTGCAGCATTACCACTTGATGTGTGTTTTAAACTGACTCACCCTGTTTTTTTTCTTTTTCCTTAGCCTCTCCTTAGGTAACATCTGTGAAATCATAGTTCTAAAGTGTTTTTTACTAACATTTCTAGTAGTCTACATATCAAAGTAAGTCCCTAAGTATTAAAATAGAATGGGTGGTCTGTGTGCCTCTTAGAGGTCCCTTTTGTACCCCTCTGGAGGTGTGTACCACATCTTGGGGAGCACTGGACGAGGAGGTTTCGTGAAACCTGGGAGAGTGGGCAGCCTCTGGAAATGATGGAGGCTGCCCTGAAGTCTGATTGGTCTGAGCTTAGCAGAGTGCTCTGGTGCATCGATCCATCTGGGTCCCCATCCCAGAGAGCCAGGAGGGGAGTGGGGCTTGTGGGGACTGAGGCTCAGCCATGCACAAGACGATGGGTAGGAGGTGGAATGTGAGGCAGGCCCCCCTGGCTGAGGCCACCTTTCTGCCTGTCTGATGAAGCAGGAAGATGACTAAGTGCATCCCTTTGGGTGTCACTTGTGGTCAAACCGCAAGGTTCTTTGGGAAGTCATAGGTCATGGGAGATTACCACACAAAAAAGAACAAATCAAGGAATCTGGTGAAGAAGACTCAGCAGACCTACAACCAGTCAACTTCCTGGTGAGTAGGTAGACTGGGGCAGCTTGTCCTCTGATTCCACAATGAAATCCCTCTTAACGACCGTCTCTCCTCCTTTCCCTGCTCTCCTTCGCTCTCAGAACTTTTCTTATCTTTTGGGGTGGAAAACATTATTTTGTAGCAAACTGGCTCCTACTGTCAGGAAAATTTAGCATTAAATGTAAAAAACCAAAACCTTGTAATTTTTAAAAGAGATGTATTGGGGAATGATTATACCCACTCTGTAAAGGTTATTTGCTTTAAAAAGAGATCACTAAACGTATTCTTTAGTGAGTGCTAGAAAAAGGTAGGGAGTGACTGAGGGCATTTGTTTTTAAGAATGACGGCTCAGTGTTGAGTGATGGGGATCCAGGGGCTGGAGGCCAGAGCAGCAGGTGGTGAGTGGCGAGGTGAAGCTGTGGGGCTGTGGGAGTTGGAGGGACTGTGCTATAGAATTATGGATCGATACTTATGGAACCCCTCTGCTATGTCAAGAATATCTGGAAGGCACGGGGTCACAGTGTGATATCACCGTTAGCTGGTTATTAACACTTACAGAGGCTAGAAGATGGCACAGACCTGTTTTTTCTGCCCCCACTTTTCCCTTGGAGTCGCCTTATGATTCATTGATAATCAGCCTTGGAGGAGCATCTGGGCCACCCCCTCTGTCTCTCTGCTTCTCTCAATGTGTTCGTCTTGTCTCAGATTCTTCCTTGCCCTCCAGGGACGTGGCTGTGGCTCCTTCCCGGTGATTTGCCATAGTTCCTGGTGGTCATCCTGGAAACTCACTTGGAAGGCTCAGGTGTTCGAAGGTCTACAGAGCAGAGCACCTACAAGACCCACCAACCGTTTTCTTGCTTATTCTCTTATACACAATCTCTGTACATCGGTATGCTAACAAGGTCTTCATCTCTGTATCCATTTGCCAAAGACCCTCTTACCACTGGAGGCGAGGAGGATGGGAACAGAGCGAGGAGGAAGAAAAGTTGGTGCAGCCACACTGGGCGCACAGAGGGCACTGGGTCCAGCTCCTTAGCCTGGGGCCTCCTCCCTTCTGGTCGTGATGGGCTGTTCTTCCTTGATGGCTCTGTTAGGGGCACCTGAGTCAACAGAGAACTGAGGTTTTGAAAGCGAAAAGGGGTTTATCTTTGCCATTTATCCTGTCTCCATTACAGGCAAGAAAATGAAACATGGTGGGAACACGAGTAGGGACAGAGGGAGGAGCTGGAGAGAAGGCCCTGGCAGTGTGTGAGGTTGTGTAATCCCCTCCCCACCCCCACCAGGGCAGATGCCCATGGAGCCTTCAGCTGCTCCTCGGATGAAAGGAGTCTGGACCTTTGCCACCTTGGTCTTCTCCTTTGCACAGGCTCTGGAAGTTTGCCCACAGCCTTCCTGCAGTGTGATTTCCAGAGCTGAAACCAACCAGTACCCTGAGGCGGTCTGACTGGCACGGAGTAGAGTGGGGCCATTGTCACCACCCTGCTCAAAGTCCCCATATGGGGGCCACCTGCGCTAGAATCCTGGGGGGTGGTTTTAATTAAATGAAGATTCCCAAACCTCACCCCAGACTCTGACTCAGAATGTCTGGGGTCAGGACCCAGGAGTCTGCGTTTTTACGAGACTCCTCGGTGAGAGCCTGTGCACAGTGAAGCTGGAAACCCTCGGATCCAGGCCACCCCCCTAGCAGTACGGCTGGAGCTCACAGGCTTGCTGGACACACGTCTCCTGTCGATGTGGTTCAGCCCTCAGTCACCCACCATCCAGGTGCCAGGCCCGTCTCTCTTATGTTATGTTTCCCCCTTGTCCTACCCTGGTCACATCAAGGTTTTGGAAGACTGGAATACAGCCCCTCTCTGCTGAAATGCTGGGGATTTTGTAGGGGTCCCAGAACGTTAACTGCAGATCTAGTTGTCTGGAAAGCACTGATGGTGCAGGTGGGGGTGAGGGTGGAGAGGGAGCCAGACAAGGTGCTTTGTAGTGGCTGGATACCCTGCAGTGAGGACGGTGGGGGGCCCTGTAGCTTTTGAGCTGTTAGTAAAGTGGGTCATGAGCATAGGTGTTGGAAATTGCTTTGGAAATTAGATGGGCAGGCTTCGTTTTTCCTCTTCAGCTGCTTGTGGTTCTGCCTGACAAAATGGAATTAAATCTGGGACATCTTGCAGAAGTGATAAAAGTCGCATTAGGGAGGGGCCCAACTTGTGGATTTATATTTTCATTTTCTCAGAAAAACTGTACATCAATGATAATTTTTAGCTTTTTCATTGAAAACTAACAAATTCAGAGCATTTTTCATTTATCCTGGGAGATCTTTGTTTTGAAAGAGAGTTAAAGTTATTGGTGGGGGGGGGGGCAACAGGCAGCCACTGATAACAGAGTATTTTTAGGACTTGATAATGATTAAAAAAAGAGATCAATAGATCTGTTACTCTACCCATCTGCCAATCAATCATCTATCTATTGCTCCCCAGTCCAGGAAGACTTCATTCAAGGAAGCACCTTTGAGATAATTTCAGACGTAAAATTAAACAATGGAGCATAGTTATTCTAAAGCAACTTGTAGGTTAGGAATACAACGTATTAGGCAACAGCTCCTGTGACAAAGTGAGATATTACAGCCCAGCCCTACTGGACATTCTGACCAGCAGGTTAAAGGTGAGAAGAAGACCCAGTTTCCTGAAGGTTTAGAATGAGTCCCATGTGGAAGAAATTCCTCTCCTTTGGGGAGGGGCTAGAGTGAAGCTGGGGAAGCACATGACACACCCGGGGGAGATCCTGGGGTCAGGAAGGAGCCTCTGCCTTCTCCCGTCCTCCCAGGAACAGGCCCTGTGGGACCATTGCTGTGTCCTGGAGCAGGTTGTTGGGTTACCCGTTACTCTGGGTGCTTTCCTCTGCCCGTTCACTTGCTCATTCCTTCCTACAGCAAGCACTTGCTGAGCTTCCACTGTATGTAAAACACGGCCAAGAGCTGGACGCGTAGTGGTGAGCAAGACAGACTAGGTCCCTCCTTCATGGTGCCTTCCAGGCTGGTTGGAGCCTGGGGAGAGACAGACAATACATGAGAAGACCCTTGAAAATGTAACTTGTCAGGTGATAAGAAGTGCTATGGAGAAAATAAATCTGGTAATGGAATAGCCAGGACTGGGGGTGTGTGTGTGTGTGTGTGTGTGTGTGTGTGTGTGTATATGTTGAGGATGGGGTAGCTACTTTTTTGGTCGGAGAAGATCTCAGGAGGTGACGGTTAAATTGACACCTGAATGGCTAGAAGGATCTAGGCATGTGAGCACTCTGGGAGAGGCTTCTGAACAGAGACGACAGTCAGTGCAAAGGCCCTCAGGTGTAACAGGTGTTTGGCATGTTTGTGGGATTGGAAGATTGCCAGTCTGTTAGCAGATTTTTCTTTCCTTCATAGAAATATGCCTTCACATTCATAGTGCAAGTCAATGAGAAAAATTTTTTTCCAGAAAAGCATTTTTCCTCCAGCTCTTGTTGGAATTGATTACTAAGATCACACAGATTAGGAATGTATTTGTGGGAGCTGACCAGCCTGTGTTGGGGCTCCCTTGTGCCCACTCACTGCCCTCAGAGCAAGTCACTCTCTGATACTCATTCTCCAGTTTGTCCTGAAGGATGCTATGGGGTGGGGGTGGGGGAGGAAATGGGAGACCTACCCCCGCTCCAAGAAGGCACAACAGCTCCTCTTTGGGAAGGTGCCAAGTACTTGTCGATTCCCTGAAAGACGTGTCCTGATTCTTGAACTCAAGGAGGGCTCTTCTCCCATCTTCCCTGGTGTCCTCCCAGGCTGGAGAGGCCTGAGAGCAGGGGTCTGGCACAGGGACATGTTATTTCTAATTGTGAGGCAGATATCCTTACTTAGTGACTTTTCTGATATTAAGATGTCTTCAATTCAGAATTGTGTTTAATCGACCTACTGGTTTGGACGGTTTTAGTAACTTTAGAAGCTTGGTTTGCAAATAGGTACTCCATGCTGAGCAGGAAGAGTGAGGAAGGAACCTTCTGGTTGGGCACTGGGCAGCCCTGGCAGAGGCGGGACCCGGGGTGCGGGCTGAGTGTAGCAGGAGGGAGGACCCGGGACCACCTTTCCTCCCAGGCCGAGCACCGCAGAGCAGCGGGTTATTGCCGTGTAGTATCTTGGACTGTTCATTACACAATGTATTCTTTTGTCAAATCTAGGTGTCCTTCTATGGGGAAGGCTTTCTGTTGGACAGGGTGATATGTCAGTTGTCCTTACTGAGCTCCTCCTCATTCCTCATAAAAACCCTGTGAGACAGCCACCGTGATTCTTTCCCATTTTATAGATGAGGCAGAGTTGAAGTACTGTTTTGACCAGGGTTGCCACGTGACTAAGTGGTGGAGTTTGCATCTGAACCCAGAACTGCCCACCCCATGCCTGGGCTTGGCTCTCAGGAGGCACCGACTCCCCATCACAGGCGTGAGTCCAGCCCAAGCTGGTGCTCGCAGAGCTGAGGTGATAGCTCCAGGGGAGGGGAGTTTGCCAGCCCCCTGGCGGACATTACCGTTAACGCTCTTTTGCCGAGTCCTGGTGTTGCTGCAGAAGCCTTCCTACCCGGTGCTCCGGGCGGCCCCTTGGGGCAGGTGGAACCCCATTTGGTGTTCCCGCAGTACAAGGATTCCAGCATATGGCGGGGTGCGCCTGGAGTGTTAGATATGGATAGGTTTCCCAGAGCTTTGTGCTGTCACTCTTCTTTCCAACAGCTCTTCCAGGGACAGTCTCTGGCTGAGCATGGGGAGGGGACGTCACCCTCCTGCGGCACTGCTATTGGTGGCGGGAGGAGCTGCTGTTCCTCAAGCAGGCCTGGGTGTTTCCTGGAAACCTGGCATCTCCCTGTGCACAGGGCTGGTCCCCGCCACCTCCCTTCTTGGCTCCAAGAGCATGGCGTGACCTGACTCCAGTGGGGTATGCCAAGTGGTAAATGAGTTTTCTCCACCAAGCTGGACTAAGGCTTGGCATGGCTTTATGTCCCCAGTAGAGCAGTGGTCTGGCTCTTCAGGCCTGTCTGTGCCAACGAGCCCAGGGCCAGGCTGGCAAAGATGTCTGTCCTGCCTGGCACCAGGCCCTGCTGTTCTGGTTGCTTTGGCCTCCCCATTTTGGAAGTGTTGCGAATGTGCTGTGCATGGTGGATACGAGACAAGCTTCCCCTCTCCCCTCGCCCAAAATCTCTTGTATTACACAGTGCTCTCTCAGTGACATGCTGTATTTTGAATAACAAAGTACAGCGTGAGAACACCTTAGCCTGGAACAACCTCAGTCATTACTGAATTGGGGTGTTTCTGGAAGTTACTTGACAGGATTCATTAAAAATAAAAGGAGGCAAAGAAATTTAACACAGATTTAGCCATTATCTCTGGGGTTTTGATCTCATAATTATAAGCAAATTCCAGGAATTATAAGCGCTATTCCAGAGCTAGGAGACTGTCCCCGGAGTGTTGATGTAAGAAAGCCTTTTAAAGATCACTAATAAAAGGAAGATACTAAATGGCTCATGATTATAGGCTGATGGAAAAACCAACTGCCTTAATGATATGAACATGGGTTTTGGGGGTTGGGATACCATTTCCAATAACAACATCCTATATAAATTCACAAGGAGCCGTGTCCAGAACATCTCAAATGGATGATGTGTTCTGGAAAACTGCTGTGCGTGACTCAGCTTGACTCGGGTTGATAAAGGCATTAACATTGAGGCTGCACATGAAGGGTTTGAAAAAGAAATCATTTTTTAAGGTGGGTAGGGGAAAATAGTATTTAATAATAAAATGTTTAATTTTAAATATGTATATAAATTAATTAATAAAAGTTACAAACAGTGATTTGACTTTTTAATTGACATCCCTAAAAATCATGTAGTCAAGTTGGGATAAGCCATTGTTTTGGATCTTCTTGTTGACCACTTGCCTTCAATATGAGAGTCGCCTTATATTCCTGGTTTTCTAGATTCTATGATAATTCTTCCTGCAGCCCCTGAGGTGGGGAATGTGAAAAGGAGGAAGAACAGAGGGAGGGGTGGCATTTTCTCTGACCATTTCCCTCTCTTTCCATCACTCTTGCTTCACTGCCTCCTGCCTGGCACTGACCCTGGGCTGGGGGCTTCAGAACCTGCCAGACCCCGACCCTGCCCTCGGAGACCACAGGGTGCGAAATGGTTGTAGACATGGGGAGGCCTGGATGTTTTGATCACACTTGCAGTGTCTGTGGTTTGCTTCTTGCTGCATAAAGTGAACTCCATGGAACATATTAATTTATCTTTTAGGAGATTTATTATATGAAATATTCATTGCAGCAGGCTTCACCGTACTGCATTTGGAACAACGTACTCAGTACAGTTTGTCCTCATAAATCTATCAATGCTGATGGGATGTAATTGTCTCCTGTGAAGCTTTGGGGTGGGGTGGGGACCCGGGAGGGGGAGAAGCTGGCTGCTGGGGCAGGCCCTGCTCTGTGTGTGTGTGTGTGTGTGTGTGTGTGTGTGTGTGTTGGGTTGTACATATCCATTCCCTATCTTTTTAATGATTATAGAGCCTTCCATTTCTGAGAGAGCCCTCTTGTCAGCTTCCAGTTTCTTGTCAAATTCCAGCTTCTGGCAGTGGTTGGGATGTGTAATGAGGCTCAGAGAGAAAGGCTGCCTCCTGAGTGAAGACTGATCTGTGAGGAGAGGGGATTCAGGGGTCTGAGGAGGGAGATGGAGTGGGGGCAGGGGCCTGAGTGTGGAGTAAGTGCAGTGTGGCCGTTCCATGTTAGGTGCTTTGTCTGCTTGTCCTGAGGAGTCCTAACAGCCACCAGGGGAGGGAGGCGTTATCATTCCTGGACATCCATGAAGAAACTGAGGCTCAGGGAGGGTTAGTAACTTACCCAGAGTGCAGTTCATTTAGTTCATCAAACCTATACTGATGCCTGTCACGTGGCCAGGGGCTGGGCACAGGGCAGTCACAGCCTCCAGCCTCAAGGAGTGCCCCACCCGGCGTTCTAGAAACAAAGACCCGGAGAGGAGTCAGACAGGGAAGCGGAGCCTCCTTCCACGTGATACAGGGTGCATGGGACGGTGTGATGAATGGTGGGAGGCTGTGCACAGCCTGGAGTGAGAGTCCATCTACCAGGCAGATGGGGGCTGGGAGGGAGGGGCGAGGCTGGGAGACGGGGTTCCCACGGTGCCACAAAGAGCAGATACAAATTTATAAGGACATAGGACACCAAGGTGTGGCGGACAGAGTGGGGACTGCCTAGTTCAGTTCTGCCCGATCCCCGGAGGAAGGGAGGGCAGGAGGGGCACCCAGAGCCACTAGTGTGGGGTCTCATAAGCCTTGCTGGGGAGTTTGGACAGTAACCGAGGGCAGTGAGGAGCCGTCACAGGAAAGAGAGAAATGAATTTGTATTTTGGGAAGATTACTCGAGAGGCACAAGAGAAGCTGGTTTGGAGGGGGATGAGGCAGGAGGTGGGGAAACCTATCAGGGTTTGCGATGCCCGTGCAGCCAGGAAGCCGCGGGCAGAGGGTGAGGGGAGCATGTGGGGTGCAGGAGGTGAAAGACGAAATTCGGCATCTGTGTCGGGAAACTGCAGAACTGGTCTGGATTCCCCACCTCGGGGTGACAGGTCACAGAAAAGAAAACGTCAAAGAAGAAAAGCAGTCAGAAATAGGATAAAGGAATATAATCCATTAGAAAAGGAATGTCAAGAAATTTTAAAAAGACTTTTACAAAGAGATGAAAGATTTAAAGAGTTACAGTTAGGCAGTGTGAGCACTAACACAATATAAAAGTTTTTCTACGTTTAATAGTGTTTTAGAAATTTAAGTAGACCCATAGACAAAAGCAAACACACTCGTGAGGTAAGAGAAAAACAGGTTTCTGGCCAAAATCCGAACCCAAAGAAGGGAAAAGCAGACAGAGGGCACTTGACCGCCCCTGCAGGGCTGCGAAGGAGATCTGGGGGTGCAGGCTGGGGTGACACCAGGAGACTAGAAGGAACTGGGCAGAGTGAAAGCAAGGAAAAGAGAGAACGGAGCTACCCAACTTGAGAACTTTTTGGGTACTGCCCACACCTGTCATTTTTCCTGCTGGCAGGGCCACTGACAGTGTCCCTGAGCTGGTCAGGGTATCTGCATGGCTTCTACTCTCTGTTGGCACCCTCCCTGTTCAGGTAGGTTCTTGGTCCTGAGGTTGTTACTGTGCTGGCTGTGCAGCGTGTGGCAGCCTCGCAGGCTTGTCCGTCCTGTCAGCTGCCAGGAAAGAGGGAGGTGGAAGGGGTCATCAGCAGATCTCTTGTGAGGGTTGAAGATGGAGGAAGAGGAACATCTGGGCTCTGGCTTGGGCTGCATTTATTGAGTGCCTCTTGTGTGTGGTGGAATGTTCTAGATGTTTCAGGGCACAGGGAGAAACAGGGAAAAGTTGCAGGACTATGTGAGCAGAATGTCTGGTAATTTGATATCCTGGGGCTACATGTGGGCTGGACTTATAGTTTGGACTAATATCGAACAAGGAAACCAGCTCTTTAGGGTCCTGTTAGTTCTCTCGTCTACTGTAATCACTGGTCGTGCTGATGTCTTCCTCCTCTGCTGGTTGCTATTGAGAAAGAGGATGCATTTACAGTGGAAAGAGCCTGGGACGTGGAATCTGGAGACAGGGTTCAAGTTCTGGCTCTGCCATTTATTAGCTAGGTGACCTTGGGCAGGTGTGACCTCTGTGAGCATCTGCTCTCTCAGTTGTAATTTGGAGCTGTAACAGTGCTGGCTGCCTCCCTGAAGCCCCAGGTTGCCACGGGGATCAGTGTGTGTGTGTGAGGGTGTGTCATAAACTGCAGGGCTCTCTTCAGCAGCTGTGACATCTTTAGACTTAAGTGTTCTGGGGAAAGTGGTGCCTCACAGCGTCTCCAGGGTGTCTGGGACACTCAAGAAATGCTGTTGAGTTGATGGATGAGTTTACTTAGGCAGTAGGCATTTCCCGGGTTCCGTTTTCCAGTGGCCAGACCCTCTTACTATTCACCCTGTTGGTTAAGGGAGGTGTAGCATCTGACTAGCCCATGGAACACGTGTAGTGGCCACCAGGAACACCCATGCCGGGGCCCGTGCCAGCTGCCCAGACTTGCTGAGGGTCCTGATTTCAGGATGAGACTCTTTAGCATGGTTTCCAGCCACTGGGCACAGAGCTACCTTCAAGGAGGCTCAGTTTGAAGCTCAGAAGCAGAAGGCAGACTGACTGCTCCCATTCCTGTCCTCACTCCCACTCCTCTTCCTAAGCACCCCCACATGCATGCCTGCACACCCCTCCCACACAGCGTCCCCGTCCCCACAGCCAGCCTCTGCAGACTCCAACTGTTCCCTGTTTTCTTAACCTTCACTTGGGACCCTGCTCGTGGACCCCGAGAGGCACTGTCTGTCTCCCCAGCATGAGCCCACATGTGTGCTGGGTGTGCAGACCCGGTTCGCTCACTCTTGCCGTCTCCTTGCACCCTGCTGCAGGTTGTCTTCCACGATGTCGCTGTGCTGACGGACAAGCTCTTCCCCGTCGTGGAGGCCATGCAGAAGCACTTCAGTGCCGGCTCGGGGACCTACTACAGCGACTCCATCTTCTTCCTCTCGGTTGCCATGCATCAGATCATGCCCAAAGGTAACCTGGACTGCCAGGGGCAGCAGCCCCTGCTATTTGACCTTTGTGTCCATTTCCTTGCCTCCAGTTCTGCCAGTGCCCTGCATCAGGGAGAACAGCTCCACTGAAACAAGAGGGAGAGGGCAAGGGGCCGGCACACCCTTTGTATAACAGAGCTTCCTGCACAGAGACTCAAGGGCAGAGCCCTGGGTTGCACAGCTCTGGGCCCATTCACAAGGACACAGTGTGAGTTGTGCAGTGTGGTGTCCCTGGGTTTAGGGCATCTGGGCTCCAGGCCTGACTCTGCTTCTTGTACACATCTGTCTCTGGGACTCAGTGTGTCCATCTGTAAAATGGCAGGTTGGACAAGATGACCCTCCATCCAAATCTGTGATCCTTTTCTTTCTAGTTTGAACCTGTATTTGTCTGACTTTAAAATATCAAATCTAGGTGTGAGAGGTGAAGATTATGACTGAATAGGACTATTTTTGAAACTCTGATGCACAATTAAAGTATTTTCCGGGCTTTGGTCCCTCCAAGGCAGAAGAGATGTGATCGTCTGGTTGAGACAGGTCTGCCTTGTATGGAAGTGCTGGCAGGTCATCCTTGGTCTAGAAGTCTTGGGGACAGGGTCTCATTCGTGGGGTGCCCCAGGCTTCTGGGTTCTTCTCCTCCAGATGGTCCTTGATTGATTCTGGAGCCCTAGATATTGCCCCCTAATTTCTGGCCATGGTGAACCATGACCTGAGCCTTTTAGGGCAGAGATGGGGAGTTCCAGGGTCTTGGGGTAGCAGCTATCTGAACCATGACTGGTTGAGTTCCTCACAGTTTCCAGAGCAGGCAGAACTCGATAGCCTAGGGGACAGCCAGGGCATCTGGTGGGGGCCTGCTGCTCCGGCCCAGCAGACGTGAAAGAGGAGTCAGGAGTGGGGCTGGCCCCGTGGCCGAGTGGTTAAGTTCGTGCGCTCCGCTGTAGGCGGCCCAGCGTTTTGTTGGTTTGAATCCTGGGCGCGGACATGGCACTGTCCATCAAACCACGCTGAGGCAGTGTCACATGCCACAGCTAGAAAGACTCACAACAAAGAATATACAACTATGTGCCAGAGGGCTTTGGCGAGAAAAAGGAAAAAATAAAATCTTTTCAAAAAAAAAAAGAGGAGTCAGGAGCACCACTGTTTGAAGGGACTGGTGAAGCAGGAGTTCAGGAGCTGGAGGCTGAAGCTGGCTTCCCATTGGCATGTTGTCAAACCACAGGAAGATCTAGCCCACTCTTTTGGCTGGGACTTTGTCTCCACAAGGTGAGTTCCTGCACCATGCAGGCCTCCGAATGTTCTCTTAGCTGTAAGGCAAGGGCTCAGGGAGCTTCACGGAGCAGGGGTCTGAAGGAGAGAGGGGATGAGCCCACCGAAAGGGCACAGGGAGAAGAATCTGTGATCCTTCACGGAAACCAGGTGCCGCTGTCAGCTCTCTGCGTCTTCCCACCGGCCCTGTGAGGTGGTTGCTGAGAGCTGAGCGAGCAGCTGAGTGACTTGTCCCGGGTATACAGCCATTTTAAGTGGCGGGGCTGGGACTCGGACCCCGGTCTGTCGAGGCCTGCTTTTCCAAGCAGCAGTTATTTTTGTCCCCTCAGGTGGAGCATCTGTGATCTCACTGGGCAGGTCCTGTGCAGGTGCTGGGAGTGACTCAGACTTGAGGCAGGTGTGGTTCCCGCTTTCCTGGGTTCTAGGGGACAAGAACCCCTAGATCCTGGTCCCAGCTCTGCCACTGACCATTTGTGCGCCTTTGCTGAGCCACTTTGTCTCTCTCAGCCTCAGTTTCCCCCCCTTAACCCGAGGGGGCTGATCTAGTGAGCTGTTTCAGCTTGGCTGCGGAAGAGTCCCAGGGTACAGGAATCCCCCTGCGGGTTTCTGTAGTTCTGGGGAGCCGAGGGAGCAGGGGTCTACCCTTCTCCTCCCTCTCTCTCCCGCCCCGACTCTCCTCCCTGTCGTCCATCTTGACCGCTGTACACATCAGGCTTTGGAGCAGGATTCTAGCGGTCAAAAGGTTAAACAAGCTCCTTTGAAATGTCTCAACTAGATGGGCGGTAAGGGCTTGAGCAGTCCTGTTGTCCTGTGTGTGTGATTGGCCTTGAATGAGACTCTGTGCCAGAAGAACTGGCGAAGGACAGCAGATGTGGGGGAGCCGTGCCTGACCTTATTCCCCTTTCATCTCTCATCAACTGTTAGGTGTCTGCCCATCGTGTGCTCAGCTCTAGGCCCGGCTATGCTCTGGCTCTGGGGCAGCCAGAGGGAGGGGAAACACAGCTCCTTGGGGATTGTCAGGGCAGAGGAGATACTGCTGCCTCACAGGGCTGGGAAGGACCAGCAGTGAGATGTGACGTGCCGATGACAGGTGTTAGGGAGCCCCAGCCTCTCCCGCTTTGCCCTGCCTGATAGCCTGGCCTTGCCCAGGGGCAGTGTCTGCAGACAAAAGGCTCTGGCCAGAGCTGTGCTTTCGATGCAGGAGATCAGATCCTTGGTGTCCCTCCAAGCGTGGTCCAGTGCTCTGAGGGGCCTGTGTCAGGAGCTGGGGAAGGAGCTGTTTGAGATGTGCCGGGAGCAGACCCAAACGCTGCGTCTTTTCTTGGGTTCTTTAGGCAAACAGTAATGCACTGCCAGAGATTCATTTCTACATCGGCTCAAAGTCCGCTTCTTAAGAAGAGAGCTGTTAGGAGTGACTAAACTCTGATAGTCGTGAAATAAAGCGAACAGTGCTGGAGTTCCCCATGGAGTGTGGGGTGTTTCTGCTGAGCAGTCTGGCTGCCGCACCCGCTTGGCAGCCTTGCGAAGCTCCTACGGGGCAGATCTTCTGGAATGCCTGCAATTTTCGGGATACTTGTTTTCAGGCACTGTTAGAGCTGTCTTGAGTTTTTCATGGCTGTTTATTGCTGCTTTTTTGTATTCATTTTTTCAATCATAGAAATTACTGTTGTTTTGTTGATGGTTTTGTTCTTGTGTAACTGCTGCATTCTTGCTGTTTTGGTTATCTTGTTTATGTTTTCTCAGGGAAAGTAAGACTGGGGTGTGGGTGGGTCATAAGCCCTTTGTCCCACCCAGGAAGGCTGGTCAGAAAAGCTTGTGTTCCCCTGAGTTATGTCTCAGGGGGTCCTGTCTGGTGTTTGCCCCAGAAATCCGGGTTATTTCTCTGCATCGAAACCCCTCCTTCTCCTCCCTGTCCTGTGCCATGAGTGTCACCCTTCAGCGCCTAAACTACCTTTAAAATAGATGTGTTTCTCTTTCTCTTTAAAAGTAACACTGACTCACCTGAAAGCTACATTAAAATAGATAAAAGCCATTCCTTTCCAGCTACATAAACATCATCGCTGTTAATTCTTTGGTTATTTCCTAATATTTTCCCAACACATAGCTTTTTTAAAATTTAGCCAAAGTAGGAGTTATACTGTATGTTTAAAGCATTCTGAGTCTTTTTTTACATATCAAAACATGAAATTGAACCTTCATTTAAACTCAAAAAATGAAAGAAATGGTACCAGTAAAGCTGTACCATGACATTTTCAATTCATGTTACTCATCACCATTTTCTGCATAATCATAGTCTTTGAAAATTTTTTGAATGGTTCCATTGAGTAGATGAACCTTAGTTTACTTTATCATTTCCCTGTTCTTGGCTACCCAGATGCTTTCTGTTTTTTTCTACCATCATAAATTATACTGTGACTAATATCCACGTGCATAAAGATTATTTTCTCTAATTAGGATTATTTCCTTGTGATAGCTCCCCCCGGGGGGAGTTACTGGGCCAAAGGTGATGCTCACAAAGCCAGCCTGCGTCAGCTCCCCCCGCCCCGATGTCATCAGCCTGCGTGTGTGAGGTTCTGTGTGGTTTTCTAAGCCCATTGATGTCTGACCTCTCAGAGGGATCTCAGGCAGATGCATAAGAGCTTCAGGACAGCTGCTGTCCCCTGTCCCCACTTTGCAGGAGAGGAATCTAGGAGCTGAGGTCAGGCTACTTCTCTGAGTTCTGGGGTGAGCTGAGCCTCCCACCCGGGTTTCTGATGCCTCGGTTCATGCTCCTTCTGGTGGCCAGACCTCAATGCCCAGCCTCTCACACCCGCATAACCCCTTGAGGCTTACAAACCTTGGCCTCCTCTCTCCTCTTCTTGGCCGCTCACTGCAGTCATGTGGAGGGGGCCTGGCTGGCCTAGGTAGCTGTGTGTTTTGCCCTGATGGGGCCCCTTGGAGCAGCGCTGCACAGACCACGTCTGCAGAGTGAGTAACAAAGGGGTCCGTCCTGCCAGTGGAACGTGCTGGCTCTGATTTTGGTCAGACCTTGTTTTTCTTTCCGTTGCTTGTTAGAGGGGTCACATGTGGCTGGCTGGCCAATCTTGCCACCCACGCTTGCCTGCCCATGTGTCCTACACTGACACGCAGCCACTTTCTGCTCCTCATTCACACCCACAGGGCTTTTATCTCCTCCTGTTGGTGGTGTTAGGTTTGTCACCATTGGAAGCATCTTATGCAATGGAAAAGAAAACATTTTTTGCTCAACTGGAGCTGGAGGGAGTGAAGAGCAGCTCCTCAGGGACAGCCAGCTTCCCTCTCCTGTGTCACGCTTCTCCAAGGAGCTGTTGGCTCCTGCTTAATGATGTGGGCCGTAAAAACAGTCCTTACTGAGGCTGAACCATGCTGCCTCATGGTTGTGATGGGGTTTTCCCTGGGCAGGGAAGGCAGGTGCCCAAACACTCAGCAGTTTGTGAGGCTGGCCAGAGCCCCCAGGAGACTCTTCTGGAAGGCTCTCCTGTCCTGTGGTCAACCTTTCGCCAATAGACATCGTTTGCGAAGGATCTGATGCTTGCATGACATGGCGCTGACCACTCTGGGTGTCTCAGAGATGTTTGCGGGGTTGCTGCTTCATGGGCTCATGGTAGTGAGATGTGTGGTATGGTCCAGCAGTTAGGGTGGGATGCCATGAAAGCCGTAGGGAGAGCTATACAATGCTGAGGGTTTCAGAAGAGGATGCGTCACAGGCATTTGGCAGGAAGGAGGAGGGCTTCATGGAGGAGGTGGAAGTAGAAGTGGGCTTTGAAGGGTGAGTAAAGTTTCATTATGTGGAAACAGGTAGTGAGCAGTTCAGGCAATTGGGAAGAGTTTGGGGTGTCTTTGGGAACAGGACACTAGCTTTTTCGACAAACACATTAGGGCACACTTTGGGAAGTAGTGGAAGAAAAGATGGGCAAGGGAGGTTGGCATGTACTGTGGAGGCTTGGCTGCCAGGCTGAGAGGCTGGCCCTGGGCACAGGGGACAGAGCCTCTGTGGGCATTTTAGCAGGGAGGAACCTGACCAGATCCAGGGTTTCGGAAAGCCGATATGTCTGAGATGGGGACTGCATTGTAGGGAGAGATGTTGGGGTCCAGCTGCATATCTTGACTGAGTGTCTGCTTGGCTGGGCATTATGGATGGGCTGCAGAGACCCCGAGTCGACTCCCTGGCCTCAAGCAGCAGCTGATCTAGAGTGTGCATGTGTGTGTGTGTGTGCACGCGTGCTCATGTGTACCCAGCATGAACACATACAGATGTTGAGTTATAGTACCTGGGGAGACCTGACAGGCATCCCCAGCCTTTGCACAGCCTCCCTCTTTCCATGAGAACCCAGGGGCTGCAGAGGTCATTACACTGGCTGCTGTGGGACCAGTTATGAACTAACTTGCAGCTTTTAGCAACTGTCTTGGTTCAAAAAAAACAGCAAGTGAAGTTATGAGAGTAGGCAAAGCAGACAGCCTTCCACACAGAGCTCTGATCAGGATGGGTCATAAACGCCTGTAAAACCAATGCAGGCATTTCCGCCGTTGAACCACCTGCCTGTCAGCCGGCCCTGGAACCCAGGCCTGGGCAACAGAGCTAGGCTTTAGCCACGCTGTGCATGTACTTGGCTCCTGTAGGCCAGCCTGGGCTCCCGACCCTTTTTACCCTGCTTTCTGTTGGGCTAGGGGTTACAAAAAAGTCCCAGTCAGTTGACTGCATGATGGGTTCTGGGCAGCACCAGCTCCATGTGACATAGGTGGTTTATACCTATGTGGTACCCATATATGGTTTATACCTTGGGCCCCAGTGGAGTGTGGGGCAGCCGTGTACTCTTGTCTGTGCCCATTACGGGGTCATGTTTCCAGGGGCCTTGTGTTTCTCTTGGCTTCCCTCCCGCAGTTGAAGAATGAAGTTCTGCACGTCATCCTGTGTCTACACAGAGGAGGGGTGGCTTCGAGCTGTGGCCACCTCTTCTGACTTGGCCTGTGGCAGGTGGATTTGCACCTCTGGGCTCAGGATTCCCATGGCTGCTGGCTGGGAGCTGTGCTGGCAGTGCTGGCATCTAGATTCCACTGTGTGCCTGGGAGGACTCAGGTGGCCTATCCTTGGAGCGTGGGAACTGTCACTCTGGCTCACTCTGGGCCACGCTGAGGAGGGGCCATTTCACATGAGGAAGAGAGTGTCTTGACTTGCCTGGGGACAATATGTCCATCAGTTTAAACCCCTCATCTTTATACAGGACATTTGTGTCCACCTAAAATGGGGGTGCAGCAGTACTGTGACCCCATTTTTCAGACTAAGGAATTGAGGCACAGAGATGGGGAGAGACTTTCCCAGGGTCACAGAGCCTGGCTGAGCAAGGACTGGACTGAGGATCCCTGACTCCCAGTCAGTGCTGTCCGCAGGCAGACACTTTGCTCCTATGTGCCCTGAGGATGTCCCTACCCTTCCCTGGCTTGATCTTGGGGCTGGCCAGCTGTGTTGCTCAACTGTCCACGTTTACCACTCAAGCCTGGCTCTGGGACAGTGCAGGGAGGGTTCCCTTTTGTGGAAGCGTCTCTGTTTGCCTGTGAGTCAATAACCCAAAATTCGAGGGCCAGCTCTGCCCTCAGCCCTGTGCTGGGCCTTTGGGGTGAGCAGAGAAAATTCATTTTTGCCTCAAGTGAGGCAAAGCTCAATGAGGGTGAGAAAGCGGACACAGGCCACACAATTATGGAGAAACAGCAGAGCTTTGCCTCCGTTGTGAGAGGGGCTGGTAGGCGTGGTGGAGGCACCAGAGCTCAGCCTCTGTGCGTCATACTCCTCTCCGGCCTTAGCTTCCTCATCTGTGAGGCGGGGATGAGTTTAGCCCTTCTACCTTGGTTCCAGGGCTGTTGTGAGGAGAGGTCAGTGTGGGGAAATAGTGAATGAGTGGTGATGTGATGTGATGTGATGATGATGATGATGATGATGATTGCCACTTCATGCTGGTGTTTCTTCAGGTCGCATGCCCCTAGAGCAGTGGTGCCCAAGTTTGGCCGCCTAGAGACCCCTCCAACTGTGCTGATCACCAAGGGCTGTCTCTCCCATTTGCCACCAGGAGAAAACCGATGCCCAGGCAGGGGGAAAGGATCGTGCTGGGTTGGGTGTGCTGTCCAGAGAGGTGGGGTCTGGCCTCTTGTCACCTCAGGGCTGGAATAGGGCATCATGTCATCCCATTACTACGTGATCCCATACGCCACAGGAGGTTGTGTCCATCCCAGGGTAATGACATTAGGTTGCAGGGAGCAGGGATTGTTGAAGGTGGTTGAGCAGATCTATTATTTATTTTAAGCCTCCTAACAATCCTATGACTTAGGCAGGAATTAATATCCCAATTTTGCAGATGGACAACATGAGACCAAGAGAGGTGAGGGAATTGGATCAAAGTCACCTAGTGACTAAGAGGCAGAACTGAGGTTAGGACCTAGGTTGTCCAATGCCAGTTCTCTCCTGGCCTCAGTTTCCCCAGCTATTCACAGAGGGTATTGGGCTTCATTGTCTCCTCCATCCTCTCTAGCCAGGCGTTCTCTGAGTGTTCCCTGGGGCACACACTTCCTCCATATACGTACCAGGGGCATATTGGCCGTGTAGGTTCTGTATGATGTGTTTGTTTTCTGTATGTTCCATGGTCTTCAGTGTGATATATACCCTTCCAGATATTTGTGTGTGTGTGTGCATGTGTGTTTTCTTCACTCAAACTTCTCAGAATCCCCTTGTCCTTGGCATTTTAGGCCTTTGCATCTCTTCTACGTCTGTCTCACTGTCTAGTCTTGGATACTCACTTTAAAAAAAAATAAACTTTATTTTTTAGAACAGTTGTAGATTTATAGAAGAGTTCTGAGGATAATACAGAGAGTTCCCATATACCCCACACACAGTTTCCCCTTTTAGCATATTACATTAATGTGGTATGTTTGTTACAATTAATAAACCAATATTGCTACATTATTATTACCTAAAGCCTGCACTTTGTTCAGATGTCCTTAGTTTTAATCTGATGTCCCTCTTCTGTTCCAGGATCCCGTCCAGGACACCACATTACATTTGGCTGTCATGTCTCCTTAGGCTTCCCTTGGTGGTGACATTTTCTCCAACTTGCCCTGTTTTTAATGATCTTGACAGTTTTGAGGCGTACTAGTCAGATATTTTGTAGAGTGTCTGTCAGTTGGGATTTGTCTGATGTTTTTCTCCTCATTAGACTGGAGTCGTGGTTTTTGGGGAGGAGGACTGGAGGCAAAGTGCCATTTTCATCACATCTTATCAATGATACATCACATCATATCCAGGGTACACGATTCATCACTGTTGGTGGTGACCTCATCACCTGGCTGAAGTAGTTTGTGTCATATTTCTCCACTGTAAACTTACTCTTATTTCCTCCTGCCCATGCTTAACGAATGTGGATGGTCGCTTTTCAAAGGATATCTGTCCACTGCTTGGGCTCCATCCTGCACATCCTGCTGGTGACGTCTGCGCACTCGCAGTGCCACCAGCCATGGTCTATGGGAGCCCAGAGATTCTGAAAGACTGCTTCGCCATTCCAGAGGGTTGACCCCATTCTACTATATGGGTCAATAGATGATCGTGTCTGAGCTTCCCTTGACTTCCAGGCCCAGTGTCTGCAGGGAGCACTGAGCCAGGCAGGTCTGAAGCAGGTTGAAGGGGCAGTCGGTAGGTATATCACAGAGAATGGGAGTTCAGGCTCTGGGTCAGACAGCTGGGTGCAAATTACAGCTCCGTGACTCACTGTATTTATGACCATGGATGGTGTGGTTAAGAACATGGGCCTGGAGCCTGCCTGCCTGGGTTCATGGCAGCCCAACCATTGCCTGCTGTGTGACTCTGGCCAAGTTACCCACCCTGTCTACACCTTGGTTTCCTCATCTATAAAATGAAGATAACAACAGTTCATATCTCATGGGGTTGTTATGAGAATTAAATGAGTTAGTATATATAATGGGCTTAAAATAGTGCCTGGAACGTGGTAAAGTATTAGCTTGTCTCCTCTCTGGATCTCAGTTTCCTTATCTTTAAAATGGGGATGATACAGTACTTACCTCAGAGGATAGATGAGATGATACCCTTAGCCCTTAGCGCTGTGCCTGGCACATGGCGAGTGCCCAGTGATTATTAGCTGTTTGGGTGGTAATGATGTGTTGTGCCTTCAAACACAGCACCACGTGGTGTGGGATTGGAGTTATTCTCACATGGTTAGACTTTTTGCCTTTTGGAAAGAGGGTCTGATATGGGATAAGGAAATTTTCTGGATGATCTTGGGCCAGTCATGTCCCTCTTGTCTCCCAGGTGAGGATGGTTATCTCTGACCTACCCTCCTCTCAGGGTACTGGGAGCTGGAAAAGGAGTAATGCAGCTAAAAATGCTTCATCTCCCACAACCTCCCAGAAGACCTTTTCCACCAGCTTCCAGAATCAGGGTACCTGAAATCTGCACAATCGTAGCAGATTATTACGTCCATCATCATCAGCCCCATCCTGCTCATGTTTCCTAAGGAGATCTATGTGTGTAAAAAGACCAGGCAAATGCAAAATGTTGTAAAATCCCTGAAAACGTAGGACTTGGGGCCCGAGCTGCCTCTGCTCCAGAGTCACCTTCTGGAAGCCTAGGGTGACGCTTGCTGTTGTAGAAAAGAATGACAAAGCTGACTGGTGATCAGCAGGGGGTGGCTCAGTCCTCCTCCCAGCCCCCTTCTCCTGACATCATGGGTGTCATCACCCCTAAAAGTGTCTTTATTTTATCAGTCTCTTGCTGAGGCCTTGCTGTCCTGAGGCTGGAGACAGACGACTGGATTCTTGTGAGAACATTCTTGGGTCCTCTTCGGGTCGGTGCTGCTGGTTGGGAAAGGCTGGTGTGAATCTCGGGTAATTCATGTGCAGGTGCATCTTAGCCCAGGTTCACAGGGGCACAGGAGAAAGGGTGGAAGCAGGACCAGAAAGCCTGTAAGCTGAGACAAAACCAAAATGGGAAAATCCAGACTGGCAGCTGTCATTCATTCATTCATTCATTCATGCTTTGAAACACTGAGGTCAGTGCACAGCCTTTTGCAGAAACCCTTTAAAAATCCATCACTTTTCCCTCCCTTATGTGAAATTTGACAAATGTAGTAAAAGCCGTTTTCAGCTTGGATTTCTTTGTTCTGTGCTTTTGGTATTTTTACTCACTACCATGGGAGGTCTTTAATGTTCCCTGCTGTTCTTTCACAGCAGTTTCATAAAACAGAAAAAGCTTTTAAGGTTGTTTTATAGAACTTTACAACTTTGTTCAGTTTGAAAGCAAATCAGGAAACTGGTCTATAATCAATCTTTAATTTTCCGTCAGTGAGGCAGACATGTGTCTAGTGGAAGGGGTCTTGCAGGGGGATGCATGTGCATTCTGGAACCTGGGTGTGGTGGAGAAGGGGTGGGGATCCTGGAGTGGCCTCTTCTCTACCCCTACCCCATCAGCATCAGCATCAGGAGAAAGCAGAGACAAGGGGCCTCCTCACTGATGCTGTTGTAATTGGTTTTCCAGTCTCTGAAATCCTTAACGTGAAAGGTGCTGGCTGGCATGTGCCCCTTCCTGCAGTTAGTCCTGTGGCCTCTGCTTACTTTGGGGGTGAAGCAGCCTGAAGATGGATGGGGGCTGCTTTAGTCTGGACGTGGGGTCAGCAGCCTGGGAGCGAGTTCTTGCTCTGTCCCGACTATCCTGGCTGTCGGATGTCGGGGAGAGGGAGAACCACCTCCTTTCCCTGATTCCTCCCCAGAGGAGGCGACACAGAATCTGGTTCAGGACCCAGTTTACCAGTGGGCACGGTCTCTGTGTAAAGATCATGTGCACGAGTGGGGCTCTCCTCGTCTCTGGAGTTTTCTTCTCACTCCTGAGACAGAAGAAGCACAGCAGGAGGGGTGCCATTTTCCTCTCTCCTCTACCCCTCATGCTTACTTGTCCAGAGGAGAGTGAGATCCTGTGGAGATCTTGGGCCTCAGCCACATTCTCCAGCCTGGTTTGCCAGAGAGTTCTGGTTCGCACCCCAGCTAGTAATAAAGTGGTCCTTGGCTTTTCCACCTGCCGTTACTCCTGGCATGTCTAAATGTCTTCGAAACCTCCGCAGGAGTAGGGGTCATCACATCATCCCTGAGTCCTCTGGCCACATAACATCTCATACTGCCCACCCCCCTCCTGACTCCTAACAGAGACCGAGGGTGGATGACCTAAGTCCTCTGAGCCACCATGCTCTGCATATAAAATGGGGATAGTGGTGGTACAGATGTCGTAGGGCTGTGACGGAGGTCGTGGATGGAGAGTCGTAGTGCCTGGCACGCAGAGGTGCTCAGTGGTCGATGTTATTAGTGCTTTTCCTCTCAGAGGCTCACGTGCACTCAGCGATTCAAAAGCTCAGGTAAGTTCTGAAGTAAAAAACAGTTCAACTTCGTTTAACCCAGCATTTCTCAAACATAATTTCTCTCAGAGCACCTTTTTGAGGAATACCTGCTCACATTCTGAGATAGGGCTGTTTCAGAGAACTCACTGTAAGAAATGCTGCCCTAAAATGAGAGTAATAAATAAACAGGACTTGTGTAGCCCTCTCCGTGGGGGTGGGCGTGGGGGTGGGGGTAGGGAACGCCTCAGCCTTCAGAGAAAGGCACTTCCTGGCTGTTAGTCTTTCCTCCTCTCCTGCAGCATCTCATTGGGTGTGGCCTTCTAATTATCCACTCACCTGGCTGCCTACACCACGACTACTTCCTGAGTGGATCTGAAGTAGCTTTGGGGATGCCTGATGTTTGCCTCAGACCCAGAAGTGTTAGGAAGACTTTTCCCTGGATCCTGAATCGTGGTGGGGACCCAGGGACAGATTTGTTCAAAAGGAGCGAGCTGTATGTTCGCTGCCACCCTGCCAGCAGGGCACCCTGGCGGCACTGACAAACTGGAGTGGCTTCAGAGGAGGAAGTCCCAGAGCGGGGCTGGAGGGATCCTGAAATCACCCCTAGAGAAAACGGAGCCTCCACACCAGAGAGGTCTCACTGTTTTCTGAAGGGCCGTCCCGGGAAAGAGAAAGCAGGCCTGTTCTGTGTGGCCCTGAAAGGTCACACCGGGTGCAGCTTACTAGATATTTCTAACTCAGCCACCACCTTTCTGTGAGCCCGTGGGCAAGGCCGTTTCCCTGCCCGGGTGGCAGGTCCTCACCTATGGACTGAGGGGTTGGATAAGATCCATGGTGCAGACTGGCTGCCTGTGGCCACAGACCACAACCTGTTTGGCCATTTCATCATCCTTACGGGGGCTTTGAGTGGCAGTGGACCTGGGTATGGATACCATCTGTTCTAGTCTCACGTGGTTCCATATCTTTACGTCACCTGTGATGCCCCCTGGCCTCAGCTCTCTTTAAAGCTCTGATGGTCCGCTCAGCTCCTGCCGAGTGCTCCTTTGCTCACTCCATGCAGCTGTGCCAGCTCCCCTGCACGCTGCCCATGGATACCCCCAGGGCTGTTTCCTCCCCTCTTTCAGATCTCTGTCCAGATGTCACCTCAGTGAGGCATCCCTGACCATCCTCTGTAAAATTGTACTTACCTCCTCTAGAGCGCCCTGACCCCGATCCTGCTTTGTTCTTCTTCATCGTGCTTGTCACCATCTGAAAGAGAGTGTATTTTACTTTTTTCTGATGGTCTGTCTCCCCCTCCCAAAAGTAGACTCCACAGGGGCAGGATGTTTCATGAGTTTGTTCATGGCTGTGTTCCCAGTGCCTAGAACACACCCAGACACACAGTAGGCATTTGTCAAGTGAACTAAATGGATGAATTATTGTGAAGTGTGTATCTTGAACCAGTCTATTTTTCGGGTCACCTCAGTATGCCAGAGCCGACTTACTGCCTCAGCACTTTTTCTTAAGCCCTTTTCGAAGTGCCTGGGGAGGAAATCCAGCAGCTTCTGATAAATTGCGTAGAAACTGGACGTTCCTTGTGGGCTAGACACAACCAGGAGTGTGAATTTTCTGGATGACCATTTCTTGATGGGTCCCCCAAGCCTTGAGGAAACACAGCGGGTTCTGATTTCCTGGTGTAGTGGGCGCTGCCCGGGCTGCCAGCATTCAGCATGGCGTGAGGTGCCAGAATTCTGGTGTGGAAGAAAGCAAAAGGAGAAACAGATATTCAGGAACTTGCCTGAGTGAAACCATCTGAGTAAATATTGAACAAAGGCTATAAACATGTGTCCAGTGGTTTCAGTGAAAACTGTTTTCTGGCAGCTGCTGTGGAGCAAATTGGAGGCATTTGAGTCCTCTTATTTGGAAGAGGGACAGGCTGAGTGAATTTGTCATAAAATGCTAAAAATAGTAATGCATTGGAGACCGCTTTCTGCTCACTTAATGCCAAAAGCTCTTTCTGAGCTAATGAAAATAGTTGCCAAATTGATTGAACAGTAATATCTCCCATTTGGTTCCCCTCGATTAGATTCTGTCTGTTAACTTTTCAGGATCCTCTTTTAAATTCTCGGCCACCAGTCAAAGGCGTTAGCCAGCGTTTGTTGTTGCTGGGAGGTCAGGCAGAGGTCAGGATTGTAGGCATCTTGTCATCTGTGAAGGGTCTGCCGTCCTCCCACCATGTGCAGGGCACAGGGTGGGTGCTGCTGCCCTGCCCTCAGGGTGGGGGCGCTCACCTTCTGGGTGAGAAGAGAGCCCAAGCAAGTGGGTGCTCACAAAACCAGAGGTCAGAGGTCAGCGGCACTGGGCTTGGATTTAAGGGAGATCGTGTGGGATTATTTGCATGGCGAGTGGACCAGATACTGTCAGTTCTGTCAGAGTTCAGAGAAGCAGCTTCGTCCAGGAGGGTGAGATGGGTTGTGCCAGGCCTTGAGGGCTGAGGGGGATTCTGGGTGAGGGATGTGCTGGACGGCCTAGGCCTCGACCTGGGCAGAAGCCAGCATGCCCTGGGGTTGCCATCTCTTCCGATGGCGTTGGATCCCAAGTCCTCTCATGCAGTGTGCTTGACGAGCACCTCCGGGCTGCCTGGAAGGAAGCTGCTGCACTTTGCCTCTTCCCTTGCGCACCGGCCCCTGGTGGGATAATGTGCAGCTTCTCTACCCAAGCCATGTGTGTCATTGCCAGTGACCAGGTCCTTCCCGTTAGCCATCTCTGATTGAATTTCGGGCCTGCTCTTCCTTTCCTTTCCTCACCCACTTACACTGGCTTCTGACCATCCTTTGGAAGGTTCCCGGCCATGCTGGGCCTCCAGAGAGAGGGTTGCAGGGACCAATGCCTGACTCTCCTTGTTTGGCCTGGTTGCCCCTTCAGCATGGTTTCTTGCCGCTCCCCCACATCCACCCTGTTCTCCAGCCAAACTAGCTGCCATAGACTGTTCTTGGTCAAACGTACACTCTGCTTTCCTACTTCCTTGGCTTGCTCAGCTCTTCCTTTGTCCCCCAGGTCCCTGATCACTGGCTCTGCCTTTCAGAAGGGCCCTAAAGGCGAGCTCTCCAGGCACGCAGAGTGTCAGCTGGGCTGCCTCTGCTGGACCTTTGGGGGCAGGAAAACCCCTTGAGAGTCTTAAGTCAGGCATGATGTGATGTGGCGTGGCCTTAACTTTGTTATAAAATCTGAAAGCCCTTGGGGGGTGAGTGAGGATGATTCCCCTCATGTATAGATGAGACCTGTCAGCAGCCACGTGATTCCACTGAGTAGAATCAGCCATTCTGATGATGAAACCCTATTTTGGAGCTGCTTGTCTCCCAGGGAGCTTTCAACCTTGGCTTTTGACTTCTCTCCCTCCTACCAGCTTCTTGCCCCAGTTCAGGACTGACTTCTTAACTAGGCTTAGCTGGTTCTGCGCTAGTGTCACTCACATCTTAAGCTCTGGGGTAACTTCTTCCTGAGAGGTGAGTGCGCATAGGGGGTGCAGTGGGTGATGGTTTCCTTTCTGCACTGGGTTGAGGGAGTCAGGTACGATATTGACTTTTTTTTTTAAAAGGCATCATCTCCCACATCGTAAGATTTGTCCATTATAGTCATTAATCATAGAATGGTGAAATTTGGGGAATGAACAGTGCCTGGGATAGGAGTGCACTTCTGACTGTGAGCTGATTTCGTGGCTGACCTCAAGCAAACTCCCTCTTGCAAGCCTGTGACGGAGTGTGCTGGCCCTTGCCTGACGACCTCTCCTTCCCTGCTCTGCCTACCCCTCCCCTGTGTCTTTCCTTCTCCCTTCTGAGAGCTGAGTGCAAGTCAACACAAGAAAAGAGGGATTACTGTGGGAGGGGCGGGAATGAGAGAGCTCAGAACTTGGGGCAGCTGTGGGCACTGGGCTGTTTGGGTTATTCTCTTTATCTCTCTCTCTCTCTGATGGCGTCTTTGTTCCTGTCTGCACTTCTCCATTTTCTTCTCTCCACAACTGCTTTTTTAAATGTATTTTTTCCGTTCCCACAGAACTGAAGCTTGCATGGGGCTTTGGTTTGTTACGACTTCCCCATAACAGGCATCATCTCTTGCTATTTTCCATTTCAGATCCTGAAAGAGAATCTTCTGACCAGCCTGCAGGCCATAAATTGTTGATTTTTTTTGTTGTCATGGATCCAGTCAGCTGGGACCAGAGCCAGAGGAGGTGGGGCCACGTGGTACCAAACCTGGCCACCTGGGCCTGCCTCTTCAGCAGGTGTGTGACTACTGCTCTCAGATACAGAGTAGCTGCTGGCGTGGGAGGGGAGGGGAAAAGATGTGGATTACATGGGGATTTTGCCCTCATGATCAGATGTAGGTTTTGCCCTTATGACTTCATTTTCTAGTGGAGGAATTATGTTAGACGTTACTGTCATACAAATACCAGCCACCCTGGGGCATGTTGTAGGCAGCCTTGAAGATGACTCCCAATGATCCTCACCTCCTGGTGTTCATGCCCTTCGCTTGAGAATGTGGGCTGGACTTATTCACTTGTTTCTAGTGCAAAGAATATGGCAAAACTGTTGGCATAACACTTCTGAGATTATGCTATGAACGACCGTGGCTTCCATCTTGGATATCTTTTTTCCTTCTCTGAGTCCTTGCCATGTCGTGAGCTGCCCTGTGGAGAGGCCTCATGGTGAGGAATTGACATCTCTGGCCAACAGCCAAGAGGATCTGAGGCCGCATGAGTAAACTGTGAGTAGATGGCTGCCTGTGAGCCAGGGGCATCCAGCTGAGCTGTGCCTGAATTGTCTCAGAAACTGAGATAATAAATGTTTGTTGTTTTCAGCTGCTAAGTTTTGGGTTAACTTGTGCAGGAATAGATAACTGACACAGGGAGATATAAGCACAGAGCTGTGGGAGTGCAAAGAAGGGCACACCTTTGGCTAAGGAATATGGGGAAGGCTTTGAGAAGCATGTGGCATCTGAGGGAGGCCTACCTTTTCTCCATAGAGTGTCTCTCGTACAAGGTGGGCCATCTGCATGACAGAAGGCGAGGAGGCTGATCTGTAGTCCCAATTTCCAAAGTGGATTGGATGAACACCTGTTTTTCTGGTGAATGGCCTCTGAGAACCTCCAAAACTTCTGTTGAAGAAGGGCAGGATTTGCTGTTTCCTTGAACCTCCATTTAGCCTGCTGTGTGGTATCTCTGTTGAAGGTTGGGTCTCTTAGGCCCTGGTGGCCTCCATCACTGCACTGCCAACTGTGTATGAGGCTGCTTAGTATCCCATATACTGATTAGAAAGCAACAGCTCGGGTTCACAGGCCTGGCCATTCAGGTACTCCTTACACCTTGCTCTCTGAAAGTCTTCTGGGCCAGCCTCTTGCCCTGCCTTCAATGGCTCTTCCCAAAAGAGACTGGCTCAGCCTCTGCTAGCAGAGTCTGAGGACCTGGGTTGAAGTCCTTTTTCTCTCTCCTACTGATGATGTGGCCTTAAGCAAGGCACGAAGCATCCTGTCTGGGACTCTTTTTATTCCTCTACCTTTTACTATAAAAATTTCAAATAGTTACAAAAGTAGAGAGAATAGCATAATGAACTCCTGTGTACCTATCACCCAACTTCAATAGTTATCCGTTTATGGCCTATCTTATATTATCTCTACTCCCACCCACCGCCTTCTCCCCCAACTCTGGGTTATTTCAAAGCAAATACTAGATATCATATTATTATTTTATTCTTAAATATTTTGATAAGTGTCTGATAAATGTGTTCTTTTTTTTACATAAACACAGTATCTTTATGACATTTAACACAATTAACAATAATTTTTTATTACCACCTAATATCCAAGCAGTATGTACATTCTTCAAATGTATTTTTATAGGTTTGTTCAAATCAGGATCCAGACAAGGGCTACATGTCTCTTAAGTCTTTCTCTCTCTCTTTTTGTAAATTAAACTTTTAATTTTGAGATGATTATAGATGAACATGTAGTTGTAAGACATAACGTAGAGATCCTTTGCCCACTTTCTCCCAATGGCACCATCTTGTAAGACTGTAATACAACATGACAGCAAGATCTTGACACGAATACAGTCAAGATGCAGAACAGTCCCATCGCCACAAAGATCCTTCACGTTGCCCTTTTATAGCCATCGCCCCCCAACCCTTGCCAACCACGAATCTGTTTTCCATTTCTATAATTTTGTCGTTTCAAGAATGTTATATAAATGGAATCAAAGTATGTGATCTTTTGGGATTGGCTTTTTTTTCGTTCAGCATAGCGCTCTGGAGATTCATTCCAGTTGTTGCAGGTGTCCATAATCCATTCCTTATTGCTGAGTGGTGTTTCATGGTATGGATATACCACAGTTTGTTTGCTCATTCACCCATTTAAAGACGTCTGGGTTGTTTCCAGTTTTTGGCTATTATGAATAAAGGTGCTATGACATTTGTGTACAGGTTTTTGTATGAACATAAATTTTTATTTCTCTGGAATAAGTGCCTGAAAGTACAGTTGCTGAGACTTATGGTAGTTCCATGTTTAGTTTTATAAGAAATTGCCAAACTTTTCCAGGGTGGCTATACCATTTTACGTGCCCACCAGCAACGTGGAAGTGTGTCTTGAGTCTCTTTTAGTCTATGGGTCCTCTCTCCCTCTGCCTCTATTTTCTGACCTACCAGCTGGGGATAAAAACTTGTGCTCTGATTATCTTGCATGATTGAGGTGATACATGTGAAACTGCTTTATAAACTGTCCCAAACTGGGACTGTCAATGCTTCTCTTTTATGGGGGTATCAGCAGATGTCATCACAGCACCTTAGGGAAGTGCTGTGGATGCTTATTCACTGTCTCCCCTGGGTTTCCTAGGCTGGCTGGATTCTGCAGGGCACCAGGGTAGCCACAGGTCAGGCATTGTTAGCTGAGCTTGGCTTTTAAAAGATGTTGGAGGTGGAAATGAGATGCTCAGCTTGCCTGAGCAGCCCATGAGACCACAGTCCCTGCCCACCTCTTAGGCACGCTCCAGCACGACCACTCTGGCTGCTGGGCTGGTCCTCTAGTCACCCTCTCATTCTTCCTAGTCCTGGCTGGCCGGCAGTTCTGTGTGGTATGATAGTGTGTGTGTGTGTGTGTGTGTGTGTGTTGTGTGTGCGCGTGTGCACCCTGGCCTTTCAGCCACAGGTCTATATACCAGATTTGCTTAAGATGATGACAGTTTTCTAGAACACTGTGTACAGCAAATTCTGGGTTCTATTAGAAATAAAAATGCGAGGCTTTTTAAAAGCACTTTCCCCGTCTCCTCCCTGTGCTGTCTCTAACATGACTGTAATTTCCTCAGTTGTCGTCCTCCTCCCCTCTCCCTTGCTGAGCTGTTGACTGATGCCCCTGATGTTAGTGTCAGCCTCTGTTCCAGGGGCTGACCTGACTAAATGTCCCCAGGTTCCTTGGTGGCTTCAGACAAGAGGCACAGCAGTTACCTGTCCTCCCAGCCCCATCAGCATTAGGAATGACAGTTCCAGCATACTGCAGGGGGGCCGTGTGGAATGACTAATAGACTTGTGGAAAAACACCGTGCAGAGGAATCGTGGTGGAGAGACACTAACTCAGCAGAGGGAGTGGATCTGCTATGTTGTTTGCACCTTACTTTAAACTCCCAGTGATTGCTAGATCTCTGTTCTTTGTGTTTGAGAAAATGAGATTTTTCTCTTGTTGCATTCACAACTTTTGTGGGTTTTCTCTAGTGTCGGCATGCTCCCCTCTCGCATTGCTGTCAGTCCCAGGCTTGGGGTTGAGATTGTGTCTGCTGCTCTCTTGAAGGGTATGTGGACCCCCAAAAGAGTTTCCAGTGAGGTGGAGGGGTGGGTACTAGCCACTCAGTCAACAAATTAGTGCGTCAGTGAAGGTCTGGGAATGACGCTGGCCTAAGTGTTCACATCAATGCAGGACAAAGATGTGAGCAAGGATTGCAACCAGACGGCAGTTAGAGGTATCTTTGGGGCTACTCTACATGGAACCTACTAGCTGTTTCTGTCTCATCATCTCTGACATGTCCCCCCTCTCTGGGGGCAGGGCTCTAGGGAATTCCAAGGAGCCAGGCTCTTTCTCTGGTGGCAAAGTGCTCCTCTCTTTGGACCGCTGTGACTTAGCAATCGCCTTTCTCTGGGGAGTCACTCTCAGGGTATCAAACATGGAGGCTCTAAGGGCCCAGGGGTCACATTTTTTATCCCACAGTCCCTTTCACTTGTGTCTTACTTTTTGTAACCCTTTTATCAACACCCGCCATGGACTAGGGCACCAGTGAGAGGTGCTAAGAGGCACCCTCCTTGCCTCTTGGCCCCACAGAGCTTACAGGCTAGTTAGGGAGAAGACCCTGTTGCCAGTCATTATCCCCCAGCTGCCCTTCCCCTCTGCCTGTTCTTGCTGCTGTCTCCTTGGGTCAGACCCTCACTGCAAAATGTTGTAGTGTAACATGTATAATATAAATGCACAATTTCGAGAAGACTGACCTTGTGCCAGGAATGTGCTGCGTGCCTTACTGTATGTGTTATCTTATCCCCTGTAAGCCCAGAGGGAGGAACATTCCCTACTTTGGGTGAGGAAAATTGGACCTAGAAGGATCAGGTGAATTGCCCAATGAGAGACACAGCACTGCTGGGAGAGTTGGACAGGAACTTAGACCGTCTAACTCCAGGGCCTGTGCTCTTTACCAGCAAAAGGGGATTTGGATGATCCTCAAACCTCGGGGGAACTTAGTTGAATGCTGTCCTAGCCACTTTCATTCTCACAAATAACTTTCAAGGACAATGAACAGTGCACAGCCAAAAATAACCAAGCACAAAGAAAATACGGTGTGATGAGTGAGAACCGGTAAAAACAAGAGACAGCAGAAGCAGACCCGCTAGGACTTCAGACGATCAGACACAGAGCACGAGAAATGTACGCTAACCACGTTTAAAGAAACAAAAGACAACCCTGAAAATCCCTGCAGGAAACAGTAAAAAGTGACCTCGCGTATTTGAAAAACAACCATGTAGAACTCTTAGGAATAAAGAATACGGTAATCAAAATAAAAACATATGGATGGTCAATTAGAAAAATCTTAAAAATGCAGATTTTTCAAGGTAACCTGTGCACAAACTCCTTCATTCCTTCTTTCCTAACCCAATTCTACTCTCCTCTTCAAGGGTAAGCACTGTAAATAGATTGGTGTGTTTCATTTTAGGCCTTTTGCTATGCATTTATGAACACACATATGCCAGCAGACAACAAAAGTTTTAAAAAATATAAATGAGATTAAGCTCTACATTTTTACTTGCAACTTGCTTTTTCTCCCATACTTAATAACATGAGCGATATCAACATACATAGATTTACCACATCAGTGAAACTCATTTAAAGTTTTGTTTGTCGTCTTATTTTCAACCACATCCACATGGTACAAAATTCAGAAAATACAAACACATATATGGAGAAAATAAGTCTTCTTACCCTCATCCCTGCCACTAAGTTCTCAACTCCCTAGAAAGGTTCTGCACCTTGTTTTTTTTTTTCATTTAACAATATGTCTTGTTGATAGTTTCACATATGTGTGTTTAAGGGTGCCTTGTTCTTTTTATAGCTACGGAGTATTTCATTGCATGGAAATTTGTTTAACTAGTTGTTGAATAAATTGTTGAAGTACCTTTAGATTATTTCCAAATTTTGTGATTAAAAACAATACTGTAGTTACTGTCTTGTTCATAAATGATTTTACCCTTAAGCAGGATTTTGTTGGATAAATTCCTGAAAGTGAAATTGCTGAGTCAAAGGTATGTGCATTTAAAATTTTTATAGATCTTGTTAAATTGCCCTCCATTGTGTTTATATCAATTACTTTTTCTTTTTTTTTTGAGGAAGATTAGCCCTGAGCTAACATCTGCTGCCAATCCTCCTCTTTTTGGCTGAGGAAGACTGGCTCTGAGCTAACTTCCGTGCCCATCTTCCTCCACTTTATATGTGGGACGCCTACCACAGCATGGCTTGCCAAGCAGTGCCATGTCCGCACCCGGGATCCAAACCGGTGAACCCCAGGCTGCCAAAGCAGAACGTGCACACTTAACCTCTGCTCTACTTGGCCAGCCCCATATCAATTTCTAAATCCACTAGCAATGCATGAGATTGTCTTGTTTCCCCACACCCAGCTCAGAATGTAAGCAAACTATTTCATCTTTGCCAATTTTATAGGTGAAAAATTCTATCTCAATGAAATATTAAGGTTTCTTTCTCTTATTTTGAGTGACATTGGGTCTCCTTTCATATAGTAAGAACCACTGAATTTCCTTTTGTGTGAACTATTTATATCCTTAGCCTATTTTTCTATTGGGTTGTTGACTTTTTCTTACTGATTTCAAGGAGCTGTTTATTTCTTAAGGAAATTAGCATTTTTGTCACTGATATACGTTGAAAATATTTGTTGTCTTTTGATTCTTTTTTTAACAAAGATTTAAAAAAATTGCGTTGTCAGATATATCAGTCTTGTGACTTTTAGATTTTGTGTCACACCTAGAAAAGTCTTCTGCACTCTGAGATTATAAAAAACATTATTGTGTGATTTCTGATGAAGTACTTTGTACATTGTAGTGTGTTATCAGAGAAATGAACTATTGTTATCCTTAAGAATAGTCCTGGCCTGCTTTTTCCTGTGAATTTATCTGAAGTAGTCCTTCTTTTGAGGTGACCAAAGTGGGTGACTGGATACAGGAGGCTGGAAGCTAGGAATCGGATAGTCTCAGGATATCCTTTTAGCTTGAGTGTGTGGACCCCAAGTCGACAGTGTTCTCAGGGTTCCTAGGTTTTCATCTTTGGGGGCTGCTGGTAGACATGACAGTCTACACATATGGGAGTGAAAGCTATATAATTTTGAAGAAAGATGGACAGGACGGTGGGCGTTGGAACCGGAATGCTCTAAAGCCCACGACTGAGCTTCTCCCCTGCAGAGGGCTTGGGTGGGCAGTGCCAGCATTTGCTTCTGAGATTCTTTGTCTTTTGATTGACAACTTACCTTTTTAAATTTATTAATGTATTCTATTAGGTTATTGCCAATTTTTTTTGACCGGGGACCTAGTTGGTCTCTTTAAGATGACATTGCAATGTATGTCCTATTCCATTGTGTATTGATTTTAGGATTGTTTCTAAACATTGATGTTTATTTCTTTTGTTTCCATGTTACTAGGAGTCTCTGTAGTTGTTTGTGCTGACAGTCGGAACAAAGTGGGGTTCAACACTCCAGAGATTTGTTCCAAGTCTGAAGTTGGCCCTGGCCAATCCCTGCAATACTCTTGGCTCTTTTTTAGCCCTCATTTACCTGTGGTGATGGAGAGGAGGAACAGAGAGGTGGCTAAGTCCCCAAATTGGAATTAATCAGAATGCTGAGGCTTTGGGTCCTTCTGGGCCTCAGGCTATGATGCCTTTTTTCCCTTGGCCAGTCAGGTCCTGTGAGGCTTGGATGGTCCCTGGGACCCGTGTATCAGCCTAGTTGGGGCTTGGTCTGGAGGGGCCAGCCAGGATAGGTGTTCTACCTGAGATAGCCCAAAGTGTGAAGAGCCAATGGAGTGAATCTAAGCCAGGGTCCTTGTCAAAGGGAAGCCTGAGACTCCAGTACAGATTCGGAGTCCAGAAGGGCAGAAATGGGATCACCAATAAGGAATAACATCAGGACAGGACTTGAGATAAAGTGAGTATAGATTAGGGAGGAGGATCTAGTTGGTGCTTGCTTTTGTTGGCACTTGGTTTGAGAGTGTGTTAGGATAAAGCCAGAGGGTTGAGATAGACTCACAGAGACAGGTACCTGGAAGGAATGTCCCAGATGCAGTTGGGTAAAAGTTGTCCTGGGGCCCCAGGATGTACAGAGCCTCTCCCCCTGCACGGACTGAGGGCTCTTCCCAACAAGCCTGACCTCGCCCAGCCAGTGATTTGAAAGGCAGTAGGTTCCACACCCTCTTCGCAGAGGAATGCAGAAGTCTGGTGGCCTTTTATAAGATGCCAGAGAGGGTGCTCAGGGATCATCCAGGACAGTGGCTCTTAACAAAAGGGCAGATCAGAATCACCCAGGGAGCTGTTTCCAAAATACTTTGTCTGGGTTCCAGTGCTCAGAGATTTTTTTTTTACTTGAGGTGAATTTTATATACAGTGAGAAGAGATGTTTGACTGAGGAGGTCTGGGGTTGGATCGGGACAGAATTACAGAAAAGTGCCCTGGATAAGTTCAATGTACATCTCTAATGGAGAACCTTTGTTCTCTTCATTCCTAAATTTTACCGATGGAGGGGACTGAGGCCCAGAGAGGTGACTAGTGGTGGAGCCCCAGAGCACCTTGGATCTTGGGGCTCATGTTGAACCAGGGGCCTGAACCCGGGTTTCCTTCTTGTGGTCCAGGGCTCTTTCCACCAGGTGACTTAAATGAGTGACTGATGAAGTCAGACAAGAGCAAGGCTGTTTGACCACCTCTTCCCAGCCCAGTCTAGACAGATGATCCCAGGTTTACTGATGTTACAGTGCAGCCCCAGATCCCTGCCCTACAGAGTGCAGGAGGAGGTTCACATGAGAGAACTGATTATGGGTCGGTGAGCCCTTGTCACCAAAGCTCTTGCTTGGGGGGAGCCAAGTTGTGAGGATGAAAGACAAGTTCCATGTCCTGTTGCAGGCCTCTTGGGAAGCACTGGGAAAAGCATTTTCCAGGCTTGATTCCGGAGGAGTTAGGGAATTCCACCACCGCTGTTTCCACTGCTGCTCCCAGTGGACCGTGCTGTACACTTTGATGAATTCTCTCATGTGATTCACTCTTGGGAGCAGGTGCAGTCATTTATCCCATTTTAAAGATAAGGAAGCAGGTTAAGTGAAATGGCCAAGTTTACCCAGCTACCTGGGTTGGAGTTGGAGTTCAAACCCAGGCAGAATGACTTCAGCTCTGGGCTACCACCCAGAGCACTGGATCTGAAAGAAATCTTGAAGAACAGCATTCCCTAGACTGCATTTTCCAGGGAAGACCCTTATAGGAGATGTGAAAAGCAGCGATGAAAAAATATGTGGAAACAGAGCCCTCAATCCCCTTCTTGGAGATTCACAGCGTGCGCCATCACACTGAAGACTTGGAGAAGAACAGCACCAAGGAAATCCATTTAACTTGGATTAGCAAGCAGTCCCCAAATTGATTCACCCACGGAACGTTTCTTTCCACATTATTCTAAGTGGATATCCTAAACACCATCATGGCTCATAAGTTCACTTCTCTTATTTTCAATGAACACATGTGACCCAGGGGAGGGCAGGGGCTTATCTAAGTTCCCACATGAGTCTGTCGCAGGCCTGGCGATCTCTGCAGCCTGAGGTTTGTCAGGATGGCCATATTTGAGGGGGCACTTGGAACCCTGATGGGACACAGGTAGATGATAACCACTAGAGAGGCCCTTTAGCTTGGGCCATTCTGAAGGTGGCAAAAAGATGTGTTGGAAGTAATTAGTTCTATATGTAGTTATATAGAGCCATACACATTATTTTGAGGAACTTTGGATAAAATCCAGTTCTTTCCCACGGTGGTGATGGGAACCCTGAGCCAGTGGCTAAGGGAACAGACTGTGCCTTTTTGGTCTGGATCCCTCTTCCGGTTCTGCCAATGGGGTCTCTTCTGTGGGCCCTGCTCGTTCCTACCCCACACTGACTCCTGGGCCTGGTAGTTGCATTCACATATCCCAGCTCTTCATTCACTTTGCAGATTAATTTTAGTCCCTGGCAATGCAGCTGATCAAAATTTATTTCCATGTAGCAAGACTTCATCAGTTGATTTTTATAGAGATTTGTTTTTTCCAGTGTGCTTGGCAAAATGCCCACCAATATTTACTCATTAACTTGAGAATTGGTTTTTGTGCTCCCATCTGAGGGCTCTGTGGCTTTTGTCCTCATTTTCCGCAGGGATCATTGTTCTCGGTGGGAAGGGGAGGGGATATTTCGCTCCTTGTGATGGAAGAGTCGCTTCCTGAATTGGCTGTCCAGAACTGTGGATGTCATGACATTGTGAACACCATGAAACTTTTCTCTGATGACTAGGGTGTTCATGTTTAAGGATTCTGTTATGTATTGCATAACGGTTAAGAGCATTGGAACAACACTGCCTGGTTTTGAATGCGGCTCTGCCTCTTAGTACCTGAAAATAATAGTATCTGCTTGTGAAGGGTAATTGAGTTAATAGAAGATATGCTTACCAGGCACATAACGGGTGTTACAGAAGTGCCGCTGTTACTGCTCTTGTTAGTGTGGCTTCGGTTGGGATATCCCTACGACCAGCTCCCCTGAAACCCAGGCCCTTGACTCTCTGTACTTGGTGACCTTTCTTGTCATGGAGTCACCGTGGCCTAGAACTCCTTCTTCAGGCACTTGACCTTCCCAGGATGAAATGCCTGGGTGGCTTGCTCCTGACTGACTCTTTTCTAAAACTCAGGGGGAGTGGGAAGGGAAGTTCTGCATTACACAACTCCTCTCTTTGAGCCTACTTCCTACTTAGAGTTACTCACCCTTTTTATGAATCACCTGTGCCAATGATTACTTCCTAAGTTTGCATCCCTCCCTTCCCAAACATGCTTCTGGGATATCTTCCTCACCAGTTGCTCCACAGTCAGGAAATGCAACTTAGTTTTCTATAATCCAAGCCAGACAGAATTGGTGAACCTGACATACACTGTATATCTCCAAGCCCCAGTGGAATGGTTATTGGATTATCTGCCAATGTGAATTAGTCACACTTCAGCTAGTCTGATTTTATGGATAAGGGAAAGCTGAGGGTGAAGCCTGTGATTAGCACGTGAGCCAGGTTTGGCTCGGCTCGGCTTGGCTCCTCTCTCCAACTTGAATGCAAGGTGCAATGGATGAGTGGGGCCAGCGTAAGTTCCCCCCAGTCCTGTGTCTGCAGGGTCTTGGGGGGAGGCCTCTGGATTTGCTTTTCTATAAGTTCCTGGTCTGCATTTGCAGAGTGTGTGAGACCAAGTGAGCAGAGTGTTTCTAGAAAGGGAGAGTGATCACCTGTGTCAAATGCTGATGACAGGTACATATGATGAGGGCTGGATTTAGTAACAGAGAGGCCATCCGTGACCTTGATGAGCAGCTTCACTGGAGCAGTGACAGGTGTGAGCCTGAGTGCAGGGGATATACAATCATTTTCTTTTTTATAGACATTTAATTTGTTTAGATTGTTTCTAGACAATTTTTGCCATTTTAGATTGTGATGCTTGTGAACATCTTCAGGTACATAGTTTTTCTTTCTGAATATTATTTCCCAAGGATAATCATCACAGTAAGATTACTGGACTAAAAGATTAAAACATTGTAATATTATGCCACTACAGTTTGACTGTCAGTCTCTCCTTTGCAGATTCTCTAAAACAATTTGAAATAGCATTGCATTTTTGTTGTAAATAAATATCCTGGATAAAAATAGAGACTGGCCGCTATTGTTTCAAGTTAAAAGCTAATTGAACCGTGAAAACTCATTGCAGTTCAGGAGTAGGAGGTACAGAAAATAATTGCCTCGGTGCATATTGATTTTTTTCAATCCAAAGTGGTTATGCTGTGAGATAATTGACCAACACTGGCATTTTAAAAGGACATACCAGTCCCAAAGCAAAGGATTTTCATTCTGCTAGTTTCTCTGTGTTGAAATGTGCTACTTCTTTTTTAAAAAATTTCCATGAAGTGACAATTAATGACTTGAAATTATAGCCAATTTAGTCTCACCTCGTCTAATACTCATTATTACATTGGTATTTTAGTTCCTGTAAGGCATTTTATAATAATCCCTTTTTTTCCTGTCTGATGTGACTTTTAAATTTTGTTTTACATAATTTGGGCCCCAATTCTTAGTGTAGTGGTGAAATTATGACAAAATTCAAAGCAAGTTATTTATTCAGCTTTAAAAAGAGACAGCAGAGGCCTCGTCCATCCCTCATGTCTGCATCATAGGTCTGACTCATGTCTGTGGTCTCTCCCTCTGTTCTTTTTTCCCCCTAAGATGTGTTGCTGAAAGATGGAGGGAGCAGCCCTGAGACCCCTGTGAGCACACCTGGTGCCCCAGGGGAGTATTTGTATAAGTCTGGCTTGCTGGTCCAGGTAATGCTGGCAGGGATGGAGAGGAAGCCAGGGCCCTTGTGTGCTGTGGGGAGTGGGGCAGCATGAGTTTAGGGAGCACCTAACCCTGCTGCCAGCTGCCCCCTGAGGGGTTGCTAGGCCAGTGTTCAGTATCTAAAGCTGAGCTGTGTGATACAGTAGCCAGGGGCCACATGTGGCCATTTAAATAGAAATTAATTAAAAGTAAATAGAGTTAAAAATTCAATTCCTCTGTCACACTAGCCATGTTCCAAGTGCTTAGTAGCCTAATGTGATTAGTGGCTATTGCATCCGCCAGTGCAGATATGGAACATTTCCATCTCTGTAGAAGGTTTTATGAGATAACAGTGCTCTAGAGGATGTGGCAGCCTCCCCAGGGGGTTTGAGAGGCCAACCTTTAGAGTACTTGTTGGTCAAACCCCTCGTATAAGGAATGGGGTTCAGCTTCCTGAAGAAGGGAAGTTGTCGGTGATCTGGGAAAGCAGCCTTCGGCCTCAGGCCGGAGGGAATGGCAGTGCCAGGCAAGTAAACTGAGGCAGAATCCCAGACACACACTGGGTCAGCCCCGTGAGGAGGAAAGGGGGCTGTAACCTGGAGGTCATGGCTCATCATGAGTCCCATTGAAGCACTGCGATACCTTAATGGCAGTGAGACTGAGTCCAGACCCCTGCAGCTGTGGCTGGGGTTGCTGAAACCCTGCCCCCCCTCACCCCCAGGGACTGAGCCTGCTAGGAGAGGCTCCTTCTGGGGTGCAGGGCAGGCAGGGTTCCCAGTACAGCACTGTCTTGCCTCTCAGAGCTGTTCCAGAGAGTTCTGGGAGCAGAGCTTGGGGGTGGGCAGAAGGGGGACACTTGGAGAATTGAGGGACCCGGACACAAAAGGCTAGTTACTCATTCATGAGTCTCTTTCATTTACAACACACTAGGAGTGAGCTTTCCCGCAGGCATCTGGGGTTCCAAGAACAAAGAAACAAATATGAAAAAGATGCCCCCTTTTTCTTAAAGCTGAAAGAGGCTCTACCCAGTGGAAGAAATGTGGCCACACTCCGTGGGACTCCTTCTAGGAACAATTCTGGCTGCCTGAGAGCCTGGGGAAGGAGTCCATAGTGGCCACCCCTGGGGGGCCCAGCACCACCTTCTAGAGCCCTTCAAGGCATGCCTGCCACGTTAATAATAATAATGACACTGAGGATGATAGTCAGAATAATAATAATGATGATAGTTAATATTTACATAATGTCCAGGACCCAGGCACTGTTCTAAGTGATTTATATAAGTTCATTTATGAGAACAGTAGCAAAGTTTATCGTTGGAGGGTTCTCAGTGGGAAAGGCCTGGCACAACAACATTTAACAGCATCAACCACCATTATGATAGCAGCTGCTGTATTTTATGGTTTAAAAAGAATTTTTACATACATTGTCTTTTTTTCCCCCAAACTGCTTTGTTGAGATAAAATTTACATACCACAAAATTCACCCATTGTAAAAGCACAGTTCAGGGGCTGGCCCCATGGCCGAGTGGTTAAGTTTACACGCTCTGCTGCAGGTGGCCCCATGTTTCATTGGTTCGAATCCTGGGCACGGACATGGCACTGCTCATCAAACCACGCTGAGGCAGCGTCCCACATACCTCAACTAGAAGGACCCACAACGAAGAATATACAACTATGTACCAGGGGGCTTTGGGGAGAAAAAGGAAAAAATAAAATCTTTAAAAAAAAAAAAAAAGCACAATTCAGTGATTTTGGTAAATTTATAGAGTTATGTAACTATCACCACAATCTAGTTTTAGAACCTTTTCATCACCCCAAAAAGTTCTCTTGTGCTCATTGGCAGTTAATCCCTGTTCCCACCCCTAGCCAAAGGCAAGCACTGATCTGCCTTCTTTCTCTATAAATTTGCCCTTTCTGAAAATTTCATATGGATGGACTCATACGATATGTAATCTTTTGCATCTGGATTCTTTACTTAGCATCATGGTTTTGGGGTTCATTCATGTTGTAGCATGTATTGGTAGTTTATTCCTTTTAATTGTTGAGTAGTATTCCATTGTATGGATATACCACATTTTGTTTACGTATGTACGAGTTGATGGACATTTGTGTTGTTTCCAATTTGCAGTTATTATGAATAATGCTGTTATGAATGTTTACGTTTTTGTATGAACATAATGTTTTCATTTTTCTTGGGTAAATTCTTAGGTGCAATTAACTGAACGTTTGTGTCTACCCAAAATTCATATGTTGAAATCCTAATCCCCAATATGGTGGTATTTGGAGGTGGGACCTCTGGGAGGTGATTAGTTCTAGTGGTTTTTCTGTGTGGATTCCTTGAGATTTTTAACATACAGGATCATGCCATCTGTGAATGAAGACAGTTTTATTTCATCCTTTCCAATCTGTATGCCTTTAATTAATTAGTTGATGATGATGATTTTTGCCTATTGTACTCAGTGGAACCTCTACTTCAGTGTTGAATAGGCGTGGCAAAAACGGGCACCTTTGCCCTGTTCCCAGTCTTAGGAGGAAAGCAGTCAGTTTCTCACCATTTATATATGATGGTTGGCTGTAGGTTTAAAAAAACCTGATAGATGCCCTTTATCAGGTAGAAGAAATTCCCTTATTTTCCTAATTTATTGAGAATTTTTATCTCGTCTGTTGAGATCATCAGTGATTTTTATCCTTTATTCTATTAATCTGTTATATTATATTAATTTTGGATCTTATACCAACCTTGTGTTCCTGGGATAAATCCCTACTTGGTTATCTTATATAATCTGTTTTATATGTCAGTCAATAGAGTTTACCAGTATTTTCTTAAGAATAAAAATTTCTTTTCTTGTGATGTCTTTGGTCTCAGCGAGTGAGTTGGGAAGTATTCCTTCCTCCTATTTTCTGAAAGATTTTGTGAAGGATTGGTATTATTTCTTCTTTAAATATTTGATAGGATTCACCAGTGAAATCATCTGGGCCTGCACTTTTCTTTGTGAAAAGATGTTAAATTATGAATTCAGTTTCTTGTTATAGATTTATTCAGATCATCTATTTCTTTTAGGATCAGTTTTGGTAATTTATGTCTTTCTAGATACTTCCATTTTATCTGGGTTGTCCAATTTGTTGGCATAAAGTTGTTCTGTGGGGTTGGTAGTGATGTTCTTTCTTTAATTCATCATTTTGTAATTTGTCTCTTCTCTGTCTCTTGCTTTCTCCTTCTCTCATCAGTCTAGCTAAGGATTTGTCAATTTTGTTGAGCTTTTCAAGGAACCAACTTTTGGTTTCTTGTTTTCTCTAATGTTTTTCTGTTTTCTCTTTAATTGATTTCTGCTCTCATCTTTTTTATTTCCTTTCTTTTGATTGCCTTGGTTTTAGCTTGTTCTTCTGTCTCTAGTTTTTTTTAAGGTGAAAGTTAGGTTATTTATTTGAGACTCTTCTCTCCTGATATGGGCATTTAAAGCTATGAATTTCCCTCTAAGCATTGCTTTAGCTGTATCCCACATATTTTGTTATACTATGTTTTCATTTTCATTGAGTTCAAAATATTTTGTAATTTTGCTTGTCATTTCTTTTTTGACCAGTGGGTTATTTAGAAGTATGTAGTTTAATTTCTAAATATTTAGAGGTTTATCAGGTTTCTTTCTGTGGCTGATTTCTACCTTTAAAAAGAGAATATACTTGATGTGATTTCAGACTTTTTAAATTTTTGAGACTTGTTTCATGGACTACCATATGATCTATTCCAGGAAAGCTTTGTGTGTACTTTAGTATGTTGAATCTGTACATTGTATATTCTGCAATCATTGGCTGGAGTGTTCTCTATATCAGTTAGATTAAGTTGGTTGATTGTATCATTCAAGTCTTTTATATCCTTGCTGATATTCTGTGTAGTTGTTCTATCAGTTATCAAGAATGGAGTATTTAAATCTCCAGCTATAGTTGTTGAATTCTCTATTTCTCGTTTCAGTTCTGTTAGTCATTGCTTCCTGTATTTTGGGGATCCATTTTTAGGTGCATATGCATGTATAATTATTAAATCTTCTTGATTAATTAATTGCCCCTTTTATCATTTTGGAATTTCCCTCTTTATCTCTAATAATAATTCTTGTGTTAAAGTCTGATTGTCTCTTACTAATATAGCCACTCCAGCTTTCTTGTGGTTACTGTTTGCAGGGTATAGCTTTTCCCATTCTTTTACTTTTAACCTATTTGAGTCTTTGAATCTAAAGTGTGTAATTTGTAGTCAGCTTATAGTTTGGATCTTTCTTTTTTATCCAGTCTGGAAATCCTTGCCTTTGTTTAGGATGTTTAGACCATTCATATTTAATATAATTAATTGTTATGGTTTGGTTCACATTTGCCATTTTGCTGTTTGTTTTATGTATGTCTTCTGTATTTTTCGTACCTGTGTTTTTCCTTGATTGCCTTCTTTTATGTTAAATATATTTTAGTGTACCATGTCAATTCTTCTGTTGATTTTTTTAAACTGCATTTTTTTAGTTATTTTCTTACTGGTTTCTCTAGGGCTTACAATGTACATTTTAACTTATCACCACATACTTCAGATTAATGGAAACTTAATTCCTGTACAATAGAAACTTTGCTCCAGTGAAGCTCCATTCCCTCTCCCATCCTTTGTGTTATTATTGTCATATTTATTGCATGTGTATATATTATAATGCCAACAATACTGTGTTATATAATTTTTGCTTCATACAATTTTATGTCTTTTGAAAAAATTAAGAGAAGAAATAAGAAAAATATGTTTAGTCTTTTATATTAACACATATATTTAACATTTTGGTGCTCTTTATTTCTTTCTATGGATTCAAATTACCATCTGGCATCATTTTCTTTCAGTCTAAAAGACTTCCTTTATGGGCTGGCCTGGTTGTGTAGTAGTTAAGTTCATGTACTCTCCTTTGGCAGCCCAGGGTTCAGGGGTTCAGATCCCAGGCATGGACCTACACACCACTCATCAAGCCATAGTGTGGTGGCATCCCACATACAAAAAATAGGGGAAGATCGGCACAGATCGTAACTCAGGGCCAATCTTCCTCACCAAAGAAAACAAAACAAACAAACAAAAAAGACTCGCTTTAGTATTTCTTATATGGCTAGTCTGTGAACAATGATTTCTTTCGTCTTTGTCTGGAAATGTGTATTTTGTTTTCACTTTCGAAGAATTGTTTTGCTAGATATAGAATTCTTGGTTGATAGTTTTTTTCCTTTGAGTGCTTCAAACATGTCTTCCCATTGCCTTCTGGCCCCCATTGTTTTTTGATGAAAAGTTAGTCGTTAATTATATTGATGCTCCCTTGTACATGATGAGTTGTTTTTCTCTTGCTGCCTTGAAGATTTTTCTTTCTCTCTGTCTTTCAAGAGTTTAATTATGTTTTGTCTAAGTGTAGACATCTTTGTATTTATCCTACTTGGGGTTTGTTGAGCTTCTTGCATGTGTAGATTAATGTTTTTCATCAAGTTTGGGAGATTTTCAGTCATTATTTCTACAAATATTTTTTCTTTCTCCACTCTGGGACTCCCATTGCACAAATATAATATGTTTGATGTTATACCACAGGTCTCTGAGACTGTTCATTTTTTTTTTTCAGTTTTTCTGTCTTCTTCAGATTGGATAATATCTATTTCTCTATATCCAAGTTCATGGATTCTTTCTTTTGCCATCTTAAGTCTTCTCTTGAGCCTCTCTAGTGAGATTTGATTTCAACTATTGAACTCTAACTCCAGAATTATCATTTGATTCTTTTAAAGAAAAATTATCTGTCCTTATTGAAAATATTTATTTGTTGATTTATTGTTATCATATTTTCTTATAATTCCTTGAACATGTTTTCTTTTAGTTCTTTGGACATATTTATAATATCTGCTTTGAAGTTTTTGTCTGCTAAATCCAACATCTGGGTACACTCAAAAATAGTTTCTATTAATTGCTTCATTTCCTGAGGATGGGTCACACTTTCCCCTTTTTTTTTTTGCATGTCTCATAATTTTTTGTTGAAAACATAACATTTTGGTAATATATTGCAGCAACTTTGGTTTCTGATATTTTCCCCCTGAAGGTTGTTTCTATTTTATTTGTTTGTTTCTTTGCTTAATAAGTTGCCTGGAATAAATCTGTGAAACCTGTCTCACCTGCAATGTGTGGCTGCTGATGTCTTTGCTCATTTGTTTTTTATTTTATTTTATTTATTATTTTTAAGCCTGGATTCCTAGAGGTTGCTCTGTCTGTGTAGCTTAGTGGGCAAGTCATATATTTCTACCTCTTGGTTTTCTTATGTAAAATGGAAATAATATAGTACCCAACTCATAAGGTTCTTGGGAGACTTGAATGATCTAATCGGTGAGGGGTACTCAGCATACTTTACTAGGAACTGGTAGAGTAAGTACTCAGTGGATGTGAGCATTATTATCATCTACTATTATTGTGTAAGGAAAGTGAGGCTGAGAGAGATGAAGTGACTCAAGATCCCACATCTGGTGTGAAAGCTGGAGCAGAGCTTGGACACAGGCCAGTCTGATGCTCTTCCACCAGTCGCACCTCCTGCTTCTGAAATGGCTCGAATGATTTGACTATCAAGTCACAAAATGTTTGAGTAAGTGCTTAATATTTATACAAGCTTGACTGTGGAGGAAAGTCAAGCATTGGAGTGAGGATTGGAAGAAATTTGCCCTTTTAACCCCAAGATTCTATGATTCTAAGATAGTACACAATGGACAGAGATGGGAACAAGAAGTTTTAGCTGTTGGGCCCCTGTGATCACCTGGTGCTGATGATCAGGGCCTCAGATTCCTGAGGATCTGAAGTGGGGGAGACCACATGCACCCAGGAGGCGTCGTTGGCCCTTAGTCTGGAAAGTGCCTGGCAGAGCTCATCTCACCAGGGCCTTGCAGGAGTCTGGATTTCTAGAGAGCTCCCTGGGGCCAGTGTACCTTACGTCACTGTCTGCCCAGCTCAGGAAACGAGAGGAAACTGCAGAAGAAAGTTTGCAGAACAGATATAGCTGTTGCTGGAATGCGCAGTCCCTGTGATTCCCGTGGCTCCACAGTCTTCTCCAGCCAGCACAGAGGATTGTTTCAGCCTCGCTTCCTGAATTTCCTTCCTCCAGGAGTGAAGGGCGAGTCCTGCATTTGTGGTTAGCTGGCTAGAGACTGTTCCTGTTCACTGTACCTTAGGGAGGTAAACTAATTCAATTCTGTCCCTTAGACTTTTTTCCTGTCTAGAGTGGTATCTCTGGGATCAAACTTTTCCTAGAATCAGATGTTTACTGTTGTCTAAATTTAGAGCCAGGCACACTTGTTGAGGCATGAGTTGAACTCATGTCCTTGGGATGTGTTTCATATCACAGTGACTTTCTTTTGCAGGACCTTTGTCAGAGAGAAAGGATTTACTTTTTTTTTTTTTAAAGGGGGGCTAAAAGGTTGACAATAAATAAGGGCACATCTTGAAGTGTTTAGTAAGAAAGGGAAGTTTTAAGTATTTCCTGGCATTCATCTAATTTGCAAGTGCACAACTTGGTTAATCATGTCCAGGCATGTCCTTAGCCCCAAGTCTTCTCGTAATATTACGAGCATATTCACAGGAATGCAGCCTGCATCATTCACTTCTCTCTGCAAATGAAAAAGTTTCAATCAACTGGGACTCTACCTCAATTTGCACGCAAAGCAATTAAGATCAAAGCAGCTTAGAGGAATCGTTTCCAGAGATGGAATCCCCTTTCTTTCTCCTCTATACCTTGCAGCTCTTGAGCTGAGTCACTCCAATAAACCTTAGGACAGGATATTAGGGGGAGGTTGCCTCTCTGATTGGTTGACCCTATTCTTATGGTTCCTCTTGGTGCATTTCACAAGGATAATGTGAAATTTCCTGGAAAAATTGAATGGGGGTAATGGGGGTGGAGGCAGATATCCAAAGAAGGAACACAGAAGGGAAAGTTGAGGGTATCAGAAGCAAAGGTTCAGCCAATATTGCCAGTAAGAGGACTCAGGTAGGTGGAGAAGTTGTCACCAGCACTTCACTCCCTCAGTCATTCAGCAAAGATTTATTGAATTCCAACCATGGGCCAAATCCTGCCCTAAGTGCCAAGGACACAGGGGTTAGAAAAATAGATGTGGCCTCTGGAAGGTACAGTGAAGATAGACATTAATCAGATCATTGAACTGTGGTTCATCAGTTGCAGTCGTGATTAGGGCAGTGAAGGGGACCTACAGGTGCTGTGTTAGTGGGGATTCGGGATGTGTGGGGGGGTGTTAAGAAAGGCTTCCTTGGAGAGAGTGACATTTAAGGTGAGACTGATGGGTGGGTGGGATTTCGCTGGGCCAGGAGGCAGAGGGAGAGGAGTACAGGCTGAGACCATATCAATGTAAAGCCTTGCTGGGTAGAGGGAGCACGATGTGCCCTAAACACTGAGGCCTAACCAGTGTTGTTGGAGCCTGGCGAACAGCAGAGCAGGGCTGGAGGGGTGGGTGGGGTCAGGCCATGCAGGGCCATTGACAGCTTCAATGAAGATTGGTTATCAGTGGAATTTACGACCATTGACGGAGTTTTAAGCAAGGGAGCAACATGGTTTGCGTTTTCATCTAGTGACTTAAGTGCTTTTTCATGCATTCTTTTGTGGGGTGGACCCCAGAGTGGCGGGACTTGAGGATCCCCATGGAGCACATCAAAGCCCAGTGACGAGTTCTCTGTGTGGGGTTGTGGTTGCGGAGCCAGCACTGGAAGGTTTTGAAGAGGAGAATGACTTAGTCTGGGAGCAGCTCTGCCGTGGCTTCCAAGTTCTGGAGAAATTTAGTATGTACCAGAAGGCAGCTGAGGAGGCCAGTCCAGGCGTTAGGGAGAGGAGTGGCTTGGGATTTTTAAGTCAGAGGGGAGGTGTAGCACCCATGGCTGGTCTCAGAGGGATGGTGAGGCAGGAAAGCTGTCCTCTAGAGTCTTCAGAGCTTGAGTGCTGAGGGAAGAGGAGGCCTTCACAGGAAAATAAAGCAGGAACAGAGCTGAGTGAAACCGATTGAAGAGCTTGGGGCGGGGGGGTGGGGGGGGGTATGTGCGGGCGGCGAGGGAAAGGTAAGGAAGGGAGGGGCCTCTGGGCTTGTGAAAGGAGAGGTGAGCATCCAGGTGTAGAGATGGATCTCTGAGCCCCTTTTAGAGAAATGAGATTGGAGCTCACTTTCAACACTCAGGAAGGACCTGAAGGAAGAAAGTAAAGCTGCCGTGTCCACTGTGTCCACTAGCATCCAGAGGGTGAGCCCACCTGTCGCTCAGGCCAGCTCAACCTGGTTCTAGTCACTAGACGACCTCAGAGTGCAGGGCTCATATAATTTGCACCATAGCTCTAAAATCAGAAAGCTGATTTTTATAAATCCACACAAACTGACTTCATTACCCAGGAAGTCATTCAGTGACTTTAAAGATTCAAGTGAGACAACAAAAATGGGTCAAAACCCCCTCCAGACCGCAGCTTTGCTCCTGAGGCAGGCCCCAGTGGCTTCTTTCTGCTCGAGTCTTTCCGTCCTCATGGTGTCGGGTCTGGGGACTGTCCCTTCAGCCTCGTTATTCCTCCCCATTTCGCTGCACCTGTATTCAGAGTTTCGTGTTCCGCTGATCAGATTATCGTGATGGAACATTCGCCAACCGAGCTGCTGTTTCTATTCTTTATTCTCCTGAGGTCAGAGACCCTGAGCCTTCCCAACCCTGATTGTTCTTCTCTGTCTCACAGAACACATCTTTCTTCCCAGTTCTTCAGGGCACCCTGTCCTTTCATTCCTTTTCCCTTCTTTCTTTCTTTCCTTTCCGTATTTTCATTTGTGGAGCTCTCACTGCTCTGCCAAAGAGCAGACCTATGACGCCTCGCCTCCTTGCTATGACTTCTGATTTGTACAGTCTGCAAAGTGAGCCGTGTAAAATACCCAGCATTTGGGAAAATAGGATCTCAAGGATTGTTTAAGATACTGGGGAAACTATAAAACACTCCTTTTTAATGTGGTCCATTTTATTGGTAAAAATAAGAATGATTTGACGTGAAGGAGGAATTTCAGATTATTTTCTGTAACTGAAGTGTAGGCACTTCCTTCAGGATTAATAATTTTCCCAGAATGTTTTCTCAGCCCAAAGTGTCTATGCTGATTCCAACACTGAAAGTTTTTCAAGCTGTGGGGAGTGGGGAGGGGGTGGCGTTGATTGTCCAGTGAGACCTGAAGAGGGAGGGACCTTATTTCTGGGTAAATAGACCTGGATCAGATAGACTCACCAGATTTCGTGGCGTGGGGAGAGGGGGTTCTTCTGTACCATGTTGAGGATTTTCCTAAACTTCCAGAATTAGGCTATGTCTTAAGGTGGTCTGAGGGGTGATAGCCGAGGAGGGGAGTTGGGATTTTAATCATGTTTTCAGTTTATAGGCAAAGGCAGAGAAGATGGATGCCATTCTGTTATGGTCCAATGATGTTGACCATTGGAAATCCAAAAGGAAGTCAACTGAGGTATGGAAGGCTCCACATGTTGTGCCAACGACCGTTCTTCATTCCACATTTAGCATTTTTGGGAAGGTGTTATCTAAAAAATTTGTGTCATCTGTCGTTATGAAAATGAAGCAATCACCAAGCTTGTCCATTGTTCCTTTGCACTGAATTAACTCACTGTTAGTGAAAGAACTCGGATGGAGCTCTACACAGGTGACCTTGGTGCAGGACTTATCTGTGTATCTTGCTCTGACTGTTTGTTCCTGGTGGACCTCATAGGGCAATTATGGAGATGAAATGAGTTTATATATATGCTGGGAATTGTTGCACAAACTAGGTCATTAGTTTTTATCTTTTTCTCCTCCTTTTCTCTAGATGATGAACTCAGCCTGTCTTCTAACAAAGGATTTTCATTCCAGAATTTAGGATGGGGCTCCTCTTCCAAAAGGAGATGCCTCACACGTGGCCTAGGGCCACCAAGTGGATCACAGAGCTCCTTGACCTTGGGAAGTCTCAGGCCTTCAGGCTTTTTCTGACCATTCAGCCCTCACGCTTGTTCCCTGTAACCCTTGGGCTATTGAGGGGTGGGATCTGACTTGGTTCCAGGTTACCCCTTTCCTAGGGAGTAGGGTGCATAACAGTTGGGTTCTGGACCCCTTGGTAATTTCACTTTGTTCTTGTTCACAACCATAGCAGAGCCTTGATGCCAGTCTGGAGGGACTTCAGTCTTCTGGATTCCCGGAAATAATTTGACCTTCTTCCAGTGGCTACAGCAGAGAGAAACCAGTTTCTCAGAGAGCCTAAGAGCAGACAAATCCCAGCCTGAATCCCAAGGGTTTAGTGGGAGACAGACAGTGGGTGGAACAGCGTGATGAATTTAGAGTTCCCAAACCTGAACCTCACCCTTGCTTTGCCACTAACTGGTTGTGTGAACTTCGTCATTTGTTCATCATGCCTGAGCCTGTGAAATGACGATGATATGTATATGTGAGAATGTATTTCACAGGATTTTATAGAAAATAAAGGAGATGGAATATGTGAAAACATGATATAAGAGCTTTAGTAACACAGTTAATTTTTTCTGCTCTCTCTATTTTAAAATTCTTTTATCCTCGGTTCATGCTTTAACACCAGGCACATTAGAAGGATCTCAGTAAATGGTTTTGGGTTCAGGGAGTTGTTTTGGCAGTCCCATCCTAATGGTTTTAGTTCTGACCTTTATAGGGAGGTGGTGGTAGATGTTATTGTTGGGAGAAAAAAATAGATTTCATATAAAGGGATGAAAAATGTAAGGTCTTTTATTGTTTTTTTTCAAATTTCCTTCCTGCTACCAATGCCTTTTTGTGTTAAGATCTTCACCTCTTAATGGTGAAAGCAGACCTTGGCTTATTGCTAGGTTTCCAGGAGAGGGAAGGAGAATGAAAAATAAGCAGGATGTTTTCTCCTCTGCAGAGCTGTTTACAAGCTTTTGGCAGTGGGAGTAATATAACCCTGCTCATCTAGTGTGTCTGACTCTGTGGTCCTGCGGCTTGTTCACTTGAATATAGGGCTAATTGGTTTATTCAGAAAGTGATTTGAGACTTAGAACGTTGAGAATGGAGATGCTACATTCCAGTCCCTTGTATAATAAAAACTACTATTATTGCTCCAGGAGATATACAGATTGCCTTATGTGGTTGTCATTGCCAGATAATGACAGCAGCAATAGCCAACATTAATTGAGCAATTACTAGATTCTAGACACTATGCTAAGTGCTTTATGAGTGCTAACCCCTAATCCACACAGCCACCGTATGAGATAAGAAATAAGAAAGTAGGTGAACAGGATGTAATGTATACAGAATTCGAAATATGATGTGCATCCGAAAAAAATAAAAATTAAAAGAAAAAAGAATTTAAAAGAGTGCCATGAATACAGTAAACCGTATATGTTACCTTTTATTATTATTCAATAAAATTATTTTCACAATCTTTAAAACAAACAAGATATATTATGCTGTTTTTTGAACAGCAAAGTGAAGTTTACTTTGTATTTTTATTTGAAATATATTTACAGTGCTAAGTATTTTAGAGTTGACCTTAAATACTGGGTAAATATTAAATTTAAATATATTTTTAAATTATAGAGAAGGTGACTAAAACTCTGAATGAGAAAAAATATCTCATTAAATTTAAGACTACCTAATGTTTGTGAAAGAAGAAAGATTAGAAGAACATGTATTAAAATTATAAAGTAATTTATGTTTAAATTGATGAGGTGGGTTAGGGGTTTTATTTGTTTCTATTTTCCAAGATTTTGTTTGTACAATTAAATTATTTTCATAATGAATGCAAGATTTTAGAAGAAAGATTTGCAGAAACAAATGATACCAGACTTAAAGGAAAGCTACTGTAATATTAAAAAAAAAAATAAAAAAAAAAGAAAGTAGGTAAAGAGTTTTCCCATCTTAAAGGTGAAAAAATCCAGCACAGAGAGGTTAGGTGACTTGCCCATGAGCACACACCTGGTTAAGTGGCTGGCACAATGTTTGGAAAGATGGTGACTGGGAATCAGGGGACTTGGATTAATTAATTAATGTGCCCTTCACAGTGTCTGGCACAAGGCAAGAACTCAAGAAATGGTAATTTTTAGTCCTATTGGTCTGGACTTGGATTGGAGAAGACAGGTGTCTCTTGAGATATAAATGTGTCTGCAGTAGTGTGTTTCATGGGAGATCTTGGGGGACCAGGGCCATCAAGAAAAATATAGTTCATTTGGAACTAACCTCAGAATTTAGCCTGGGGGCTTAACCACTGTCTGTGAGTTAATTAGATAATTCATTGTCTTCCCCTGTATTTCCATGTAGCGTGCCACCGTGGGGAAGGGTACCGCCCTGGAGGAAGACCACACTGGTTCAAGCCCTCGCTCTGCACCATCCCGCCTGTGGGCTCTGACCCACTCTGGGGCCAGGTTTCCTCTTTTGTGAAGGGAGCAGAATAACAATATGCCTATCGCCAGGGTTGTTATGACAACCAAATGAGTTTCTGTAGAGGAAGTGCTTAGAACGGTGCCTGGCACATGGTAAGCACTCAGACAATGTTCGTGTACTGTTATTGTCACTATTTATTATCCTCATCTTCCTGCTTAATCCCTTGCCTTATTCCTCAGAGAACTTGAGGTGTTCACTAAAATAACACAAAGTTAAAAAAATAAAAACAGATAGAGACTCAGTGCCAGGGGGTAAATATATAGAAAATGAAAGTTGAGGCCTCATCGAAAGACATCAAGACATGCATGGTTGCAAAAGAAGCTCTTCAGCCCGGCTGCCAGTGCAACAAGGGAGCTTGCTGTCATCTACATTCATCATCAGAGAGAAGGAAGCAAAGCTTTCCCCAGCATTGACTTCTAAAATGAATGAACGCCTTTATTTCTCTTATTGGAGAAAATGGGCCCTACGTTCTGGACACCTGTTCGGTCGAGAGGATGTGCTCACTGCCCGGTTGGATGCTGGGGAAGCCTCTGTCATTGTTTGACCTCATCCTCTCTCTCTCACACCCTGCACCCTCCACCCTTATGTCTTTTGTCTACACTTAATTCTTTGGAATCAACTGGGCATTTTCTGTTTTGATTTGTGGTCAAGCAGGGATGAAGCATGTCACTTACTTTTTTACAGTTAAAGGTCTAAAGCAACTTCAGCTTTGAAAACGTCTGATGAACAAAGTCCTGGGCTAGGACTAGGGTTCTCTTCGTTTCTCCTGGGTGCCTGTTGCTGTTGCTTCTTGTGAGCAGATGTGCAGGCGTGTGGTGGGGGAGCAGTGGATGCCTTTCTAATGTGCCCTTGGTGTGTGTGGGGCCGTTAGGCCATGAGCCTGGTCTCTTTGCAGTGGTGCTTGCTGCTCCGGCCACCGCTGCCATCTGGTCTACTTGGCCAGATGGGGCATCATGCGCTTGTGAGGGCTGGCCCCTGAGGCTGACCCTTATCTGTTTGTTTGCCTATTTCCAAGGGTTACAGAGCCAGGAAGACAGCCCCCATAGTAAGAAGAAGAAACAGGAAATTGTTCAAAAGGGGATGATGAAATGAGAAAAGCAGCAGGAAACGGCTCAGGAATCAGGGGAGGCTGCAGTCAAAGGAAATATGTTTTGAGGACCAGGCAGGCCAGAGGGATAAATCATCCCCAACCTTTAGGACTCCTTCCTTCTTGGTCCTGACCATCCAGGTCTCCAGGATGTAAGTGACCTCTCCTGTTACTAAGGGACCGTCTGTGCCACTGCTTCCCGCTAACTTCAGCACAGATCCGGCGTCTGGAGTTAGAAGTGAATCTGTGCCGATCAGGGCCGGACGCGCCCAGGTGTGCTGTGTGGCCACCTCCCCTCCCTGCACCTCTTCTTCTGCTCCCCTCCTTCTGCTGCAAGGTCAAGAGTGCTCTCCCAGGGATCCGTGGAGCTCCAGATCACTCCTCGATGCTGCTCAGAGATCTCGGTCCCTCAGCAGCAGCTCCGTCACTCTACTTCACCCCGGTCCTGCTCTGTCTGCAGCCTGGAGTCCTGGCCAGGAGCTGCCTGTGGGTGAGGGAGACAAAGCAGGAGGGAGGGGGAACTGAGGTGCAGCATGGGGAGCACAGAGGAGGCCTTCTCAGAGGCGCACACCCAAGTCACACGGCACGGAGGGTGCAGACACAGGGCTTCCTGGGCCAGAAGCCGTACTTAGGAAATCATTTGGTAATTGCGGCTTGCTTTTAAATTTGTGCCACATTTTTTACTATTCTAAATGGAATTTAGGAAATCACCTTTCCGTGTTTACTCACAGGAAGGATGAAACTGAGTCCCCGGTTAGAAATTAATTTCCTCTGGGGTATGCCAGACTAGTTCCTTTCTGTTTCCTGGGATTGATAATGAATTTGTAACCTAACCATATCCATTCTGGGGTTTATATCCAACCCCCCGGCCATCTACTCACGTGTGCTCGTGTGCGCACACACGCACACACAGATTTCTTTAGCTTACTGATTCTTTGGCTGTGATTCAGGTTCACTTTGAATAGGACGTGACTGCACACCAGTCCTGGAACTTCCATATCCTTTTCTGGTCCAACAATTGAACATGGCAGTTTTTAGCAGAGATGAGGAGGTTGCTGAAATGGGTCAGAGAGTTTCAGGGTTGGAACAAACCGCAAGGTGTGATCCCTTCGCCGGTTCCTGAATCTCTTCTGTGGCCTCCCCAGAGAGTGAGACTGTCCAGTGCGACCTGCTTGGGTTCATGATGACGGCCAGCTGCTCCTGCCAGAAACAGCCTCTTTCATCTTCAGACATGTTTTGATGTTAGAAACTTCTTTCTTACATTTTCCAAAATCTACTTTTATCTGTTGATGCTTATACCAACTCTTGACCTCAATGAAGAAGCCCAGTTCCTTTCTTTCAGAAATTCAAAGGCAGCTTTCAGTCAGGGGAAACAGCCCCAGTTTCCTTTTGTGTTCCTCACAGGAAGTATTTCTAGACTGCTCGTGACCCAGATGCCTGCTTCTGGGTGTGCTACAGTTGGTCTCTGCTCCCCTTAAAATGTGGGGCCTAGATTTGAACACGGTACTTCAGAGGTGGGCACTATGAGAGGGACGGGCACACTGTACTCTGGAGCTCAGATTAAGGTGGTATTCTCACCTCCACATGTGAAGCACTATACCTCTGTTGATGCAGCTGCACGTAAGTTCTAGGTTGATGGCTGCATCCTGCTGGAGATGGCAATGCTTGCAGTTACCACAAGTCCCCATGTAGCCTCTTTGTTGTGGCTGCCCCACTGTACCAGGATTTACCCCATCCCAAGTTTGGTTTGGTTGGGATTACATAATGAGACTTCCTGGAGAGAGCAGGGAAGGCTTCCCAAACTGCTCTGAAAATGACTGGTGAGAGTAGGGAAAGGGGAACTGCGTGGAGTTTTACATTTGGTAGGGGTGGGGTTGGGGTGAGGGTTCCGTGCAGGCTGGGGCTCGTGTTGTTTGAACTTAGCGCTGTCACCAAAGGAGGGGGCCCCCAGCCTTTCATATCAGCTTGCCCAGATGTAGGGCCAAAGGGGAAGACGGGGCGTGGGGCTTAGCTGTCACCAGTCAGATACCAAAAAATCGAGTCACACTATCATTCTGTATCTCTGCTTCATGACCTGGGCAAGCCTGGTAGGTAGGTTTCTGTATCTTCCAACAAGTCCTTGGTGGAAGTATGTCACAGAATAAGTCTGAAGAGAGTCCTGACTTCATTCACCTGAGTTCATCTTGCAGTGGAGGCCCTCCTGTTCCCCGGGCTGGGGACTAAGGGAGGGTCAGACAGTGCCCACCTTTGTGGGGCTGCCGCCTGGTGACCATCACAGACTCAGAAACGGCTAATGTAATACCATGTATGGTAGAGTTATGTGAAAAAATACTGTAAGGGAGCAAGTAATTCTGCAGCGACAGCCTAGAAAGTCTACAAGAAGATGAGGAGTTCGGCAGGAGGACGCCCGCTGAGGGCCTGAGGAAGGGACGGGGCTCTCGTGGGCAGGGCCTGGCCCTCTGCCAGAGGAGGAGCTCCTGGCTGGTTGTGCTGATGCGAAGGCCCAGAGGTGGGGGGTGGCAGGTGGTCCCTGATGTGCTAGAGAGGGGATGTCGGCTGTGTCAGCAGGCCTGGGGAGTTATTTCCCAAGCAGGGGGTTGAGAGTTCCTTCCCATTGGTTCTGAGTAGTTGCCCGTGTCCTCCATCTAAAATCACATTCTCAGCAGACCCTGTAGGCACGTGTTCTGTGAGGTAAGGAGTGTTGCCATGGGAACAGTGACTTTTGTATCTTCTTACTGAGCTATTTACATTGTCATTTCCAGCCCCAAACTTCTGCCTTTTGCTCATTCAGAGTCCCCATGTAAGTATTAAGGAGTTAGCACGTGCAGGCTGTGGTATGAGATACAGACTAATGTCATACTCCACTCCAGTTCTCCAGCCTCCTCAGCAGTGGTGTGTCTCCAAACATGAAGAACTGGAGAGGCTGAGGGAGCTTCATAGACATGAGAAATTAATCAGACAGTGCCGGAGTATCAGAGAGGTGGTGCACACTGATGGTGCATAAGCGTGGATTGTCGTGTTTGAGACTGAGTGACAGAACTGGGATTGATATTCAAGATCTGTTTCTCTCCTCATTTCATCCCAGTTATTCTCAGATTGTGGGGGTGGAGGATGAGCACAGAGGTATCAAAATGACCTGGACAGGATTTAAACATTCTGTATAACTCCCTTCCACCCAAGATTATGATATGTGCCCTAGAGTGGGGCAAGGGTGCCTCTTCTTCCATACAGGTCATTACTGGGGTCTGGTCCTATTGTTGAAATTATGCCCCAACTTTTAGGTGTGTGGGCAGATAAAAGATGGTGCATGCTCACCTTATGCGTAGCTTGACTCGGCAACTACCTGTTCTCTCATGACTTCTGCAGTAGTAAGGCTAGGCTAGACTGGGCTGCAGTAACAAAGATGCCTTAAAATCTCAGAATTTTTTCCCCCAAGCAAATTTCACTCTGGGTGCAGTGGCTCTCTAGGGCAGCTTCCTTTCAAGCAACAACGCAGGGGTCCAGGCCACTTCCATCCTGTAGCTATGCCCCCTGGAACACATGACTTGCAGGGGAGGAGTGGATGAGACTGTGCAGTGGCTTTCTCTGTTGCAGTCCAAAAGTTACACCCATCACTTCTGCTCATAGTCCATTAGCCTGGGACTAGCCTTATCTAACTGCAAGGAGCCAGGAGAACAGGAGATGGTGAGCACTTGTAATGTTCTTACCACCATGTCCACCTGAGACCTGTTATTTAAAGGTCTCAGTTAGCACTGGTCCTGGAAATCTCTATCTGAATATCCCTTAGGTACATCAAAGTCAACATGAGCACAGAACTGATTGTCTTTCTCTCACCAAATTTGCCCTCTCCTTATCTTGGCAAATGATGGGTTGCCTAAGCCAGAGACAAAGGACTCATCTTAGACTTCCCTTCCTTCCTCATTCCCCCTTAGAATGTCATGAAGTCTCGCCAGTTCACTTGGCACATATCTCTTGCTAGCTTCTGCTCTCTGTTCCCGTTCACGGGACTGGTGCTCAGTCACTGCACACAGCATGGCCACCCTGGTTGTAAAAATTTTGAAATACTTATAATCTGGTTGACATGCTCCCTACTGCCCAGTGACTTGGCCCAGGCCTCCAGGATCCTGCTGCAGTGTTCAGGCAGCTTCCTTTCCAGTTGGTTGGCTTTGCCTTGTGCTCTGTTGACCTGTGGGCCCTCTTGTTACTTGTAGGGTCCTGCCACTTGTCTTCTAAAGACTTGGGTTGAGCATTATCTCCTGAGTGTCCTTCTCTGACCCCGCTCCCCAGCAGAGTTTGCTGTCCACCTCTGTGGCCCTGAGGCCCTGATTTCTCTGTCGAATAGCAGTTTTTATAGTCACCCTCAAGATACCAAGGTCCTTAAGTGGGTTGCTCGCTTGTAAATGAGTCTGGTTCTCGGAGAGCCTTGTATTTCCTCCTTTTATTTTATTTATTTATTTATTTTTTTTATTGAGTTAATGAGAGGTTGCAATCTTGTGAAATTTCAGTTGTACATTAATGTTTGTCAGTCATGTTGTAGGTGCACCACTTCACCCTTTGTGCCCACCCCCAACCCCACCTTTCCCCTGGTATCCACTAAACTGTTTTTAGTCCATAATTTTAAATTCCTCATATGAGTGGAGTTATACACAGATTATCTTTCTCTCGCTGGCTTATTTCACTTAACATAATTCCCTCAAGGTCCATCCATGTTATTGTAAATGGAATGATTTTGTTCTGTTTTACAGCTGAGTAGTATTCCATTGTGTGTATGTACCACATCTTCTTTATCCATTCGTCTGTTGATGGGCACTTAGGTTGCTTCCATGTCTTGGCTATTGTAAATAATGCTGCAATAAACATTGGGGTGCATAGGACTTTTGGGATTGCTGACTTCAAGCTCTTTGGATAAATACCCAGTAGTGGGATGGCTGGATCGTATGGTAGTTTTATTTTTAATTTTTTGAGGAATCTCCATACTGTTTTCCACAGTGGCTGCACCAGTTTGCATTCCCACCAGCAGTGTATGAGGGTTCCTTTTTCTCCACAACCTCTCCAACATTTGTTACTATTAGTTTTAGACATTTTTGTCATTCTAATGAGTGTAAGGTGATATCTTAGTATAGTTTTGATTTGCATTTCCCTGATGATCAGTGATGATGAGCATCTTTTCATGTGCCTATTGGCCATCAGTATATCTTCTTTGGAGAAATGACTGTTGATGTCTCCAGCCCATTTTTTGATTGGGTTGTTTGATGTTTTGTTGTTGAGTTGTGAGAGTTCTTTATATATTATGGATATTAAGCCTTTGTCAGATATATGACTTGCAAATATTTTTTCCCAGTTAGTGGGTTGTTTTTTTGTTTCAATCCTGTTTTCATTTGCCTTGAAGAAGCTCTTTAGTCTGATGAAGTCCCATTTGTTTATTCTTTCTATTGTTTCCCTTCTCTGAGAAGGCATGGTATCCGAAAAGATCCTTTTAATACTGATGTCAAAGAGTGTACTGCCTACGTTTTCTTCCAGAAGCCTTATGGTTTCAGGTCTCACCTTTAGGTCTTTGATCCATTTTGGGTATTTTGGTGAACAGTGAAAAAGAATGGTCAATTTTCATTCTTTTACATGTGGCTTTCCAGTTTTCCCAGCACCATTTGTTGAAAAGACTTTCTTTTCTCCATTGAATGCCCTCAGCTCCTTTGTCAAAGACAAGCTGTCCATAGATGTGTGGTTTTATTTCTGGGCTTTCAATTCTGTTCCATTGATCTGTGCACCTGTTTTTGTACCAGTACCATGCTGTTTTGATTACTGTAGCTTTGTAGTATGTTTTGAAGTCAGGGATTGTGATGCCTCCCGTTTTGTTCTTTTTTCTCAGGATTGCTTTAGCAATTCGGGGTCTTTTGTTGCCCCATATGAATTTTAGGATTCTTTGTTCTAATTCTGTAAAGAATGTCATTGGGATTCTGATTGGGATGGCATTGAATCTGTAGATTGCTTTAGGTAGAACGGACATTTTAACTATGTTTATTCTTCCAATCCATGTACATGGAATGTCTTTCCATCTCCTTATGTCATCATCCAATTCTCTCAGAAAGGCCTTGTAATTTTCATTATATATGTATTTCCTCCTTTTAGAAACAATGGTTGTTGAATGTGCCAAGCACTGTGCTAGGTGCTGACATTATAAGCCCTCGTGGAGCCTGCAGTCTCATGGGAGGGGCCAACCATAAATAGGTAAACAAATGTATAATTGCAAATCGTGAAGAGTCCTAAGAAGAAAATGAATGGGGAGCGTAGAGCAAGAGAGTCTGAGCAGGTCCTTGGACTTGGTCCGTGGGGTCCTCGTGGAGGGAAGTGAAAGGCTCGTCCCTTGCGCTAGGCAGGCCTGATCCTACAGGTCAGTCTTCTGATCAGTAACTTCCTTGACTCCCTGCCAAGGTGTGTGTCACTGCAATCCTCCAGAGCTTGCCCCCAGACTTCCTTTCCAGCCTCATCTCCCTCTAGGCCCCTCACACATCCTTACTCCAGCCAAGTGGCTTGCTTTCTGCTCTCCCAACAAGTCTTCCAGGTTCCCATGTCCCTGCCTTGGCTGTCAACAGTCTCCTGTAATTCCATTTCCCATATAGAGAGACTCTGGCTCATATCCGTCTTTCAAGGCCTTTTATGGACTGAATTGTGTCCCCTCTCACATTGATATGTTGAAGCCTCACTTCCCAGGTGATGGTTTTGGAGATGAGGCCTTTGGGAGGATATTAGGATGAAATGAAGTCATAAGAGTGGGGCTCTGGTCCTATGGGATCAATGTCTTTATCAAAGAGGGAGAGACATCACAACACCATCTCTCTATGAGCGGCCGCAGAGGAAAGGCCAGGTGAGGACACAGCGAGAAGGCGGCCATCTACAAGCCAGGAAGAGGGATCTCATCAGAAACTGAATTTGCTAGCACCTTGATCGTGGACTCCAGCCTCTTGAACTGTGAGAAGATCAATGTCTGTTGTTTAAGCCACGCAGACTGGGGTGTTTGTTACAGCAGCGCCAGCGGACCAAGACGAGGCCCAATGGAACCCCAAAGCTGTTCTCTTCTCCAGAGCTGCCTCCTCGCTGCCCCCACCACACTGCCTCTCTCCCTCCCTCATCGATCACAGGCTTCCTGGGATTTTGTTGTTATTATTTAAGCTCTGTCAAGCCTATCAGTTTGAGGGCAAGGGCCTTGCTTTACTATCCTAATCAGAGTGCCAGATAGTGTGTGTTTATTCAACTAATACTTGAATGAGTTAAACACACAGAGATACACCCACATACTCCCTCTCCTTTACAGTTGGCCTTTGGGCCACATGGAGTCTTCTAGGCCCGCTTTGCTGTTCTCCCTGCTCTCGACAATCACTTAACCCGATTCCTCCAGTGTACTGACCTGTGGGGTGGGGTAGGGCCCACGGTGTGATTTTTCCACCCTCATTGTGCCTCGGTTTGCCTGAACGTGCAGTGTTTCCCAGCTCAGATGGTAAGAGGAGAGGAATTGTTTTGGTGATAGCACAGAGGAGAGCCGAGGCCAGGACCAGGCCAGACCATAATGCTGAGGGGGACAGGGAAGGAGAGTGTGTGTTCCTGTGCCTTCCTGGTATGGTCTTCCTTGAGGAGGAGCAGCCGCATCTGTCTCTGGACCCCAGCCTCACAAAAGTTAGGTGGTGGAGAGAAGCATTTCCCTAAACTGAGGGGGGGGGGTTGGGGCTCAATCTCTCAAGTGGAACACTGGGAGCACAGCCAAGAGAGCCAGGGTGCCGGAGGGATGCATCAAATCAGGTACTAGGACACCCGGATGAGGACAGCACAGAGAGGTGCCGAGGACACAGAGCGGGAGGTTGCAAATCAGGCTGCTCCCTCACCCAGCCTGAAGCCCCTCCGTGGGCCTTGTGCCCACCCGGCTCTCCGGCCATGACTGTCACACCTCTCTCTCCTTTGTCTACTCAGACGTGCTGAAGGCCTTCCCTGATTCTTCACTTGTGGCTCCCTTTGTCCTCTCTTCCCCCAGATCTTTGCATTTCTGTTTCTCCGTCCTTGAGGTCTCAGCTCAAATGTTGCTTGTTCCTAAGGCCTTCTGTGTCTTCCCGACTTCAGGAGCCCCTCATAGTACATGTTGCGTCCCAGCACTCTTCTTTTCTCTGACTGAAGTCGTCTTGTCCAGACTGTGAGTGGCACGAAAGTAGGGCCCTTCCTGTCTTTTCTCTGCTGTATCTGCAGTGGCAGGAACAGAGCCTAGCACACAGCCGGGGGGTAATAAGTGTTTGCTGAATGATGGAGAATGCACAGTTGTTCGTCATGAACAGGAAAGGCTTCCAGCGTCTTGGATCTCCGCAGTGTGTCTTCGGCTGTTCGTGGTGTTGGTGGGAGGAGCGCTGGGAGGTCTGGCTTGGTGCTGCCCTGGAATGGGAGGGAATGGAGGCTGTGCTCACACTGAGCAGGGTCCAGCTATCAGCTTCCCGGGGGCGCGTTTTTCCTCCTTTGTGGTTTACTTCTAGCTTCATTGAGTTTCCATTTTTGTTATAGCATCTCAAGCCTCTCATTAGATGCAGGAGGAAAATTTGGTGTGGTTCCAGATTTTTCTTTTGAAAAGGAGAAGGACTCCATCCTTGAACAGAAAATCATAGCTCTGCCTGAGCTAGAAGTGTTTTTGAAGGTCAGGAAGACCCTGAAATTTTAGAGACTTTGTTTATATTAAGGGAGTTAAAGTTACCAAGCGTCATGACTGTACTTAAGATACGAGTGGAGGTGAAAGTGTTTTAAAAGGAAAATAAAACGTGTCCTGGCTTCCCCAGAAAAGGAAGACATTTTTTTCTTTTGGTATGTGTTCGTTTTTCTCTGACCACACGGGCATGCCTGGCTTTATAATTGAAATCATTTGGGAAGTTTTAAGCTGGTTCAACTCTTCCATCACTGTCAGTTACCAAACTCTGTACCTGGATGTTTATCACGAATGCCTCTAATGTCACAATTACCTTTTACATGAATTGCACAGAGGCCGCTTGGTCTCCTAATGTTGGACTGGAATATTCCTGAGGCAGATTTGCCCTGACTCAGCATTCCAGTAGCCAGACCATAAACACTGACCTGTGGGACTCTCCCTTCCTCAGTAGAAGATGGAAGGGGCGGGTTACGGCCTTCCTCCTTAATCAGAGCAGTGTAGGTTTAGACAACAGTCAAGACACCAAGAATCTGGATACCATCCTGCCAAGAAAAGGCTAAATGTCATATGTTTCCATAGGAATCCTGAAGTTTTTCCTTCATACAGGCATGCAGGAAATTAAACCACAAGAAAGGCCAAGTCGAATTTCTTAATCCACCCCAAACAATGAAATTGGAAGTGTGGGTTTATGGTTGGAAAGTGACTGGGTAAAAATAGCGCTGACTGACTCAAGAAGTCGGCCTCCTCAGGCTCCCAGGGCCGCTGAGTGTGGGCTCTGGTAACAGACCCCGGGGCTTGGCTGGTCAGACCTGCCCCTCGGGAATGTGGAGCCACTGGGAGAACTCAGTCCCACTTTTGTCGTCTCCTGCCTGGGTTCTCTGCTCTGTCCATACTCAATTCCAGAAGTTTCCAGTCCAGGCTCACCTGTGTCCTTCGGTGGATGTGACTCAGGGAGGCCCCCTGGCTGCTTTTGGTGTTGAGTTTAGATGGTCTCTGGATTTTCAGGCAGTGGCAGCTTTATTGTTTTCCACCCTCACTGGCCGTGTGCAGCTTACACTGTCGCTTACCTGACAGGAGGGGGATTGCTCTGCCTCAGGTCACCTCCCTTGCCCCAGAGGGTTGACTGAACTTTCCAGTTTGTGACCTTGTGTCCTCATGTATCTCTAAGGCTGAACTTGTTTTTGGCTTCCTCTAGACCTGGAGCTCTGAGAATGCAAATTGGCCTCTGAGAGACACTCATCCCAGTAGACTTGAGGGTTTTCCTGAGCTGCTCAGATACCCAAAGCGCCTGCCATTTGCCTTGGACTTCCAAGTTGTACTTGGCACGAGGAGATGGAGAAAATGTAGCGCAAATACAATTAGATAAATGACGGGAAAGAGAGACCAGATGAGAGTAAGTGCCAGCTTGTTATTGTTTGCTTTTTTCTTTAAAAAATGCATTTGGAAACCCAGAAAACCATCTTGTGGTAAAGTAGGAGGAAGGCCGAAGTTTCTAGATGGGCTTGCTTAGGAAAATGATTATAAAAATGAGTTACTCTGGCCACCTCGAGAAGGAATCCTAAAGAAACTTGCGCTTCATGGCAATATGCCTTAAATTTGATATACATTGCCAGATAATGGATATTTTCTGTGAGGTAGTTAATTAATCCCTTTAAAAATGCTTTTAGTTTAAAAGCAATACATGAAAAAAGTATGTAAAAATTCACATTTTCTTCTAGTTTCATGTGTGTGTATATATAAATATATATACGTACACATAGAAATACATAATACATTAATATATATTTGACATACTGATAATCTTATGATTACAATATTCTTTGAAAATATTAATTTATTTCTGTGATTACAAAAGAATATATATATTGTAGAAAATTTAGAATAGTATAAAGAAGAAATATAAAATAATCTGTAATTTCACGATGGGGTGAGGGTATACGGTAGCTGGTCTCCGAAGATGGACCCCTAATGAGGCATGCCTCCTGGTAGTCACTTTTGTGTCGTCTCGCCTCCTTGAATTTGGGCTGGCTCTGTGACTCATTTGTGACGAACAGGATATGCCGTGGAAGTGATGCAGTGTGACTTCCGAGGCTCAGTCGCCAGGAGCTTTGTGCAGTTTCAGCCTGGGTCTCTTGGAACACTTGTTCTTGGCAAGCTCCCTTTTGGAATCCAGCTGCCATGCTGGACGAAGCCAAAACCCCAGGAGAGCCCACATGGAAGTGCTCTGGTTGACAGCCCCAGCTGAGCTCTTTGCTGATTGCCAGCGTCAACTGCTAGCAATATGTATAATGTGGATGGTCAGCCTGGCTGACCCTTTAGATGGCTACAGCCTCAGCCGCCATGTTCCGGTATCCACATGAGAGACTCCTCCGGAGGACCGCCCAGCTAAGCTGAGTCGACCCATAGAACTTTGAGGGATAATCATACACCATTTTAAGCCACTCAGTTTTGGGGTGTTTTGTGATGGGGCAACAGAAAACTGGCATGAGGCGTGGGCTATTTTCAGCGTAAACCCATTAAAAGGGAGCATGTTGAGGCAGAAGAGCTCAGACTCCAGGGCCAGTTAGGCCTGACGTGCATTCCTGCTCTGTCGCTCACTAGCTGTGTGACCTTAGGCAAGTTATTTGGCTGCTCTAAACCTTAGTTTTTTACGTTTGTTAAGTGGAGATTGGGAGCTTTAACAGACTTCCAGTGTCTGGCACATAGTAGGTACTAAGTAAATGTTAGTTCCCATATGGTAATATTTAATAGTCATGAAGAATGGTGATAAAGAAAAATTGGAAACAGCAGTGGCAGCAGTAGAGAATATATAATGAAAAGTCTATATTTGCATTTTCTGAGGGTAGGAACAATGTTATTCATTTCTGAACCTCCTCCAAATGTGGCGTAGTGCTTGGCACATAGTAGGGACTTTGTGGCTTGCTTAGCTTGGCATGGCTGAGGTCGACGAGAGGCATATACTGTTCTGAGAACAAGCAGCTGGGTTATGAGAGAGGAAAAGGCCACCTCTCTTCAGAATCACGGGGTGGCCAGGAGGAGTCTTGGGGGGGTTTGGTCTATTCTAGCCCTCTTGTCTTTACGGTCTAGAAAAACTGACGCCCGGAGGGGAAGTGGCTTGCCCAGGGTTGGACATGGTGGCAGACTCAGGCTCATGGCTGGGGCTCTAACCCAGTGCCCTGTCTACTCGCCTAAAGTTTCCAAGTTCACATTTCATTAAATAAGGTGGAACCCATTGCATCACTTGTTTAAAAAAAGAGGAAAGAAAAAAGAAGACATAGTGTGTTCTAAAGGTATCTATGATATACAGTCATCTCCTACTTGTTTCTTTATTCACTTATTTATTTTTGTAAGAGTGGACAAGGGCCTCCTAGCCTGGTGCTGCTGGACATTTTTCAAGAGGGTCATTGCCACCCCTGAGTGCTCGGATGATGAGCTCCAAGCGACAATAATGGCAGCTCTTACCCTCTCTCTTTGTCCAGTTCCCCCACAGTGGGCAGCACCAGAGCGTTCCGGTCAGGGAAGAATTTGCTTGTTACAAGCTACCATATTTGTACCAATTTGCTTGGTACAGTTCTACCATAAGTGGGGAGGACAGAAAGCTCTCTACAGTAGAGTGCCAACTAATAAATGTAGAAGGAAGGAAGGCCTTAGAAAGTCACCATTTGGTGACAGCCATTGTAGTAGTAATTTATTCAGACAAGAAGAATCAATGGATGCTGAACCAGAGCAAGCAAAAATTTGTTTAGGAATAGGATATTTTCACAGACTCACAATGTTTCCCCACATAATGTATTGTTATAAAGAAAAAATAGTAACTTTACAGTAGTCAAAATTAACATCACCAGGGGCCAGCCCAGTAGTGTAGTGGTTAAGTTCAAGGGCTCTGCTTCGGTGGCCCAGGGTTCACAGGTTCGGATCCTGGGCACGGACCTACATGCTGCTCATCAAGCCACACTGTGGTGGCATCCCACATACAAAATAGAGGAAGATTGGCACAGATGTTGGCTCAGTGACAATCATCCTCAAGAAAAAAGAGGGAGACAGCTCAGGGCCAATCTTCCTCACCAAAAATAAATAAATAAATAAAAAATAGAAAATTTAACATCACCAATAATGAGACAAATTGACATGCTGTGCCTCCTGATATGATAGAGTGAGAAGAACACAGTGTCATTTCTGTGCTATTCTTGACAAAGGTGCATAACCTGAATCTTATCATAAGGAAACATTAGGTAAACCTAAATTGAGAGAGATTTTATTAAATAATTGGCCTGCACTCCTCAAATTGTCCTAGGTCGTGGGAAGATGTGGAAAAACTGAGGAACTATTTTATTTTATTTCTTTTAAAGATTGGCACCTGAGCTAGCAACTGTTTCCAATCTTTTTTTTTTTTTCCTGCTTTTTCTCCCCAAATCCCCCCAGTACATAGTTGTATATTTTTTTAATTGTGGGTCCTTCTATTTGTGGCGTGTGGGATGCTGCCTCAGCGTGGCCTAACGAGCGGTGCCATGTCCACACCCAGGATCCGAACCGGTGAAACCCTGGGCCGCCGACACAGAGCGCCCAAACTTAACGACTCGGCCACGGGGCTGGCCCCAAGAGGACCTATTTCAGATTGAAGAGATATGACAACTATATGCCATCCTGGACCAGAAATTTTGTTTTTGTTTTTGGGCAATTGACAAATTTTGAATGGCACTGTAGATTAAATGGTAGTGATGTATTAATGTTAATTTCCTAGTTTCAATGGTTGTACTCTCATTATGAAAGTTTCCTTGTTTTTCAGGAAGTATGCACTGAAATATTTAGGGTTTAAATCTTTTTTTCCCTTTCATCTGTAATTGTGTCAATTTGGCATTCTATTTTATGTCTTTAATTACAAAATTAAAACAAATAACAAATTTTATTTAATTAAAAATAGAAATGAAATTAGCTAAATGAAAATATAAAACAGGGGAATACATTAGTTGGTGCTTAAGTACAATTTGGTAGACAGAATCTTCCTCATTTTAGCGTCCATCATGGGAATGTGTTATAAAGAAGGTTTCCTGGGGACCCCGGTTCCACAGGAAGACAGGTTGTGTTTCAAATGACAATTGGAGTCTGGACTCCCAGCACAGGGGCCAGTGTTTTGAGTTCTTCACGTTCTTGGGTAATTCTTACTACACTCGTGGTGGGAGGGGCTCCTCTTAGCCTTGGTAAACAGGAATGAAAGCAGTGAAATGCAGACTGTATCTTGGGTGGGAGAAAACCACAGAATGGGGACAATAAGCCCTACTTGTCAGGATCAAATGAGGTACAATATGTAAAAGTACCTAGCTCAGCACCTGGCATGGAGGAACTGCATCATTTTATAGATGATGGTAGATGGTTCGTCTTTTTTATTTTTTTAATGTAGCATAACAATCAATAAAATAATATGACATTTTGGTCAGAGGCCTGGCTCAGGAGGCAGGAAACCTGAACAGCTATTTGACCATTGACAAGTCAGTTTACAAATTGCCACAGGGCAACAGATGTTCCTCCTGAAAAGACCGAAGCTATGTTTTCTCTCTTCTACTACAGAAGGTAAGGGAATGGGTAACAATTCTTCACATGTAAATCTCAGAGAGGTGTTTCTGGGTTCATAAAGTAGAGAAACTGGCTTTTCTCCTTGAAAGTTGCCATGATGTGGATTTCTGGGTACAAGGAACAACATGGGGCCACTCTTTTGTCAGCTCCTCCCTGGTCTCAGGGAGAAGTTGGGCCTGTGCCCGAGGGCAGGCTTCTTCTTCTTGGGGAGAAGTTGGCTCTTCTCTGCCTGGTCCTGCTTCCCCTTTCTGTGTAAGCAGCTCAGTAGTTCATGACCTCGCTTGGTTGCGGGTCTTTCTGCTGTACTCAGCTAGAGAGGGGGCTGAAGGAGACCTGTGGCCTTGAGTCTGAGGGTAGTGGTGGGCTGCAAGACCCCATGGAGAGGAGGATGGGTCTGCAGGCAGTTCAGCCCCAGGAAAGAGGGACAGAGCCACTGTTCACACTGGGAAGAACTGCTCCCAAAATACAGTAGCCTTTTTATTAGACAAGTGAAAGAGGTGGCCACGGTGCTAGGACATTGAAAGCAAAACTGCCTGTGCTTGCTTGACGTCTCCAGGGACCCATAGGTCAGTATCCTGGTGGTGTATGCGCGAGCAGGCAGTGCACACGAAATGTACTTTCAGTGCCAAAGGGGAACAAGGGCTGGCTGCATGAGGAGTTTACCACCAGAAACAATGTTAGGCGATGTCAGCCATCCTTGTGTGGGTGCCCCCAGGTGAGATATCCCGCTCACAGAACCCCCACGGGCATCACAGGCACAGTTTGGGGGTTGAACTTCTGCTCTGAGAGTCTGCCTGGCTTTCTGGGGTCTGGCTATCTCTGGCTTGGCTCCCTTACTAGTGACCATGCCTGGATTCCAAGGGACACGTGGGCATACAGGGGTGGGGAGCCAGGCAAGGAGTGAAGTGCAAGCAAGTGATGGAGGACAGGAGTCCTTCAGGATGGCAGCTCAGGACTGGCAGGTACAGATCTCAGTGGTAAGCCAGCTAGGACAGGCGAGGGCGGGGGAAAGTTCTGGAAGGCCAGCAGACAGGAGTCCAGGCAGGAACACACCAGTGGCTCCGCTGCAGCAAGGAGACTTGTGAACAAGGAAAAGGGATTTGACATGGCTCAGATGAGGTGGATTTAGTTGCTGTTTTGCTGTTATTGACCTTGTGACCTTAGCAAAACCTAATCTCTTTGGGCCTGTATTTCTTTATCTTCAAAGTAGGTGGAATTAATACTTGCCTGCAGTGGAACTACTGCTCGTTCCTGATCTGTTCTCTCCCTTTTCATTTATAACTGAATCCCATTTATATAGGAGCAGCATTATGCCCAGTGAAAGAATACGTTTCACAGCTTCCCTTGCAGCTATGTGTGGCCATGTGAATAAATTTTGTCTGGCAAAATATAAGAAGAAATGTTAAGGACTTCCAGGAAGATTGCTTAAAGGGTCTGCCTTATTGCAGGAGGCAAAGAGGTGGGGTCCCTTCTCCTTCCTTCTTTCTGGTGGCTGAAATGCACCCAAATTAGCTGGAACCCCAGTAGCCATAGTGCACCATGAGGCAACTTTGGGGGTGGAAACCAGATCTAAGACAGCAGAATGGAAAGGTCTGTAGAAGGTGCCTGGACCCTTGATGACTTCGTGAAGCAGCCGTACCATCCCTGGATGGCTTAGCTGTGGTCTTATGCGTGTTCAAACCATTGTTACTTTACGTCTTCTGTTATATGCCATCGGACTCAACCCGCACGGAAGCACCTGCCCCCTAGGGTTGTTGTGAGGATTAAATGGGTTAAAGCATGGGAGAGAGTTTTATGAGCTGGGGATGCACTTTGAACATTACAGTGGGACCTAAAAGTATAAGGAATCAGTCCTATTTTTGTCATTGTCATCTGAGTGAACTGAAAGGGCAAGGCCTTGGTGGACAGGCCCGACAGGCTGGCTGGGCCCAGAGGAGGAGTGTGTGTCAGGCCAGAGCACAGGGATGAGGTGCAGCAAGACAGCAAGCAGGACAGAACCTGTGTTAGTTTTCCTAATTATACACTGAATCCGTAAGTGAGGTGTGGGCTCAAATGCCAGGAAAGAGGGAGAGAGAGGTTGGAAGATGTAAGGAGAGAGGGCAGATGAGATTAGAAACAGGAGCCCCCATAGTTCCAATGAAGAAACTCAGAATGAGGAATTTGGAAAGTTGAACAAGGACCATTTAGGACCAGTTGTAGCCATATCACTGTTTCCAGAAAACACCTGTTAATTCTGCCCAGAGAAGGTTGCTTTCTACCGCTGCCATCCCCAGGGGTCTGTAAAAAAAAGCCTGCTGGTGAAGAGCAGGGACCAGGCATCAGTCTCCGTGCTGCTGAACGAAGTTAGAATGTGGGCCTGCCCCAAACAGGAAGGAGAGCTTATGCTTTTGGAGACAAAAAATAAAGTCTATAGCAGACACCAGGGAGCAATAAGCTGTGGAGAGGGGCCAGGTCCCAGCAGGGACCAGGGGCATCTATACCACAGAAATGAAAGAATGGGGGACACTCTGCTTTCCAAATGGAAAATTCAATTTCCCCTGCATACTGAACTTCATAAACAAGTACGTGAACTCTAATTTCATACTGGCAATAGAAGTGAGAGGAAAATTGAGACCAGGTGTTGTGTGTGTTGTCTTATTATATATGGCCCTAAAGTTTTTCAGCCAAGTTGGAAATAAATTCTGTCCTATCCTAAGGGATATGATTTATACCTAGTCACAGAAGGTGCTAAGGGTGAGGGCGGAGACTCATATTACACTGTTGCTGAAACAAAAACCATGTCTTTTCATAGTGATTTGTTTTGTCCACAAAACAGGAGCTGATAGTTAGAAAAAAAATGTATGGTGGAGCCGTAGCTAACACTCAGTTTTCTGTGGTTAATTTTGAGAGGGGGCGGGTGGGGCTAGGAGAAAGAATTTGTTGTACAGCTAATACATAAAACTGTCTCTGGTCATTAATTTCAACCTCTTGGCCCCGAAACCTTTCACCAGAGCTGCTAACAGGTTGTATAAATCACTCTTGTGAACTCCGTTTCCTCCCTTCCCCTCCTCCCTCATAGTGGGTGCCGGCTGCTGATGTAGGAAACATCCATTAGCAGGGGAGTGAGGACTTCCTGGCTAAGCAGCACCTGCAGAACTGGGCGCTGGTTGTATCCTGGCCATCCAGGCTCCTCTGGGAAGTTGGGCAGCCCAGGGATGAAGAGCGAGCAGGGCTTCAGGGCTCATCGAGTTTGAGTGTGAATACCCCCTCTGCCACCTACCCGCTGAGTGATCTTGATCATCGTACTTCACGTCTTGATTTCCTCATTTGTCAAACAGAAATAATAATACCAATCTCAGAGCATTTGGAGGATTGAATGAGTATAGTATATTTATCCATGTTGGCTATTGTCGTTCAAAACTTCCTTTCAACTTACTTTTGTGGCATTAAACCCTTTTTTCCTGAAATTTCTCCAGTGGTCTCTGCTCAGTGAAAGGGAACCCCAACAGTCTTCAAGCTCCTTCAGGGTAGGGCTCCTGAGGGAGGTGGCCGTGGGAAGTGGGGAACCCCTTCTCTGTCCACGGAAGTCCCAGTCACTGCCCCAAGATGATCTGGAACTGCTGCTGTTTTCACCCTTGATGTGGCCGCATTTCTTGGTTTTGAAGAGAGCGAGATTTTAAAAGGAATTTCAGAGATGTCTGAAGGCTCTTCTCAGAAAGCTGTATGGGATGGATCAAACGAACTATCGAGTGAGGCAAATCTGTGCTTGCTCTGAACTCTGCTTCCATGCTAAGTCATCTTAGATAAGTTGCCAGAACTCTCTGAGCCTCAGGTTCCTCATTTGAAAATGGGAAGTACTGATACCCATCTGGCAGAAGCGGAGTGGAGGTTCACGAGCTGAGTCAGTAAGTGTAAAGCCCCAGCGTGGGCCTCGCACACTGACACCCTCTCTCTCCCTGTTTAGGGAGGGAGCATTTGGCTGACCAGGCTGGAGGAGTTCCAGGAATCTGTGCCCAAGGCCTTGGACCCTTGGCATGATCTACTCTGTTCCTTCGTAGCAGCTATTCCCATAGTTAGCCAGCTGTCCTGCAGCTGGGCCTTCCACAGCAAAGGGAATGGAGAAGAGGCTTTGCGGGACAGGGAAAAGCCCAGCTGGGAAGTGACCCGAGTTCCCTGCTGGATGTGAGAACCACTACAGCCACTTCCACCCACGGACCCCCTTGGGGAAACAGCTTGGGTCTGTGCCTTGGGTGGTGGGCCCTCCGTCACAACCTGAGACCCTCCAGCAGGAGAAGCCAGTCCGGTGTGGCTGATGTGGCTCATCGGGACTGTGTCTGTCCCATGGGCCTCAAAACAGCTCCTCCCAGGTCACAAGCCTCTTAGCATTAGTGGAAACCTCCACCCCTTTCAGTTGCCCTTTGGCTCCTGCAGGCCAGAGGTGCTGCTGATCAGCAATTAAAAAGCTCCAGAGAATGATAAAGCAGGTGGCAAATTGCTGCAATATTTCCAAGGGGACAATGAGAAATGGAGCTTCCCTTCCATGCAGCTGCTTCCAGGTTCTCGGCCTCATGACGCCCCACATAGCTTGGTGTTGTCATAATTTCCCCTTCTCCCAAAGCCCTTCTTGGTTAGTGGAGAGCTTGGGCTGATGTTCTGAGGTGAAAGCCCTCTGATGTGTTGCAAATATTTATCTCTGGGAAGTTTGGAAGCTCTTTCAAGACAAAAAGGGAGCAAAGGCACTTGCATGGTTAATCTGCCCCTTGGAGAAGGCGTTTTGTTGCCAGGATGGTAGCTGAGGGCTTCCCTGAGCGACTCTTCATAATTTCCTGGTCTGTTTTGTTGCATGTTGTTTTGTGTGTGTTAAGATGTGTCTACTAGGAATTGTTTCTGGGGATAGGAGAGGGGAAGGGAGAGGAAAGGAGGCTTTTTTTTTTTTCCTTTTGCTTGTTTTCGGGTATCATTAATTTCTCACTCCGGTTGTAATTCCATCCACAGTCAGATGAGATGCCTGGTGGATGATTTAATTGGAGGCTGATGCTGAGCTGTCCTGAGCCTGTTTCCACAGGGGAATATCGACTTGGGAACCTCCGAGCTGGTTCTGACGCCCTGACTGTTGCCTTCTGCAGTGCGCTTGCACAGAGGAATCGACATGATGGCCCAGCCAGGCTGGCGCTAAGGGCATCAGATGCCAGCAGGAGGCGTGAGCTTCCTGAACCCTGAGAACAATCACCTGGGCAGTCAGGAACCTCCTCAGTACTATCCAGGAGCAGGGTGGTGTTGATGGTAATGGAGACTCAGAGGTCTTTGAGTTGACATACTTCAGTGGATCCTGTCTTGTGCTCAATCATCAGTTCTATCGTTGGGAGTTTCAGCCAGGACCCCTGAACCACCTTCTGAACGCTGGAGGCAGCAATTCTTCCATTTCCTGAAATAGCCCAGGCCAGCTTGCCTGATCTCTTGCCAAACTATTGTCCTCCATGGAAACCAGTGTTTAAAGCTCCAACTGCTGGCCCATGAGGTGGGAATGCTGGAAGCTCTTCTAGGTTCCATCATCTACCAAGAGGCCTGGTCAGCCAGCATCATGAGGTTGAGCTCATCCGAGGAGGGTGCACAGCACAGATGTGTTCCTCAAACACCAGCTGCACACACAGGCCTTTTCCTAACACACGGGCAAGCTTCCTTCCAGCTGAGACAATGACCCAGGTGCACATTGATACTTCAGTTCTTGTTTTTGTCATTTAAACATGTACATGAGAAGATTTGTAAGCACGAGGGGCTGGTTGGAAGGCCCCTCATCCAATTAACTGGGTGTAGCAGCAAACATTCCCAGGAATGAACAGATCTAATTAGGACAGAGGACAGCTGGGCAGTGGGGTGGACAGTGTTTGACCACTGGCTGCTGCGGCTCTTCTCCCAGGCACTGAGTTTGTGTCTCCATGGGTGGCTCCTGGATGTCAAGACAGGTTCCTGACTCTCTTTGAATTTAGCGCAGCTCAAGGTGTGTTCTTAGAGGAATGTAAAGATTGGTTTTTTGACATCCCTGCCTGATGTTAGTGTGAGAATATGGAGAGCAGTTTTCTCATTCCCAAAAGCTGGCTATAAAGTGTGTGGATCATGGAGGTCTTTAATTTTTTTTCTTTGACTACTACTTATTCATCTTCAGGTTTACATTTTCTCGGGATGGTATGCAGATCCTCCATGAGCTAGTTGTGTTGGGTGCCTGGAAAGCCTTGTGCACAATCCTTTGGGCCATTAGACAATGTTTTCTGCTCTCTAGGAGTTTATGGCCCATGTTGGGAGTGGGCAGTGTGAGGGGGAGCTAATTGACATAAGAGAATTAGCTAGGGAGTCAGAAGACATGAGTTCTGGGATTAGCTTTGCCACTTAGCTCTACTGTGTGACCCATGACAAGTCCCTCTTCTTTTTTGGTCCTCAGTTTCCCCACCTGTACCATGGGTATATTGGCCTCAATTATTATCAAGCTCTTTTCAGATCTGTTATCCTAGATTATTCTGTCCTCTACCTTTTTGTTTTTTCTCGTGGGATTCTGACATGATGGATGTTCAACTAGCCTTAGATGCTAGCCATTCCTTTGTAGATGTCTAGTCCTCCTTTTTCTCAGACATTCTTCTCCATGCTTTATAGATTTCATCTCCTCTTTGTGTTCGGGCAATTATCTCATTCGTTTATTCCTTAAATTTCAGTGGTCCTTCTGCTGTCTTTACAGCTGTCCTACAACCAGCATCCTCTCTGGACCATCACCGTGGCTGTCACTTCCACATGTCAATCCTGTTCCATCCTCAGAATAGCCTTTCAGCATTATATATAAAACCCTCTGTATGTAGTTCCCACAGAGAAGTTGACTGCATCAAAGACCAAAGGCCGGAGCAACAGGGTCCTTTTAAAGAATCTCATCCTAATGAATTCCTGCATTCCTAGTAAGCATCTTCCTCTTTTCAGCAGTGACATTTACAACTTGGCACCTTATTTCATAATTACATAAGAGGATAACCGTCTGGACAGATGCCTGCATGACAGCACAGGCTGCACGGGGGCTGTCGGCCTCCCTGAATAGAAGGGGGTGTCCTCCTGCCTCAGCCTGAAAGGTGACAACTGGGTCAGTCCTTTCACATTGGTGTGAAGGGGTCATTGTGCTGGAGCTGCTGCCTCTTTCCTTCCAAATCAGTTAATCTTGTTGGGTGAAGTTTCTCTTGAAAGTAGTGTTGGCAACTTTGAGCAGACCCTTCCTGAAAGGTGCTTTACAAATGAGCAGTTATAAAAAATATCAAAGCATCTCACAGTCCTGTGTCTTAGGGCTGCGCATTACCTTTCCAGGTTCACTCCAGCCAGTCCCTAAAGGGCAGGGAAAGAGCTCAGATTTATCAAGGGGCTTATTAAGACAAGTCTAGGGCTCTGCCCAAATGAGGGAGCTGGGTCTCTTCAGGAGACAGCTGATGTCCCTGAGCTCTGCCCTCCCAGCACATTCCTGTCCTCAGGGAGCACTCTCTCTGCCAGGGGCAGTGAGACAGGTCCACACAGGTGGCAGTGGCCCGAGACAGGCAGCCACCACTTCTGACCAGGGCCCATCCAGGCAGGCCTGGGAAGGAGGCACTGGGGCTGCTCCTTGCAGAATAGGTAGGACCTAGATGACCTTGAAAGACCAGAGAGGACACATAGCACGTGGTAGGCTTTCAAGGAAGATTGACTGAGTGAACGGCCTCTCTACCATTAGGAGTTTCTTTAATTATGGTCAAGTTATAATTTTCATATAGAGGACTGCCTTAAATTCTGCATTTGGCTAGCTTGTTGCTCTGCTCTAGAATTCTTTTTGTCTATCAAGGTCTTTGGTGCTTCCCTGTGCTCCCAGGACCCCAGTGTGAGTAGTATTGAAATTAAAATCTACCTCCCTGGAGCTCCTCACCCATCAGAAGGGGAATCAGGGCCCACTGGAAAGAGCATGCTGGGTGAGTCAAGTCAAGCAGACCAAGGTTCAGATCCCAGCTCCAACCCTTATTTGTTGTGGGACCTTAGCTATTGTTTGAAATAAACTATTGTCTGTGCAAAGCTGGACACTTAAAAATGCTCAAAGAAAGGGTGCTTCTATATGGTCATCATTTAATTTATTGAAAGTACTCCCTAAGGCCACGAGGATGAAATTTTCCCTTCTTTCATAGCCCTGACAATGCCACAAAATTACCACCATACATCCTAGAGGCCTCCCCATCTCCAGGCCACATGCCCTTTTTCCCCTCCCTCCTTCATCGACAGAACCTGTGATGATGTGGTTTCTCTGCTTGGGATGGTGGTACCATCCTGTCCCTGTCTCATTAAGGCTCTGCTTTACCTTGCGTAAGAGTTGCCTGAGGCCCTGGATGTGGGAGCTTGGGACACAGGAAATGGACCGAAAGAAAGAAAAGAAATGGCTGGAGGTGGGTATGTGCTGTGGGGTTCTCCATCGTGACTTTTTGATGGCTGTCACTCTCATTGCTGGACATCCTTCCTGGGACACAGTGTCTTTCCTTAAGGTCACCATCAGGTTCCTTCCTTCTATTCCCCAGGGCCACCTCTTGAGAGCAGCAGGTGCCTCAAGGCTCTGCCCAGTGGCCTGCCTCTATTCTCCCCTCCTGGCTTAGGGCAGATTTCCAGGAGACCAGCAAAGTCACCACAAGGGCTTCCTGACATCCAGACTCCCGGGTCTCTAGGTTGACTCCCAGGTTTCCTGGTTTCTAGGTTGTCGTTATTGTTGCTTTTAGTGCTTTTAGGGAAAGCAGCAGTTTTACGGATCCCGTGATGGGGTGGGCAGTGTGAAGCCAGGCAGGCAGCAGGTCCCCATTGGCCTGGGCAGGCCCATTTCCTGTACCCCCTCCCACAAGGGTCAGGGAAGCCCAGCTCTGGTACCCTCTCACCTTCCTTTGGCCTGGGCAGCTGGATTCTCACCTACTGTAACTTATCTTTTACAAAAAACTCATGTAGGATGTCAACTCGTGTTTTGTTTCTGCATCACAGAAGAAAATAGAACAAGGAAAATAAATCAATTTTTCTTGAACTATAAGCTGTGATTTCTTCATAAACTAGTTTAGAGAAAGGCTATTGAATTCCGCAAACATTCTGGGCATTTCCTGAATGCCGAGCCCCACTACCAGTGGATGGAGGCCAAGATGCCAAAGAGAGGTCCCTGTCTTCAAAGGGCTTCCACCGGCAGCCTGTCCTCAGACGCTGTCATGCTTGGCAGCTAGGCAGGCATGAGAAGGCTGGTGAAGAGCTGAGGGGAGAGCCCCTATGTTCTGGAAGGGTGTTGGTGTGACTTCACCCTCCAGCCCTGCCCACACGTCAAAGCCAAGCCCATGTCCCCTGTTCTGCTCAGTCTTCCTCAACTGCCTCAGGCCTCGGCCAGCTCTCTACTCTTCAAACCCTGGATTCCCATAGCGCTCGGCGGCCTGTATATAAGAGGTTTCCCACCTCTTATTTCATCTTCTCGGCATCACAGCCTTACGAGACGCGTCGTGTCATCCCCACTTTGACAAATAAAACAACCAAGATGTAGAGAACTACGATAATTTTCCCGGGGTCACAGAAGTAATCAGCACAAAACGGGGCTTGCCTTCGTGTATTCTGAGTCCCAGGTCAGCCCTTCTCCTTAGCACTGAGTACTTACTCTCTCTCCATCATCATTTAACCCCACGTGCCCCCTCTTTGGAGCTCCCACAGCCCTCTTCCATTTCATGTCAGCACTAGGTCCTCCCTCTCTGTATTTGGTCCCCTATAGGTCTCTTCTTGAGACCAGGGTCCCAGTCAGCCTGGCGTTTGGTCCCCTGCTGGCACTGACAGTGTAGGAGCTCCATCAGGCTTGGTTGGGTGAAGGATGGGAAAATGAACTTGGCCGGTACCTCCCTCCTCCCGTCTCGCCCCTAGTCATCTGGAAGCAAGGGAAGGAAACATCTCTTACGTGCCAGGTAATTACAAGACTCAGTTTGTGTACTTATAGCCCAGTTTCTCTTTCAGACAGTGGATTAAAAACATAACAGTTTCTGAGGTCTTTTAGCTGTTTCTCTCTGGGTCGGCGTCCTAACTTGACGTGGATCTTGGTTTGCAGAAGGTACTAACAAGGCCTAAGACAATAATGGTTTTCACCCCTCTCTCCCCTGGTCGTTTACCATCTGTGCCCTAAAGAGGAACACCTGTATGCTTTGAGTTTTCAGTAGGGTGTCCACATAATGGATCATCCAAATCAGATACTTTTGAGAAGGAAATGGTGCTCTGTTGACAATTACACCAGGACAGTGGGACTAAACTGGAGCATATGGTCACCTAGTTTTAAACAAAATATGTCTGCAATTGGAAGGAAGGATATGGGCAATTGTTTCTGAAGACTTCCAGAACGCAGGGAGTTGCTGGCGGGTGAAAGGCCTTTGTTTGCAGTGGTAACTTTGCATCTTCAGTGACCCCAAGAATAATCCCCTACCTGTTCTGCACCTTTCATTTCATTTTCTCTCAGTGGCTGAGCCTCCCAGGATGTGTGTCTGTGTCTTATTGTTGTCTTTCCTTTCCTCCAGAGATCCTGCGGATAATTCAGCTGGACCTAGACCTCAAGTACAAGACCAACATCCGGGAATTGTTTGAGGAGTTTGACAATTTCCTGCCAGGCGCCATCATTGGCATCGCGCACGAGATGCAGCCAGTGTACAGGTATGTGGCAGCTGTACGGGGGCAGCCTCCAAGGCCCCTGCCCACTCCTACCCGCCCCCAATCCTGCCACCCATGGCAGATGGGGATTTATTGGTGTGTGGTCTTTCTACATTTAATATCTTAGGGACACATTTGTACTTGTTGCTTACAGTTGAAAGTGTGGGTAGGTAGTTTGCTCAAAGCCATAGAAGCCACCTCATTCTTTTTGGGGAGTTTGTGACATTTTTCTTGTGGAAAGCCCAGCTGTTTTGGTTGTTGTTTCTGGTGAAGCTCAGAATTTTAAAATCTTGGGCTTTGTCTTAGAGAGGAGGTATCAAGATATAGCTTTAATTTGCCACGGTGGTGATGACCTAGGCTTTTTTGGCCTCTGGGTCACCAGTGGCCCTCCTCTGTATAAGCAGAGTGGGTTCATCAGTGTCTTGTAAGGAGGGAGCGGCAGCACGACTTTGGAACACAGATGGACCTCACCTGGTCGTGGTGAAGAAGTGCATCCTGCGTGGTGCAGTTTCATTGTCACGTGTGCATTGTAGAGAAACTCCAGCACCTGAGAACCAGGAGACATGTCCAAGGATATTCACTGCGGCCTTGTTTGTCATAGCCAAAAACTGAAATCAACTTAAATGTCCATAGACAGCAGAATGGACAAATAAAATGTATTCATTCAACTGAGTATGATATCAAAACAAAAATGAGCCACGGTAGCTACAAGCACTGATAGGTAAAACTAGACTGCAATCTTTAGGGATGCAAGCACAAGTGGTAAAAACTATAAGGAAAATCCGAGACATGATGATCCCCCAAATCCAGCACGGCCGTTACCTCTGGAGAGGGTGGGGAGTGATGGGGAGGGCCACGGGTCAGGGTGCCTCAGGAGTGCTGCGATCCTTTAGTTCCCCCAGGTGGAGACCTTGGGGGGCTATGCACGTGTTTGCATATGCTCTTTTCTGTGTAATCTGTGTCTTACAATTGAAAAAAGGAAAGGAAATCCAGAAGCACCTACAGGTTTTTGCTAAAAACTAGGCCCCTTGGCCCTGGGTCCAGAGAGTTCCATGTTGCTGACTCTTCCTCCTCTGGGCAGAGCCATGGCTCACTCAGAGCCCAGCTGCCTGGAGCTGGAATTTCACCATCCCCTGGGCTGGCCCGCTCTTTGTTCTCGGTGCAGACCCTCCTGCTGCCTCCCTGTGGACCTTCTTGGAGCTGGGCCCAGTCTTTGGAGAGTTGCAGGGCACAGCAACGAGTGACTCAGGACCATGCATTTCCCTAAGAGAGAGGGGAGGTGTGACAACCTCCTCTTGGTTGTGGTTCTTTGCGAGACCCAGATCACATAACAGGAAATTCCGGCGAGGCCTCTGAATGGGCTGATAACTCCCGGGCCTTGTGGGTTGTTCTCCTTATATAATCCTCCCGCTATGTGCCCCAGAGTCACAAAGTAGAGCCTCTTACTGCACTATGAGGCATGAGTAGGGAGGGTTTGGGCAAACACCTGCCATTTTAACTCATAGCAGCCTCCCCACCTCATGTCCTCACCTTCATACAAGGTGTATCTTGTGTCTGAGTTTCTTGATTTAGCAAAGGGAGGTGATGGAAGGAGCACTGAACTGAGAGTCCAAGGTCCTCTGTGCTAGTCCCAGGTCTGTTGCCATGCCTGGGCCTTGGCTCTCCATCTGAGGATGGGAGCCGCTGGCCCCAAGACCTCCCTCCCCAAGCTCTGCGTCTGTGATCCCAGCTCTTCCGACCCTCACCATTGCCTCATGGTCTTTCCTCTGTCCTGAAGCTGCGTGTCCGCTGGTGAGCTCCTCATTGCACCCTGGGGGCCAGCGTCCCTGTGGTGTTTAAACCAGGCTAATTGTTAAATGCAGTTGGAGGAGCCATGCCTTAAAGCCCTGGTTTGGAATCTTCTGTAATATAAATGGAAACCTGATCACACTTAATTTAAACAGTATTGGCCAGAATTTGTGTTTTCTCTAGATCTAGGATTTTATGAATGGTGAGACTTAAATCAATTTAATTGTCTGGCCTTCTCAGAAGAAATCTCTGAAAGATTTTAGATCCAAAATGAGATTGAGTTTTTCTCACCTTCAGAGGCTTTAATTATCATCATGTATAACGAGAAAGATGGGCCCTCTGCTGCAGGGCTGCTGGGAGAGTCCAAAACTGCTCCGTTTGCCGGGCTTATGCCCTCAGAATCAACAGATACGAAAACTCCTTTACAAGCTCCCTGCCCCACCCCCACTGAAATGTTTCTACAGGCCTCTAATAATTAAGTCTGCAAACGACTCCCTGCACTCCTCTGCACCCTGCTGGCTTGGGATAATTGGCTTTGAATGTTTGCAGTCTCATGCTGGGGCTGGGAATGCTTTGGTGCTGGCTGGGGCAGACTGGGAATGGAGTGTGGCTTTTTGCCGTCTTGCATGAGGAAACCGGAGACTCCAGATCAAGTGTTAGTTGTCTGCCACTTTGGAGCCTACGCCTGGGTGTGTGTGTTTGTGGGGAGGGGGTGGGAGGAGACAGAGGGGGGACGGAAAGGGAGTGAGTAAAGAGTACCCGAGCAAGGACAGGCAGAGCTGGGCCCTTCTCCTGAGCAGGCAGTCTCAGCCCCAATCTCCTGGGACTTGGTCATTGTGGCATGGGAGGGGATCCCCAACCCGGCCACATGCCCACCTCTGTGGGCACTCGCCACTCCCTGAGTGCTCCTTGAGGATCTGGCAGTGGAGTTCCGACAGCCTACATGGTGGAGTGTGAGGGGGGCAAGTTTTTCATCATAAGTGGAATCTGCTAGCATCTATGAAAAGAAAGGAAAATTTAGAAACAGAACAAAACATCACAAAAGCAAAACTTGACTGATTAACCGAGCACATTTTGATCTGGAAATTCACTAAGCGGAAATAAATTTGGATCTCCTCAGCTGTGTTGTTTTTATAGTCACTTGTCCGACAGTTACTATACTTCAAAGAGGCACATACTAAGTCATTTTTATGACTATTTCCTCTCTTTTGTGTGTCATGAATGTTAGAAGCTTGGAGAGGGGTGGGGGAGAAAGCATTTCCCAGTGTCTATTTGACAAATAGCTTTTTTTAACAATTTTTTTCCACCCCAAATGTACACCAAACTGAGTGTGTTTTCTAAAAAGTGATGGACTGTGGGATGCTAGTGTAGTGACAGAGGAACCTTTTCTCTTGGGTCCCTGTTAAGATTCTGTTGAGTCAAGTATCCCATGACCTTCCTCAGCTGAAAACTGGGGAGCAGTGGTCAGCTTGGGTGGAGCCTTGCCCTTCCTGTCTTGACTCTTCCTCCGCCTCTTAATCAGGGAACTAGACGACTGGACGGGTCCTCACTGGTGATGTGTTTTGTTGGGATAAGTGGCCAAAAGGAGAGAAGGGTGTAGTGCTTTCTCTGTAAATAGAAGGGCCTCTAAATAGACAACTGTATTTTGCAAATACTGTGTGTGTTAGTCCAGGGTGCCATTTTGAGTTTGCTTCCTTAGGAATGTACTGGACAAATAAAGAAAATGGTTGGACCCTCTTTATGTACAGCCTATAAAAATTCCAGGGGTGTTTCAGCAGCAAGGCAACCACAGGGAGACCCAGGAGCACTCAGGTGGTACTCGGAAGCCGTGGGTTACAGTCCTGCCTTTCATGAATTATCCGTGTGACACTTTGCAAGTCACTTGATTCTCTGACCCCCTGGTTTTTTCATCTGTAAGTGGGGATAAATACATCTAATGCGCAGAATTACTGGCAAACTCACATGAAATAACGCACATGACAGTTTCTGGTGTAGAAGAGACCCTCGGTAAAGAGGATTTCCCCACTGCCTCCCTTAAGCCTCATGACTCCTTTTTGTGTTTTCTTTTCCAGATGGTTTGTTCTTCTCGATTCCTCCTGCTCTACCCCACCCCAACCGTACAGGGTCACCAGTTAAAACACAGGACACCCAGTTAAACTGAATTTCAGATAAACAACAAATAATTGTTTTGTGTATGTCCCAAATATTGCATGGGGACATACGTGTACAAAACAGTTATTTGTTGTTTATCTGAAATTTAAATTTAACTGAGTGTCCTGTTAATTTTTTGTTTTTGTTCTTTGCTAAATCTGGCAGCTCTACCCCTATACAAGAGTTAAAACCTCCCCTTTTTAGCAGAAGCGAGTGGTCTGGCTTTTCTACAGGATCCTTGAGTGAGCAGGAACAAAGGGTCTGGAAGTGGAGCTCGTGAGGGAGCCGGGTAAGAGCGTGAGGGGGCCAGGTGAGAGCATGAGGGGTTGGGAGGCAGCCGCAAAGTCTCCTCGAGGCAAGAGGCCTGAGCTTCTCCACTGTGCAGGAGTTGGAGGCTTGGCTGTGGTGCTTGGGAGGCCAGTGGGGCCAGGAAACCCAGCAGTGGCTTAGCTTCAGGCCACAGGGCTCCTGCTGAGCTTGGAGCGAGTGTGTGTGTGTGTGCATGTGCGTGTGCGTTTGTGTTGAGGAGCTGGGGTCACAGCCCTTGGTTATGGTCACTCTGTCTCAGAGCTGGCCGCCTGAGGAGCTGCTGAATGGGGGCTTTGTTGGTGGGGGCCGTGGGCTTCCGGTTCATTCTCTCTTGGCTCCACAGGACAGCTGTGTGCTGGTTTGAGCCCAAACCCACCGTGAGGTGGAAGCAGCAGGCTAATCCTGTCAGCTGCTGATAACACAATGCTAGGCAGGAATTTGCTTTCCTGTTAAGTATTTTAGTAGTGCCCATGCCTTCACCTTTTTGCTCATGTGGTTTTTATTGATACCATTTGTGCTGGCCTAGCCTTCTTTGAGATGCTTGCAGTGAAAACGTCCGGCCTATCTGCAGGCTGCCTTGGCCCAGTGCTAGGACTGGTGCACGCCTCTCAGGGGAGTTGTGGAGGAAGTGAGACTAGCACAGAGGTACAGGAGGATGGAGGACACACCTCTGCCACTCACAGCTGTGTGATCTTGGGCAAGTCTCTTGACCTCCCTCAGCTTCGGTTTCTTTAGCTGAGAAATGGAGATTATGGCAGTGTATAGCTATATATGGCGGAGTGGATTGGAGGATTAAATTAGACGTTGGATTTATAGTGCCTGGCACCGAGCAGCACTCCCTAGTGGTGGTGGCAATTTTATCTAGTGCCATCTCAGCCACTTATTAGTTCTGTGACCCCAGGGAAGTCATTTAATCGCTGAGCTTCAGTTTCCTTATATATAAAATTGGAGCTACTGATAACTCAGCATAATTTGTACTAATATTTTGGCTTCTGAGCATCTGAAACCCCTTCCTGTGTTTGAGAAATTCCTTACCATATAAGCCTGCCTCCCTTTATGGAAGACAAAGTGTTACCCCCCAAGGGGGCATCATCTGCCCGCCACACGACATGCCAAGTACTCAAGTGGCAAGGGGGTAGGAGACAAAGGACTTTATTACAGCTTGCTAGCAAGGGGGACGGAAGATGGCTGACTAATGTCTGAAAGAACCATCTTACAGAACAAAGACTACAGGCCAGTTATGTAGGGGGGCTGGGCTCTGGGTGGAGGAGGCAGCGGGTCTCTTGATGGGGGCATCCATCTGATCTCTGGGTGGGGCAGACATCTGGTCTTAGTTCCTTATAATCTTTCGTTTTACTGGATATGCATCAGAGACCAGAGCAAGCCCTATACCCTGATCTTTGAGTTGTCGTTGATGATGGCTATCAGCATAGACCCTGCTGCCCGGGGGGACCATCACATTCCTCAGGAACTCCAAAGAACAAAGTTATCAACTTATAGCAGTTGGGAGGGGCCATAAAATCTACAGAGCAGGTCTGGGTTAGTTAATCAGAGGTCATTCAAAGTTACAGTATGGTTTCTTTTCTACAATATGGCTTCCCTTATGTCAAGCTTGTGTTGAGCTGGTATCAAAAGGGCTGGAGACTTTACTTCCTGGACTCATTGCAGCTAGGGTGTTGGTGCTGTGTTCCCCTCTGTCTTTCCCTCACCGGAGGAAACCACCACCATGAATTTAGTATCTATGTAGACTGACTCTTATACTTTTACTATATACTCCAAACAATATAAGGTATTTGCAAAACAGAAACTGACAGTATTACAAGGAGAAAACAACTAGTCCACAATAATGGAGGGAAATTTTAACATGCCTCTATCGGAAACCAAGAGCTTGGGGAGGGGGAAGGAATGCATATAGAAGATGGCAGTATAGTCACAGCCCAGGAGGAAGGAAGGAAAGAGGAGGGAGGGGAGAGATGCTGGAAGCCTGGCTTCTTTCCCACCTCTTCCAGGGCATGGAGTATTTCAGTCCCTGTCACCCTACAGAGGGCGAACTTCTGGCCACTCTGCCCGCTTCTGGACTTCAGCCTATGGCGCTAGCCTTGATCACCAATGTGGTTTCTGTTCTGTTTCTGGTCCACGGAGAGTTCGTCTCATTTTTTAACCCCACTATGTCCTTTTTTCTGCTGCACCTTTTGAATTTAAAAAAATTATTATATAAAATCAATACATTTTTATTAAACATTCAAAAAGTATACGAGGATTAGTAGTTTTCCAGAAATTTTCTACAAATTTATCAGTGTATTGTGTGTAAGTAAATGGATTTGTACTTTACCCTCGTGCATCTTTTTTTGTTCACTTAACAGTGTATCTTGGCCATTTTTATACCTATCTCAGTATAGTCCTTAATTAAACTTTGCTAGTCTCCCAAAATAATTTTTTTTCTTTTTACAGTGGAAAATTTCTAGCATATACAAAAGTATATGGGTGCTTCCATATTATAATATTCGTGGAGCTTCAATAATTATCAACCCCTGGCCAATCTTGTTTCATCTCTGCCCTACCCACGCCCCTCCTTCCATTATTTTGAGGCAAATCCCAGACAGCATACCATTTCACCTATAAATGTCCTTTTTAATCTATTATTTAAAAAGAAAAAAAAAGGAATCCTCTCTGCCATCGCTGGGCGTGGAGCTGAGAAGGGTTGTATGAACTCACAGTGTCATTTTGTCTTCAGGTTCCTCAGTCTGAAGTCAGCCTGTACGAGGGAGGAAAATAGACAGACATGGCTCTAACATCTAGTCAATCAGCATTTTCCATCTCTCTCCAGATTGTCTTCTGTCGGGATGTTAATGTGGCAGCCATGTCTGGAAGGTTTTACAGCCGATATACATTCAGGTCCCTCGTTCAGTGGGCATAAAGCTCTGCTTTATAAGAGGACGTACCACCATTTCGGGATGAGAAAACATAGGCCTTGAAGATGAAAGGTGTTAGATTTTCTCTTCCTTCTTTTAAAAAAAATTAACCAAGATTGAACCTTGTCAGTTTCTATTAGAGTTAAATCTGAGTGAAAGAGAGAAGAGCCTGCCGCCTTTATAAATAGTGACTGATAAAGAAGACCTGTACTGCATCACTCCTTAGGAGTTAGAAGACTGGGCTCTTTTTGCAGAGCCTGTATAACCTGGGGGCAGTGACGTAGCCCCAACAGGAGTTATTAATAAAAGGGGAGAGAAACATCTGCCCTGTGGTAGAGATAAAAATATCTACTATGAGGTTGTTATTTTTTAATGATACTATTGGGAAAATGTATTTCAAAGGAAAAAGCTGTATATGGAAGAAGCCAAGTGGAATTGTGTTACTGGTAATGTAATTGTTTCCCATCTGATGGCTGTGCCTACCTGGGTAGGCTGTGAACATCCCTATGCCACCTGAAGGCCATGGGAGTCAGGGAGGCTGCTGAAGACTGCATGTTCAGGCTGAGATGAGGTCCTGGTGGACCATGTGAGGAGCTTCCCTTCTCTGAAAACACAACTCATTTTAGTTCTTCTGTCATCCTGCACTACCGAATCAATTAAAAAGATCCATCATGTGGTACCTGACCCAGACATCTCTTGAAAGAATGAGTGAGGAAATAAATGAGTGGATGGGGTGGGACTAGATTGCGTGTTCTCTTCAGGGTTTGCAGACTGCGTACCAGGCACATAGCAGATGTTTGTTGACTACGTGAAGGAACAAATGTTTAATCAGAGGATGCCGCCTTAACAGTGTGTAGGCCAGCCATAAAGTGAGGGTTCACAGTCCCATCACTGGTGTTCTTAGAGAAAGTCCTTTCATATTTTCTTTTTAAAGACAATCCATGGGAAACATTGTTATTCTCCATTTTTATTGGGCTCGTCATGTTTGTGCACCACAGGATTAGGTGCTTTGAGGAATTATGAGTAGAAGATATGATTCCTGCTTTCAAGGAGATTAGAAAGTAATCTCCTTGGGAGATAAGGCAGGTAAAATTCAGTAAGGACACAAATGCCAAAGATGCAGACACCAAGTCACAACTGCTGTTCACAGGTATCCCTTGGACATGCCGCAAGGACACCTTGCTACAGGAACTGTAAACTTCACTGTGTGACCCACATTATCCTCAGTTTAATATTCTGCCTTCAGAATTCTAAGATATGTGTGTGTGATGCTTCTGTCTTTCCTCTGAATGGTTTTTTGGAAGGGCAGTGGGATTTGCTGTGCAGGCATAGCCTCTAGCAAATGCACTTAGGACGGATCTAGCTCTATGCAAAAATAGAAAACTCACTCGTGGGCTTTTGCTGAGGGCCTGGCTCAGCAGTAGAGAGAAACTAGACCATGCCCTCCAGGAGCTTGCAGCCTGGTTGGTGGGACCAACTCCCCAGATTGCTCCACTGGGAGGTGGGCCTCCAGCTGAGGCCCAGCAAAGGATGGTGGCCGGGAGCACTGTCCTTTTTTGCATTACTGTAACTTGTTTCTTTTGCCAAATAAACAGCTCATTGAGAGAACCTCATTTGCAATCTAGGCAGCAAAAAAGACCTCTATAAGCATCTTCCTGGGGGAAAAAAAGCAAAATAGCATGGTTGAATCACAGTGACATATGTACAAGAGAGACTTTCTGTGACAAACAGTGTGTAGAAAGGCCTGAGTTAAGCGTGACTGGTGCCATGTGACCGGAATTTCAATATGGCTCCATAGCCAGCTCGGGTACACATTTCAGCGGCATGACTGCATTTCTGCAGATGACTGAGTGAAATGGATATTCACTCCCCGGGCCCTCTGCCTCCAGGTTAGCTGCAGAACTGGTTACTGCGGAAACACCAAGTTTTTGAATTGGACTTGAGTTTGAGATGAACACCTTACCTCCTTCCCCTGCATTGGGTGACTTCTTTAAATGAGCCGTTTACTGCTGATCATAGAGAACCTCTATGATTTTCTGTTTGGGGGTGGCAGAATCAGCCCCCAACATCAAGGAGCTGCCCATAGGAATGTTTTGATCCAGAGACCCAGCCTTCCCAGGTGTCCTCGTCTTTGAGACTTTTCTATCACTATCTGTAAAACAGGAAGCTTATTTAGGAGCCAGAATTGCTTCCTATGCAGTAATTTGCCTGGACATTTGCTACGTCCCTGCCTCTGTAGAGGAGCGCTCATTATGAGGCTGCTGGTCCTGATGGACTTTCAGAAATCTGAAGTTGTGGAGATGCTCCCAGGGCCTCATTACTGTCAGTCAGTGTGGAGTGAGGTGCCAGTGCATTTGGCTGCTTCTCTGGTTCCAGTTGAACCCCTTTGGCTCTGTAAGAAAACACTGCCTCCCTTAATAAAATGAAGCCTAGTATCTGCATGGAGTATTAGCAAGGGAAACCCTTTCCTTAACTGTTAGGACCATCTTATCCCGTGTGGCCCAAGAATTGTGAACTTGGAACTGTAAAGAAGGCAGTGTGATTCTAACACTCTGCTTGGCTCAGGAGGGAACAAGACTTTCACGTGCATGATAATGTGATTGTGGGTCATTGGTATTCAGCTTTCAGAGAGCCTGGAAGATGGTGTCTAAGCAAGATAACGACATAAAGATGAATCATGTTTTTTAGAAGGAATAGCTAGAGCAGCGGAGAGGCATCCCCATTTATTCTGCCTGTCCCCTCCTGCCAAGATGTCAGCAGGGTTTGGGAAGGGTACTCTGTGATCTTGGTCCTCCTGGTCACCTCTCTGCTCACACCTTACATCTTTTCAGCTGCTGTCAAAGGTTAAAGGCATCTTACAGTTGATCGAGCAAAACACTTTTGTATAAAAGGAGGAGAGAGAGTCTTTGAGGCCCCGTTGGTGCAGAAGAGACTGAAACAGCCACCCAGAACCTGGGGGAGATTTGTGGCTGAAATGGAATATCTGTATTGCACGTGATTAGCTGCGAGTACAGGTACCCGCCAGCCACCGACACAGACCAGACCAGAGGAGCCTGAGTCCTTGGTCTCCACGCCTTATCACATTCAAGATCAGATGGATGTGACCATTGTTTTATAAAAAACTGTAACATCAGAGAACATCTGGTCAGGCTCTCAAAAGAAAAGGGGACCATCTAGTGAGTATAACATTGTAACAGGCGCAAGAAGAGGCCATCTGTGATTCAGAAACTCAGGATACAGCCTGCAGTAGCTTAATTTCAGGTAAATGCCGCCATAGTAATACAAGTTTCTGAAGATTTAAACATGGATTGTGAAGAGAAAGAAGGAAAGCAATTGATTGAAAACCCGTCTATGCCCTGGTTCTTGACTGGTGTTTCTGATGTTCGTGTTTGTTTTGTGTGAATATGGGCCCAGTGTTGCCAGATCTTCTAATTTTTTTTTCAAGAGAGCCCAGAAATCTGTGTTGTTAATGTAAAAGCTCCCAATTTTTAAATATTGACAATTAGGTAAACAGTCTGCTGGCCAAAAAAAAAAAACAAACACAATGGTGCACCAGATTCAGCCCAAGAAGTGTCAAAAGTGAGACTTTGGGTTTAAAAGTTCACTGAGGCAAAAAACTGACCAAATGGTTCTGTCAGTTGGCCTGGACCTTCCGAAGGCTTTGGTTGGCTGGTCCTTGGATGCTGGCGCTGGCAGTTTTTGGGTGCTTGAATTTTGTTTTTCTCAAATGTTTTCTCCCATTCCTTGAAGTAGGTGATTTTTATCGGTAACTTAAAATTCCATCAAATGTTTTTCTAACTAACTTCAGACTTACCTAATAACAAGATGTCAAGGCCAAGCATAATTCTTGTCCAGAAATGTAATTTTGGAAGAAAAGAAAAAGATCCCCTGACTTGCCATTTATCAGAGCTGACAACTGCTTTAACGTGTATAAGAACATCTTTAAACTACTCTCGATATCTGAAGATGCTTTTGGGAGATTGAAGGTCTAGACGGGGGGGTAAAGGGAGGGCAAGCCAAGGGAAGAAGGAAGGAGAAGGGAGAGGCCTGCCAAGGAGGCGGCCGTTGTGTGTTCACCGCTTCTCATTTCACCATCCTGTCTGTTCAGTGCTGCCTCATAAACAAGCCAGGGCAGCTCTGGACCACGGAGAACCCAGTGTGCACACAGCCCTCAGCCCCCAAGCCTTGCTGTCTGCTCAGGCATGGTAGCGAGGACATGGTTAGTGACACACAGAGTGGCCTCTTTCATGGAGACTCTTTGCCCTGGTCTTAGAGTCACAAATAGTTGTATTTCTCCTGGATAATTAATGGGTTTCTCCTTCTCTATAATTAGATGTCCTTGTTTTCAGTTGATTAATAGAAAACTTAGAGCCAAACATGTGGAACACCTGTAGCAAACTTATAGCTCCGTATAGGATGCATTTTGGTATCTTTGCTAGCTAAAATAAATTCCTTCTGGAACAAGATGGGGGATAGAATTTAAAGGGAAGGAGAGAAGAAGAAAGATGTGTGCTATCTGAATTAGGTCCTACCACTTAAGACTTCATTTTCTAGATCTGCCTGCCTGCATTAATTAAAGGTAAACATCATGAGAAATGGGAGGAAGTACAGCCTGGGTGGGGTGACCATTTAATTTCACCATTAATTTGTTGTTTAAACTAGAACACTTTTAAGAGTAAAGAGCGGATGCTATGAAAAGTCACACTAGGACTAGTGTAAACCAGGACTGTCCTGGGCCACCCAAGGATGTGTAATCACCCTAAGCTCAAGGCAGCAGAGCAGGGAAGGCTGGAGGAAGAGGACCGGGTAGGGAGTGATGGAGGGGAAGGAAGCTGTGCATGGCTGAGGTATTTAGGGTCAGAAGTACTGCTGAGGTTGGCAGTGTATCTGGACTCATCATCTGCTAGAACCAGGAGAGGAGTGTTGGGCCATTCTGGGGCTGGAATTTGGCTTTTGACTGGACTTTCAAGGTGAAAAGTCCCCTGTCTCTGTAGGTGCATCTTATCAGGTCCACCTGCCACATCTCCTGGTGGTCTGTGTCAGCTCATGAGCTATTATTTGGCCCTGGGCTGAGTAGGAAGATTAGGCTTTGTCTGTTGGATAGCACTAACACTATGTAGAGACTAATTTGCTAATTTTGAGAACTAACCACTGGAATTTGGCCATAATTCCACATAGAAGGAATCAAGGGAAAGAAGTGGAGGTGAGGTGAGGCAACTGCCTCTCAAAAGTGTAAATGCTTTGTTTTCACCATTGATTTTTGGCTGGTCTCAAAAATTCCCCAGAGCTGCTCTTAGTGCGCCTTAGCTGTGCGTCAGAATTTCACTGGGGCTGCAGCCTTTCAGCCTGTGACTGGAAAAGGCTGCCTCGTGTGCTTCTGTGCACTCCAGCGGGTCTACGGATACCTGCAGAGAGGGTTCCTCTCCCCAGACGGGCAAGTAGGGCTCAGAAAATGTTGCCCTATGCCTCCTGGATGGGCTTATACTACGTCTGGAGCAGAATCTCTGGAAGCTGGGAGGGGTTCTCGTCTGGGAGAAACCAACAAGGGGCTGTGGGTGAAGGCTGCCCAGCCCAACACAGCCCACCTCTGGGAAGGGAATGGAATGGAAGCTCGGCCTCCCACTGCAGATATCACCCATGTGGCCTGGCCCTGGGATCACACCAGATGAAGGCGACCTGAGGAAATTAGCGTGAGCTGAGCCTCAGTCTTGGGTGTATTGTTGGGAGGTGGCCCTTGTCCTCTTGTCTCAGCACATCTGAGCTTATCCAAGCTATCTTGGTGACTTTAACAGCTCATCTGTTAAGAATTCCACAGGTGTTTGTTGAGGGCTCAGTGGACAAGCTGCAGGCCCCGTCCCCAAGAGTATACAGTCGAGAGGGCTGGCCCCACCTGCCCCTGAGGGTCTGAGCACCCTATAAAAGAGTCTGTGGCCACACTCCTGTAACTTAGAGTCACCCCCAAACATTGCTTCCTTCCTGCTGCTCATTCTGATACTGGGGGCCCTGGTTCCCTCTCCCTCACTTACCACCATTTCCTGCCTCTTAGAAGCTCCTTAGCAGCCTGTCCACTTGGCTTTCAGTTTCATTTCATACTGGACACAGTCTCTTGGGTTACTGACATCTCCATGTTGCAGCCAAGGGAGAGGCTACCCTGTCTCTGTCCCCAAACTAACTGATGACTATGCTCTCTCAAACTTTTTTGAGCACGTACTGTATGCTAGGCATTGTGCTAATTCTAAAGTCCAAACTGCTTAGCCTGCTGCTTGGAGACCTCTGCAATCTGCCTCCCTCCACCCCACCTTTCTCCTTCTCCCATCACCTCTCCTGTGCCTGTGTTTTTGGCTGCACTGAACCCCCAGCAGTCTCCCAAACAGGTACTCACTCACATGTGTGGCCTTTGGGTACGCTCCTCCCTCTGCCTGGGATTCTCTCCCTCCGTCCTGCTCTTCTGTTTGCCCTACTCATCCTTCACAGCCCAGGTGAGAAGCCTCCATCTCCAGAAAGGCTTCTGAGGGCCTCCCTGCTCCTCCTGTAACCCCCACTCCTCAGCACTCACTGCCCTGAGATCATTCAACAGATCGCAACTTGGAGGACAGATGCTTCCTATGTGTGTGTGTCTCCCCTGACAAGGCAACGAACTCTTGGAGGACAGGGCCCTTGACTAATAAAACATTGTCCACCCCCGCTCCTCCCAGTCTCACAAGTCTAGTCTGGGGGCCTGGAACTGAAACCATTCATCCAGCCATCCTCCAGCTCTGGTTCTCTAAGAACATCTTGGAGTTTTAAGGTATGGTTATTATTTTCAAATAATGGCATGAAAGATCAAGAGGAAATAGAGGAAACTGAACTTTAGCCATAGGGATAAAACCAAATCATTTAGTTTTCTGGGAAGATACATGCTTTTATGGCATTTTGCCCATAGACTAGAATATTGGGAAAAATATTCGTCCTTGAAGTCAGGCAAAGCTGGGTTGACTCCTGGTTCCACCACTTACTGGCCCTATGACTTTGCATAACACATTTAAACCTTTTAAAGCTTCAGTTTCCTCCCCTGTGAACTGGGGATACACCCAGCAGATTGGTTATAAAATGATTTCTGCTCCCCCGTCCATGGCATATTTGAGATCCGTGACTCATGTGTTGCCGTATGGGCAGAAAGGGTGTGTTTGAAGGATGCTGCCTTGTCATTCTGATATGCTGGAGTTTGTGCCTTCTCTCTTTCCCCTATTTGAGAATTACTGGCCTAGATCTTTGTGGGTGCTCAATAAATAGTTGAGAATGAAATGGTGTCCTATACGAGGCAGAGGCACTCGATGAGAGTTATTCGCTCTCCCTTTCTCTCCATCCTACACAATCCATATCTTCTCTTGGTGCTTGTCGGTAGTGGACAGTGTTTTCAGAACACTGAGAGGTTGCTGTAGAGTGTGAGATGGGGCCACCTTTTGAAGCCAGAAGGAAGTTGTCCTGGCTTGGAAAGGGAGCGTGCTGTGCAGGAAGAGGCCACACCCTGCCTTATATGAAGTTACCACTGGCCCTTTTCTCTTCACGGTGTTTGAGATTACAGGCCAGTTGCATGCACCTGGCCGTGATGAAAAACATAACTTTGCTTTTCTATTCCGTGGTGCAGAAGACCAATGTGGAAAGCCCAATGGCATAGGTGCAGAAACTGGCCAGATTGGAACTGACCGTGAGTAACCACCTGTGTTTTGTAGATTACAAACTGAAAACAGCTTACAGCAATATGGCGTCAAAGACTTTTGAAGCACGGGTATTAAAGCATCTCAAGCTTCTCCTTGTAACATGCGCATCCCTGCATGCCACTCCGCTCCTATACCCCAGAAGGAAGCTTCACACTCCACTTTCTCTCTCAATCCGCTCTCTCCTTCCCCTTCAGGGCCCCTTCTCTGCTCTGGCTTCTCCAAGCCAGCTGATGAGAGCACTTTCTCTCTGGCGCCTGGGTGTGGGCACCGTGGCATGCTATAATCGTGCAGGATGACCCAGGGCTGCCTGTAGCTGAGCATAAGCTATGGACAGCCTCTTGGGACTCAACCAAGTTGATGTCTAACCACCTCTTTCTAGACATTCACTCCCTGTGATCATTTCTCAGTTTGAGAACCTGTCTTGTGGATCCACACTCTTGTGATTAAGATTTTACCATCCCAGGCCACTTCTGTTCCAGAGGCAAAGAATAAGTTATTTGCTACCTTGGGCCTCCACTTGGTCCTTTCATGTCCAAGCCTGAAGTCTCCACACCCTTTGACAGACACGCCATCACTGTACCAGCTACTCAAGTGTGCAGTGTGAGCTTCCATTGCAGCTTCTTTGCTCCTGCACTGGTTGTAACAGTGCCGCAGTCCTTTAGGCTGAAACGGTACTCCACTGTTTCCAGATTGGTTTTATGCTTGCTCCCCATACGAATTCAGCAAAGTAGGAAGGCAGGTAGTTTTATCTCCATTTTGCAAAAGAGACTGAGTCTTGGGTTGGTTAGGTCAGCCCAGGGTCACTCGGTCACTTGGTCAGGACTAGAACTCGGCTCCCTGGCCTTGGTGCCCTGCCTGTCCTCTATGCACCTGAGGTCCTAGGTGAGGTTCCTAGACCCTGCCCTCTACTCCCTGAATTATGCAACAGCAGACCTGGAGAGGTTTGGCAGCCTCATACCCAGCCACCTTGCAGCCTGGGCCACTGAGTCTCTTTTTTTGGGGATTAACAGCACATACTTACTTGCGTGTTAAAGAGAATCACAGTCTTTCCATTAAAACACTTAAGAGCACTCAAGTTTCTACCTTGGTGTTTGATCGCCGTACAAGCTGCCCTCCCACCTCCGTCCGCAGTCGCATTTGGCAGATGCTCGGTTTCTATTCCAACCCTTATGAGTCCCTCCAGCAAAATGGTTTTGTCACTTTTCCTCACAGCACAGTGACGTACCTGGTGATGCTGCGATGCGTGTGTAATTAAAGAGACGCGCGGATTGCTCCTCTCAGGCTGTGTCTGGGGGATTTTGATCACTGAGGAATCGCAGTTGTGTAGGTTTTAGTGTGAATTGTGTCCAGTCAGGCCACTCACAGCTTTTACGCCAGAGAGGGAATGTTTTTGATTATTAGAGGGTGTGGGCTTCATTTTTTTGGTATGTCTACAGCCTGGCTTGGATTATAACTTCTCTTGTCGTTAGGGAAGAGTTACAGTAAGGTCTTCCTTCCTTCCTTCTTTCATTTTTCCCTCCCTCCCTCTCTCCCTCCCTCCCTCCCTCTCTCTCTCCCATCCATCCATCCTCCATCATCCACCTAAGACGACAGGAAAGATTTACTGCATCATTGAGTCTGATGAGTTTCAATATCTACTCTGCAACTTACAGAAATCCCATTATGCTATTTATCACCAAAGCAGCCTATTTCTACTACAGTATCTTCCTCATGGGTCTCATCCTCCTGGTTCTGAGGACTGGGGGCTGTGTTCAGAGCCAGCCTGGGGTCTCCAGGGAGGTATGGGCGTGCTCAGAGTGTCGTCGGCTCTTGGGAATTGAAACCACCTGTACTTTGGCTCCTCCCTTCCATCTCCTTGCTGCCTCTTTCCTCTCACTGAAATGTTTCACAGGCATTCTGCATCCTGCTGATTGGCTTTATCTGATGAGGGGATGGGGAGACAGACCTGGGGGCTTAAGTTACTTCCTCTCTATTTGCCTTGGTTTCCTCCTTTATAAAATGAGAAAGATGAATTAAAGTGTCTTTCCTAACTCTAAGAGACAATTACAGATTCCTTAATGTAGTTACAGAATCTCAGGAATAGGAGAGACATCTGAGGGCATCTTTTCTCATATTCGAATTTCCCCTACAGCATCCCTGACGTATCAGGTCTCAGCTCGATCACCTCCTACAATGGGGACCTTGCCATTTCCAAGGCAGCCCATTATTTTATTGTTGGACAAGTTCATTGGAATGTTTTCCTGTATATTAAATAAAAATCTGTGTCCCTGTGATTTCTCCCATTGTCCCCACCTCTGTACTCTGGGGCCACATGGAATATGTGTGCGTTCTCTTCCCCACAAAAGTCCTTCAGATATTCAGATTTGCAGAGAGGCTCTCATTTCCTGTGAGTCATCTTTTTTGTGGGCTAATAGCCCTTCCTTCACATGCACCCCTCTCCTTCCCCAAGGAAGGGCACCCCACTTCTGAGCGCCAGAAAGTTGGAATATGGGTGGAAAGCTTTTCCTCTCTGGAGCAAAGATATGTGGACACACATTTCTTACCTGGGAGGCCGGGGTCCCAGTTTATAGCTTTCCCCAAGTCCCACCCAGCCTCCGAGGGCTGACTTTGTCTGTAGTGGGGACACAAATGTGTGTGCAGACTCCTCGCAGGGCCCAGTTCCCCAGGCCTTGCCCAAGTCTTTGCCCTGTGCACACAGCTCAGGGGCCTAATAATCAGCTAGGGTCCTGCTCTTCCTCTGTCTAGGTGCAGGGACCAACAAGGTGTTCAGGATGCCTGGGGCTATTAGAAGAAGAAAGGGACAGAAGAAGAAAGCTTCAGGGCAGCCAGTGTCTGGAAGAAGTGCTTGAGTTTGTTGGGAGCTGCCTGCAGGATCCCTGAAAGCAGGGCCTGCAGTACCTTCCCAAGATGGGGCTGCACAGACCACATTCCCCGGCTTTCCCCTCCTCCTCTGTATTCTCCCATCTCCATTTTAAGGAAAAAAATAGGTTGTATCATTTCTCCTGACTGGTAGGCTGGCTTGGCTATCTCAAACCACAGAACCGCGGTAAGATGAATGTTAGCAGCTTCAATCCCAGACACACCAAGTTCAGTCCGTCTTTTCCAAACCAGAGTAGCCCAAAGAGCTGCTTTTCTTTTCCTTCCTGCCTTCTTGGCGGGGAGGGGGGCGGCTGTACCTTCTGGGTTTCCTGCCAGGTGTGGGCGGTGCATTTTCACAGCTGTTAGCTCCAAGGGCCTCTGCTGCCTGGAGCTTCCTGCCAGCTGGAATCCTCAGCCATGGGGCATTTGTCATAGCTCTGGGGGATTTCTCTATGGCTGCTTTGAGACTGTACTGCCTCTATTGTCACCTAAAAATTAGCTTAAATTTTATATCGGAATAAAAATGACCTGAACCCCTAGATGTCTCTGGTATACACCTGGGTCGATCTCCTGGGATTTTGAAAACCCTGAGCTTCCGATGCCTGGAGTTCCAGTGTATGCACAGCTGCTGTTGGGCAGTAGCTCTCAGGACCCTGAGAGTCTCACTTGCCCGGGGTTCTGGAGAGTGAGTGTCCCGGCATTTGCCAAGAGGAAGGGCCTAGCCTCTCGGGCTGGGGAAGCCCGTCACTTCCTTCCTGTCTCTCAGAACTGGGCTGAGGGTGGCACTAATGAGCCAGCATAGTGGAGAGGTAAGTGCGCAGGGTGGAGGCCATCTGCCTGGGTTTGAATTCCGGCCGGCTCTGCCACTCACCGCCTGCATGACCTCGAGCTGGCCTCTTGACCTCACTGTACCTCGGGGCATTATCTTGTAAACCAGCACCTTCCTCCTGGGCGTGGGGTTGTGAGGATTGACTAAGTTAATATTTGTCCAGTGCCTAGAACAACGCCTGGCACAAGTGCCCTGTGAATATTTGTAAAATAAGTCAAGGAGTTGTGCCAGAATATACAGTGCAGCATGACAGCTGTTCACCGAGAATGTACATCTGAGGCTTCTAGACACTGGCTCGTCTGCTGTGGTTGGTATTCCTAGCAGAGGTGATTAAAATATGGACCGTTATCATGTAGAGGCTAAAAATCTAATTTTCTGCGTGCACACACATCCCCTTGGAGTCTGACAGATGCTCATGGGACAATTTTTCCAGAAGGTCTTTGGTCACATGTTGTCCTTTCAGAACTCTTGGGTACCTATGGAATGCTCCAGAATGTCTTTTTCCTCCTCCTTTGGGAGGAAGGCCCCCTCCTTCTTCTCCCTTTACAGAGCTGGCAAAGCCGTCTACCTGCAGATGTGGCTGTTGTGACTCCAGTGTCACTCAGGAGACATGAATTTTTTACTCCTCATCAGAGCTTCACAGCCCAGGAGCCACCTGTCTGTTGAACAGGAGGAGGATTTTGAGCTCCAGCTGCCTCTTCCTGCCCATTTCATGCTCCTTGATCTGCCTGATTCCCTTGCCCGCACCGTCCTCGTTCCATCAGGCTCCTGAGACCATGCTGGTGTGAACACCTGCCCGCCACTCACCCCAGGCAGGTCTTTCTGGATAAGATGCTGTAAGATTGTGTTTCACTAGAACTCAATTCACTGGCAGATTTGGTTTACAGAGTGTAGCTACTTCTGCCCTTGTTAACTAGAAAATACAGTTCATCAGAATACACAGTTCTGGTAGAAAGAGGATTATGCATGGAGTGAAGCAAATTGAATTAAAATCTTCCTTCACTGTCTTCAGTGGTAAGATGAGAATCATATTGTGTGTCTCACAGAGTTGTTTGAAGATCTTCATAAACCTCAAAGTGGTACATACATCTGTAAAAGATTATTATTATTGTTTTTTTCTTGGTGAGGAAGATTGTCCTGGAGCTAACATCTGTTGCCAATCTTCCTCTTTTTGCTTGAGGAAGATTGTTGCTGAGCTAACATCCCTGCCAGTCTTCCTTTATTTTGTATGTGGGATGCCTGCCACAGCATGGCTTGACAAGCAGTGTGTATGTCTGCGCCTGGGATCCAAGCCCGCGAACCCAGGGCCACTGAAGCAGACCACATGAACTTAACCACTACACCACTGGGCCAGCCCCTGAAGGATTATTTTTATTACTGGTCTTTAAGCATTCTCCTTCCTCGCAGTCTCCTGAGTGGTATGTGTCAGCTACAAATCTCCAGGTAAACGAAGAATGAAAACGTGGCATGACTCCTTGGCTCATCAGCTCTGACTTGGTGCCTCAAGAAGGCTCACACATCATCTCCCCAGCTAAGGCTGACGTCATTCGTGCTTCCAAAACTCTGTTTTCCTCTGTTGCAGTTTAAATTAATGGTGAACAGAAATGTTCTTTGCAATAATAATGATAACTTAGACTTAATGCGTATCACATGCCAAGCACTGTTCAAAGTGCTTAGATGTTTAATTATCTCAACTCCGTGAGGTCACTACTGTGTCCATCCCCATTTTACAGATGAGGAAGCAGAGGAGAGAAAGGCAAAACCTCGGGCCCCAGTGTCTCATCCTGTAAGTGTGGAGACTGGGTTCGAACCTCCGCACTGCTCCGGATCACTGTGCTACCCGTGTCCCCGGGGTGTGCACGTTGGCAGTGGTGGGCTCCGGGGGTGCCCCTCTTTGTGGTTGTCCAGCCCCTAAAGAAGGCATGCTCTCCTGAAAGGGACTCAGTATGCTTAGCTGCCTTCAGAACCTGTCTGCCTCCTGGGGGTTCTGTGTTTCTGAAAGGATGAGAAGGAAGTGGTATGTCCAGTGACACGGGGTCTGTTTAAGTGAGGAATTGAGGGCAGACGCTGGCAGCATGCCCCCCAGGAATCAGTGGCCTGGCATTTCAGGTTTTACAGCCATCCTCCTCGCTGACCTGTGGGGAAGGCCGTGTGTTCCCGGGGGCTCTCAGTGTTGAGCCCTGGGCTCCGGGCTGACGCCCTGATTCTGGAGTGGGTGGTCACATGGTAGGTGCCAGGGGCCCATGTGGGTCATTTAATACCTTTTCCTTGAAGTTGAAATAAAAATGAAGCTCACTGCTAGTGTTTGGGGCACTGGGGATGAAGGAGGGAGTCAGAGACAGGCCTGCTACCCTAGGGGGTATTGAGGCTGAGGACTCAGAAGGGGTTGGGGTGGGAGAGAACAGTGTGTCCTGAGGCTGAGATTGTTCCAAGGCCATTCCCTCCCAAAGGAACAGCCAGAGTGACTGCAGAGGCAGGAGAGGGTCGGGCTGGGTTCAGGACTGAGGAGGAGGACGGTTCGGCTGGAGACAGGGACCACATACATCAGGGTGGCAGGAAGTAAGCCTGGAGAGGGAAGTTGAAGCCAGCTGGTTTTTAAAAACTCAGGTGTGTACATCTGTGCTCGTCCCCTCCCTTTGGGCTGGCCCAGGGTCCACATGATGTGCATGTTTGTCCCTTTCCAGCCCATCTCTGACCCTGTTCACACCCAGGCCCTACAGGCTCAGGGCTCAGCCATGGCCCCTACAATAGTGCCAGGCAGGTCCTCAGTCTACAGCTTCCCAACCCAACAGCCAAGCTCCAGCCTTGTTCCCCGTGTCTGAGTTCCTGCTGCCTCAGCCCCACTGGCTTCCTCAGTTCCTTAGGAGTGAAGCCCTGCTTGGCTCCCCCCAGTCCACTGGCTGACTTCCAGCAGCTTCCTGTCAGCCCTCCCAGATGCTGACCATCTAGCTGGACTTCTTTATTGCCATATCTACTCACTGAGCCCCTTAGGGGACAGCCAGGAGAGATAGTGACCCTGTTTTACAGAATTTGCCCAAGGTCACCAAACTGGAAAATGGGGGAGCCAGGCCTCCAGCCTAATGCAGTATTCCTTTTACTCTATTGTAGCATTTTATCCTTAGTGGTGAAGATAGTCAGGATGTGCCGGGGCCACTGGTAAATACTCACCACAGAGTTTGTCACCTACTGCCCACTCTGCCACCCCAGCTGTACCCAGCTCATGCTCAGAACAGTCTTCTCGGAAGGACGGTCTCACTTCTCGGTGTGAACTGTTGCTGCACTGATGGCTCTTGACCACAGTGGAGGAAAGAGAGTGAGAAAAGTATCTTACAAGTGGAGAGGGGCTTTCTGGAGATGCACTTTCCTGCTGCAGCAGATTCCAAGCCATTCTTTGTGACTGCTGATTTGTGCGTTTTGCCGCAGTTGCAGAAATAGCCATGCTCTAGCTAGCCAAGAGCTCTGTGTCTGTAGTTTGCTCTGGAACAGCCAGCTGCAAATCCAAGGCCTGCTCTTGCTTACAAGGAGCTGATGAAAATATGGAGCTAGGACTGAAAAATCCACCTCCCTATAGACAACCAAGCCAGAGCAGATGTCCTGCTGGCAGTGGCCTGCCTGTCCCTTCCATGGGTGGAGACCGTGTGTGTTGGAAATGAGTAGGGATGGGCAGGGAAGGGTGAGGGAGACCTTTTCCAGCTGGTTCGGGTTCTGATGCTAGGATGATTGAGCAATGTGGGGTCAGGTCTTTGGTAAATAGGATGCTTGTGACAGAGAGGCTGCTTCCCCCAGGAGAAGGAAGGGACTGACAGGATAGATTAGCATAAGGCAGAACACTTTCTGTGGTCCGTTTCTGAGGGCAGGCTGCAGGGGAGGGGGCCCGATGGCATACATGGAGGTAGGCACCTGTATGTTGCTGTTTGCAGAACCCACAGGCCTTAGCTGTGGTATTGTCTTTGCAGGTCCTGAGCTATGCAGACCCTTGGGGACCCTGCCACCATTGGGCCCTACCCTCCTTCTTTCCTTGTAGCTTGAGGGACAAAGCCACACTTAGTACAATGTGAAGGCCCCTTTGGATCTGGCTTCAGCCTGCTCTTTCATACCCATTTCCCTCTCTCTATAACCTGAAACTGTGTGCACAATGAGTTATGTGTGGGCAAGGGTGCATTTTGTTCAGTTTCTTAAAGGTGCTGGCCTTGGGTCCAGCCCCTCCAGGTTGCCTGTTGCCTCCATTCTCTTCTTCCCACCTCCAAGGCTTTGCACGTGCTGTTCCTTAGCTTGGCATGCCCTTCCTCAGCTCCAGCTGTTGAAATCCTGCTTATTTTGTAAATTGAGCTCAAGCATAGCCACTTCTACAAGCCCTTCCCTGATCTACGCTCCACTCCTAAGTTAGAGCACCTCTCCCCTCATCTTTGTTATGAAGCTCTTTGCTTATGGCTTTGTTAAAGCAGTGATTTACTCTTACCCTGGTGTCACCACAGCTCGATTGTCCTTAAGGTAAGCAAGGTCTACCCTCACTCATCTCTGTACTTTTCACTCCCAGCCCAGCCCCACCTCACAGTTTCTAGAAGACAGCAGGCTACACAATCCCTGTCCGTTGTGTTGAATCATTGTCACTTCATCTCCAGAGTCATCTCCAGAGTCATCTCTAAAGGTGCTAGTGGGTGAGTCCTACCTGTTGGGGGGATGCTAGCCTTATACCCAACAGTCCTCAGAGAGGGCCCCATAGATCTAACAGGAAATCCTTGGAATTCAGTGCATTACACTGTGTATTTACTGAGGCTGGCAAAAAGGTAGGAGAGATATACAGATGGCCAAAAAGCAGATGAAAAGATGCTTCATATCATTAGTTATCAGGGAAATGCAAATCAAAATCACAGTGAGAGACCACTTCATGCCCACAGGGTTGGCTAAAAGACAGGCAATAACAAGTGTTGGCAAGGATGTGGAGAGGGTCTGGCCTGGTAGTGCAGTGGTTGAATTTGCACGTTCTGCTTTGACAGCCCAGGGTTCGCCGGTTCGGATCCTGGGTGCGGACCTATGCATCGCTTGTCAAGCCACGCTGTGGCAGGTGTCGCACATAAAACAGAGGAAGATGGGCAGGGATGTTAGCTTAGGGCCAGTCTTCCTCAAAAAAATAAATAAATAAAAATTTTAAAGAACTGCTTTAAAAAAAAAAGAAGGATGTGGAGAAATTGGAACCCTCACACACTGCTGATGGGAACGTAAAACAGTACAGTCACTTTGAAAAACAGTCTGGCTGTTCCTCGAAAAGTTAAACATAGAGTTACCATATAACCCAGCCATTCCACTCCTAGGTATATACCCACCCAAAAACTTGCATGTGGATGTTCATAGTAGTATTATTCATAATAGCCAAAAGGTGGAAATAACCCAAATGTCTATCAGCTGATGAATGGATAAACAAAATGTGTTATATCCATATAATGAAATATTATTTAGCCATAAAAAGGAAGTATTGACACACATGGTACAACATAGACGATCCTGAAAATGTTATGCTGAATGGAAGAAGCCAGTCACAAAAGACCACATATTATATGCTTCCATTTATATGAACTGTCTAGAATAGGCCAAAATGGTTGCTTAGGGCTGGGTTGATTTGGTTCGGAAGGTATGTGGGAGTGATAGCTAAAGGGTACGTGGTTTCTCTTTGAGGTGATGAAAATGTTCTAAAATTGACTGTGGTGATAGTTCCATAACTCTGTGAATATATTAAAACCATTTCAATGGATGAATTGTATAGTATGTGATTTATATGTCAATAAAGCTGTTATAAAAAGATAAGGGCGGGAGAAGGTATATTGTTGCAGTATAAGTGTAGACTTCAATATATGTGCTAAACTCTTTTTTCATGGAAAGAGACATCTTTTAATGCTTTCCCCGTCTGCCTGTAGCCTACCACCTTTCTCCTGTGCAATATTTTTTCCAGAATGGAACAAGCATAAGTACTGACAGACCTGTATAATGTCATTTTTTGAAGATGAAAAATTTTATTTCATTTTTATGATTCAGCTGTCCTTTTACTTTCCAAAAGAGTTAAAATGACTCAGCTTGCATTTGGATTTCTTTGTTGGCCCACTGGGATGAGACAGTTCTACTAATCTTTTAGTACAGTCATGTGCCATATAATGATGTCTCAGTCAATGAAGGACCACATATATGACAGGGGTCCCTTAAGATTAGTACCATACAGTCTAGGTGTGTATAGGCTGTACCATCTAGGTTTGTGTAAGTACACTCTATGATGTTCGCACAATGACGAAATTGGCTAATGATGCATTTCTCAGAACATAGCCCCGTTGTTAAGTGATGCATGACTGTAGATTGGTTGGTACTTGCTTTTATTCTTCATTCATTCATTCAGTCAATCACTCTTTCACAGCAAACATTTATTGTGTACCAGTGTTTTAGGATCTGAAGAGACAGAAATAAAAGTCCACCTTCAAGGAGCTTGTAGTACAATGGCAGAGACATTCAAGTAAGCAAGTAATGGACCACTATTGTGATGAGAGGCTCTGTAAACGCATCAGAGAGGCCCCTGAATTCAACTCGGGGTAATCAGGGAAGGCAGCAGGAAGAGATGACTTACTGGAAGACAAGTAGGAGTTGGCCAGGAAGAAAGGACATTTTGGGTAAAGGGAGCTGCATGCCAATGGCCATGGTGCTTGAGGGAACCGTGAGAGTTCAGGGCGCCAAGGTGGGCTGGGTAAGAGTCAGATATGCAGAGCCTCAGAACCACACAAAGACATTTGGACTTTATCCTGTAGGGACTGGGGAGGCCTGATTTCATTTTCATTTTAGGAAGGTCAAGTTGGCTGCATGATGGAGATTAGATTGGAGAGGAGTGAAAACACAAATGCCTAGGGTGGAGATGAAATTTAAGGAGGGGAGATTGGGTTGGAGGGTGAGGGCGCCATGGAGTCAATGATGCCACGCAGGGTTCTGGATTGGACGTCTTGGTGGGTGACGATGCCTATTTATGAGATAGGAGGCGCTGGAAGATGCTTTATTCCTTGTTTGCCTCCTGCAGGGCTGCAATGAGTCTGAGCTGTCAGTGCTTCTGTAAGCAGACCTGGACCACATGCTAGAAAGGGACAGAAGTGTTCCTGAATCAGCCAGCAGCCAGTGGCGTGGCCATGTGCAGTCTGTCTTCGCTAGCCCAATCACAGGTTACAGGTCCTCATGTGCCCTGGGCTCCCGACATGCTGGCCTCTTTCACGTCTCTGGCCTCTGAGTTCACTAACTGTTCATACAACAAGGAAGTGGATTTACTGATCTTTAAGCTCCCTTCCAGCTCCAGGAGTCTGTCCTTCTATGTGATGGGAGATCACACGTGCACAATTAACTTCCTTTGGTGAGTCACATAGCCATTTCAGAGACACTTCAAAATTCATTTCTGATTATCTGTCCTATTAGATCATCCTAACAGCTTAGATTTCAGTTTTGCCATCCCTACATCCCAAGGCCTCTCTTTCCAGCACTAATCTCCGAACATTCAGATTTACTGGGGAGCTGTAGTGGAGAAGGCTTTTCCCAAAGCAAAGACTCTCTCAGAATACGGTACCCCTCCCAGGTCCTTCAGGTTCCTCCCACCTTGACCTCTCAGGCCCTCCTTCTTTGAATTTCTTAGCCTAGTTCTGAAAATCCACAAGAAGAACATTCTGTTAAATGGATCCAAGTGTTGGTTGCTACACTCGAGTTGCAGAATGGTGCAAATGAAAATGAAAGGACTCTCTTTGTGCTTCTCTATGAGACCTTTTGGCTCCTCTGCTTTATAGCATCATAATTGCATCACAACCAGGCAAGAAAATCAAATCACCTCCCACCAAATTTACAGTGTTTTTCCACTAGGTGACCGGGGCAGAATGAGGGTTTCTGAGAGGCTGAGCCCTCCCTGCAGCCGGCTGACAGACCGTGTGGCGTTGTTGTTGAGCTGTCTGCTTTCTCCAGGGAGGGGAGTGTTGGGATCAGACTGAGAGAAGGAGGAGGAACCCTTCAGGGCTGCCTGTTTTTCTGTATCATCTCTTTCTCAAGAATGGACATTCTGTTCTTGTATGCTTCCTTTTCTGGAAGTCACTTTGCCCTGTCGGATTTTTGCCAAGACTGTCACAGAATTGAGGAATGTCAGAGTTGGAAGATCTGAAAGATCCAGTCCAAATCAGTGAGCTCCTTCCTAGAGAGCAGGAACTGTGTCTTCGGCACCTTTGTATCTCCAATGCTCGACACAACGCTGGGCACAGAATCTCTGTGAACATTTGCCAGGTGAATGAATGAACTGCGGAATGACTGATCTCATTCACCAAAGGGGAGGCAACTCTGACCTGCCTTCAGCAGTGGGAACTTGATTTTCTTAGTGGCCGTTGGACCATGTGTTCTCTGAGGCACAGGTGATGTCCTGGCCATGTCTGCATCTACAGGTCAGCCTAGTGCCAAGGGGGCAGGGGTGGGGGGATTACAAATACCAGCCCCTTGGCTATATTGCTGGCGTGGCTTCTTCGTGCTCAGATCTGGCCTTTCATGTGGGGCCTTACCCTGCCTCGGGCTACACAGCGGGGAGTGGGTTTCTCAACCTCAGCTCTGTGAGTTAGGGGTGGAACTCAACTCATTTAAAAAAAGAAAAAAAATTGCATCAGCTTGCTTGAGGAAGATCAATGACGAAGCGAAATTTAAAAATAACCTACGGCACGCGTGTGTGTAATGTGCCATTTGTCACTGTTGACATTTTTCATTTGCTGACTAGCGAGCAGTCACTCTAGGGTGGTTTCATGGTTCTCCCAGGTAGCTTTCTCAGGGATCTCAACAGATGCCATGAACTTGCCAAAAACTTGCTTGAATCAAAATTCTAATTCACATATTTTTATTGATTTATTTATAACTTAAGCCCTGTCTGCTTGCAAAGATTTTAAGGTGGCATCTAATAAAGGAGGTATAGGTAAGGTTAAAATAAAAAAGGATCAAAACCACATGTAGAAAGAGGAAGTAAAAAGGTATTTTAGTTGGTTTGATTGAGGATTCACTTCAACACTTAGCTTCTTGGAGGCCAAGAAAAAGATAGTTAGTGAAATAAGCGATATGTTTTGTAGCAGAAACCTGTGGTGCCTGAGTCGAATGCCCTTGGCCACCTCCGATTTCAGCTGCAGTTTCGGTGATCGGTCTTGGGAGAGCTCAGACTAGCCCCGGGACCTCTCCCCGCCTTGGGGCATCCACCTGTGCTCCCGGGCCACCCCCAACCCTGGGGCATGGGAATCGGGGGTGAATGCTCCGACCTCACGCCCATTCAGAGGGCGGTTCCGGAGGCACCTGGATGCTTCTCTGGCATCTTGGCTGGACCCAGCACCCAGGCCTACTGTAGCAGTCTCAATAACAGACCCTTACTGTTGGCTTTTCCTCCTTTTCCATCTCCTTCTGCTTTATGGATCATCTCACAAACCATGTGCACCCCAGCTCCTGTCTCAGGCTCCACTCCAAACCATCACCTGCCTCCTTCCATAGTACTGGGGTCAGGATACAGGCAGAAACAGAACAACAGAAAACAGCCACGACCTCAGGGCCGGACGGGACCTTGGCCACCCCTGCCTTAGAGCACTTTGTTTTAGAAAGGGCCCTTCTTCTTTGTGTCCAGCCTAGTGTCTACCTTGGCCAAGAAAGTGTTTTCAGTTCTTGAAAACCAGTTTGATGGTATCCTGTGCCCGCCTGGTCTCTTGCAGGCCCTGTTACGCCGGTTCCTGGGCAGACACTGTTTTCCTCCGGGTCTCCCATTCAGGGGTGCTCAGTGCACGTGTGCATGTTAAAGGCCATCCTTAGTTTAGCCCAGGGGTCCCCAATAATTGTATTAGACCCTCGAGGAACAGCAGCCCCCATATTTCCACTTTCGTTTCCAGACGTCCTTCCAAGCAGGAGGAGGCAACTCTCCTATTTTCGCCATCACTTTTTAGGAGAAGAGACTGTTTCATGATGAAGACTGAAGGAAGCCACTCATGAACTGGGCCCTCTCCTTTGTTGGTCCTGCCCGGAACTGCCCTCTGCCCACTTTCCCTGGTAGCGGGCGCTGTCGTCTGATCGGGCTTCCAGCTGTTGTGAAGACAGGTGTGTATGAACTGAAGCTGATGTGCCTCCTGGGATTGTCCTCACGCTGGGCCCAGCCCCTGTTTACCACAATGGGGCCATCAGGGCCATCGGGGCCTTTCGGTCTGATTCCCCTCTTGGCCACAGATTCTGACTGTGGACATTGCAGCTTATTTCAGGCAAGATTTCAGTTGAAAAGCAATGTGGTTTCTTCACTTTGTTGGGATAATTTGCGTTTGGAAGCCTGGGGGCCATCCAGTACTACCAGGGGGTTGACTGAGCTTGGATTCTGATTGGGGGTCACCCCCCACCCCAAGAGGTTTGAGTCAGGTGGCCGGAGGATGACTGTCCTAGCCCTCTGCTGCTCACCCTGGGCTCTGCCCCTTTGTGCCCTCACCCCACCCCTTTCCTCAGCTTGAGTGCCCCCTCCCACACCCTTCTATGGACAGGCCTGCTGAGGACCCCACTGTTTCATGGCCCCTCCTAAGGAGGGCCTGCCTGGGCTGCTTCTGACTCCTGAGCCTCCCAAGAGGAAGGAGGTAGGAATGGAAGAAACCCAGGCCCCAAGCTTTCCCCACCTTTCTCACTTACCTCTTTGGGACTGTTCTGGTCAAAGGTTTGGGAAGAGTGGAGGCAAGAAGCATCTTTTTCAGGCCCCAAATTTGATATCAGTGCAGCTTTCTCTGAAAGTCAGGCTCCCTGGCCTGTTCTCGGGGAAGAGTTTATCTGTGTATCTCTGATACCACAGTCTTCCTTGTTATGTGATTGCTTCTACACATGTTTTTCCTCTCGTTCTAGGCTATCAGCTTTTTGAGGGCAGAGACCAAGCCTTTCGTTTTTTCTCTGTCCTTGTGCGTAACTGCTTAGTAAATGGGTAACAAATGAATGGATCCTGGTAGCTTCAAAGGAGCTGTGGATGCCATTTATTCCTCCTGCATCCATTTTTTCCTGCATACTTCAGATAACCCAAGGCCGCCTTGCTCACCCTGCATCATTGATAGAAAATACAGATGTGCCTTGCACCCGTGAAAAATGACTCCCAAACTGGCTCAGGCTGCAGCCTTTCTGGAGCCAGCCCCTTCCTGTCCTCTGGTCAGCTCTATCGGGAGCTCTGGCCCCTCGGGCCTGGCTGACCACAGCCCCAAGCAGCAGGGGCGGCCTCACAGGGCTGAGGTTGCGTCCATTTCTCCATGGGGCTCTTGCATCTGGAAAGGAGGCTCATTTTCAAGGTGTCTTGGGTCCTTGGAAGTAGACATTAAAGCATGTGCTCATTAGTCTATCAGTCAGTCAGCAAATATTTACTGACCGCCGTCTGCTTGCCAGGCCCTGTGCACCAGGGGCCGGGGACGTGTTCATGAACAAAACAGACATGGTCTCTGCTCCTTGGAGTCACAGTCTAGCAGGGGAGACATAGAAACATTAAGCAAATTATCATCAGGAAAAAAGGTGTTATGCTGTGCCAAGCCAGAAGGTCTCAGAGCTCTCTCATGCTGTTACTGCAAACCATCTCCTGCTAGGTGGGTCCTGGGGCTCAGATCTATACCCATAGTTTTCCCAGAAGCCTTCTTGTCAGCACCTGGATAAAGCCTTGGAGTTTGCTCTAAAGCAGCGGCCCGGCACCTGTAACATTACCAGTTAGCATGAGGGACTCTACCTGGGCTCTGGCTCACTGTGTGATCACTCTGGTCCTCTGTCTCTTCATCTATAAAATGAGGGCTGTGGTCTAAGGCCACACTTCTCAAAGTGAGTTCCATGGAATACCAATTCCAGAACATGTCCTGGAAAAAAAGGATTTCATGATTAAGTAAGTTTGAGAAACTGAATATTTTATATAAATATATATTTTTTATTTCCCTCTTCTAGAGTCACAGAGCACATTAAAGGCTCTGAGAAGTCCCGAAGTACACAGTCTGGTCTGTCTATCTTGAATGTCACCTTTTTTAAACTTTCAGACCTGGATCCCTTTTTTCACATGGCGCCTGTTTTCCCGAGGCTCTGAGACTCCATGGAGCCTTCTGGGCCAGAGACTCTTGAAGGCCCCTTCTGCTCTAGCACTCTGTAAATAGGGCTCTGGTGATGCTCTGGCCTCGGGGGCAGAAGCTGGTGTGGGTCAGTGGCTCCAGACCCTGTAGCATCAGGCACTCATTGCTGCTTGGCAATTATCATGCCTGTGTCCAAGGAGACGGCTGACCGAATTTTCTGCAGCGGGTTCTGGAGACATCTTAAGGCACTCACCGGTGGTAGCACTGCCTCGGAATCCACAATCATTCTTAATTGGCTTCAGAACCATCAGCTCACAAAACCATCTGTCAGGGGAAACTTGAGCAGTATTCAGAGTCCCATTAATAATTCAGCCGATGAGCTTCCTCAGACGCAGGCCTTCCAGCCTTTGGGACTCACTCATCTTCTGCCTCCGGAGATGTTCCAAGCAGAGTTTTCTGTTATGTTACAGATGTTACTGACTAAGGCAGTAGTACCTCTGTGCTCTCCCAGAATCCCCAAAGCTTCATCAGTCAGAAGAGAGAAGACTGATGCAGGTTAATCCCACTCTAATTATATCAGCCAGCTCGGAGCGGGTGGGCTTGCTGATGGTGAGGCTCTGGGGCGTGGATGCCGTCCACAGGCTTCAGGCAAGCCCCTTGTGCTGGGGTAGGGTGGAGGGCTCATCCACTAATGGGCGAATGGTGCCCTCCATTCCTGTCTCTGTCTGTAGCATCCCCAGCCATTCAGAAAAAAATTACATAGGATCTTTTTTTTTTTGGCAAGTTAGTGGTACCTAAAAATGTTGGTTGAATTAGTTCTAGCTGATTAGATCTGATTCTCATTCCCATTTAGTGGAATTATAGAATGTCACAGCTGAATAGGAACAGAAATCATCTCATCCAGCTCCTTCGTGTATCAGCGCAGGAAGATGAGACCAGAGAAAAGTGACTCTCTCAAGGTCACCCAGCTGGGTCCTTGCAGAGCCAAGCGGGTACCAGGCTTCTTGGCTCACAGCCGCACATCCTTCCCAACCTGTCACCCTCCCACCCCCCAGCTCCAAGCACAGGGAGCACAGCGTCCTTCTTGGAGTGCTACCCAGAGTCCCACCGCAGTGATGCTGGACACAGATGCTCTATGCCTTCTCTGGCACTGTGATGCCAGTGGTAGTGCGTCCGTCCTGGCTGTCACGCCGATGGGTCTGAGAGGCAGGTCTATTAGGTGCCATCAGTAAGATGAAAGTAAAAGAGCCAAGGACTCCTCCCTCCTTCTCTCAGCTTCCCTTCTAATTTGTGGTGATTTAGTGCTGGCTGTCACCTCTTCAGGTTCCCTCCCCTGGCTGTGGAGTCAAGCCTGGCTGCTCAGGGGAACTGGGGCCTTGGGAATCAGCCTTTGCATCCTCTTGTGGGCTCCGCTGGGCCTGGCTATGGGGTGCTCAGGCACAGAGTACTTTCTGGCTAGACCCTGAGCTGGTTTTTCTACCTTCCCCTGGAGCCTGAAGAGAGGGAGTAGGGGTGGGGGGATCAGACCCTTCCTTCCCATCTGCCTTGGGGTGGGAGGGTGACAAACCAGGGTCTTGGAGGCTGGAGTTTCTTGTTGCGTCTCTGTGCTAGAGTGCCTTTAGAGATGCTGGGTCCACACCCACTATTTACAGTTGAGGACATGGAGGCCTGGAGAGTGGGTAGCGCTGGTCCAGGGTCCCAGGGCCAGCTGATGGCACAGCTGGGCTGAAGCACAGGCTGCCCGATGCGCTGTCCGTGTTTCTCCTGCAGAGTCTCAGTAATGGTCCCTCAGCCTTTCTAGTTTGGGGTGTCGTTCTCCAGTGTAGGACCAGCCTATCTCATAGTCCTAAACCCAGTGGTTAAAAGGTACAGAATAGGTTTAGGGAGCAGCAACTTCTCTGGTTTGGCCGATGGGGGTTTTACAGTGGGGTGTGGGGACGGATAAGATGGAAAAGTCGGCAGGCGGGGCAGCCAAGGAGGCTTGAGGGGCTCTTCAGCAGAGGACCTGTGCTCCATGGGATCTCTGGAGGGTGAGGCCGATAAGAGGTTAAGGGGGACAAGTCAGGGGGTCCTAGGTGCCACTCTCCATCTGTTTGGATGCAGGCACCCAGGCTTTCTTCACTTCCTCTCTGCCCCAGAGGGAGCCCCTTCTCTCTTAACCTTTCTTTTTCTTTGACTTTCAAGCTGGGGCCTCACTTGGCCAAGTTTCTGCCCAGAAGGCTTCCGGAGATGAAGCCAGACAGGGCTGAGGCTGGTCTGAGGGGAGGGGTGACCTCATCCTCAGGTGGAAAGACTGGCGTCTACACTGGCTCGCCAGCCTCAGACCGCTTGGGTGACTCCACGGCCCCCACGTAGCTCAGGGGGACTTTGAATCCGTGCAGTGTCTCCAAGGGCAGAGTGTCTGCCGAGCTGAGGATGCGATGGCTGCTGGGTGTTTAGACAACAGGGGAGGGGGCAACAGCAGGCCAGACAGAGTTCATGGGCCACCCTCAACCCACAACACACACAGCCTTGCCTGTGAGCCACAGAGCCGGGGAGACTGCGAGGCCTGTGGCAGGTGAGGGGCCGGGAAACAGTCTTGGGGCCCTGACTCCGTGGAGGAACCACTGGAAGGAGGGGTGCGGTGTGCGGGAGCTGCGCCAGCACAGAGCCTTGCCCTCCTTGCCACCATCTTCCAGCGCTGGGAGCGCCGGTGTAGGGCTTGCCTTGTTGTCCCCTCCAGGACCCCACCTCATAGGTGCTCAGTAACGGAATCACAGAGAAGGGAAATCCTCAATGAAATGAGAATGAGGAAAACAGGGGCCAAACTCTCGCTTTGGCCATTAGTAAGTGCTTTTCATGGACCCTGACTCAGCTGAGAAGAACACTGAAGAAATAATAGTGATGCTGCTGATGATAACAGCAATACAGAGGTGCTTGTGCTTCGGAAGCTACTGCCAATGGGAGTGGGAATGTTAACGTTTATTGGGGTGCACCTGTGCCAGGCATTGTGCTCATAAGCACTTTACATGGAGGGTCACTTAATCCTCATGGCAATTCTATGAAGTTATTATTAATATGACCCCCATTTTCCAGATAAGAATACTGAGGCACTATTGTTTGCACCCTCGCTCAAGGCCAGCCTCAGAGCTGGCAAGTGGTGGAGCCTGCATTCCATGCACAGGCTGAGGCTCTTTTCCAAGCTTTCCCTCTCTGTGGTCTGAGTCGGGGCATCTGAGCAGCATAGGGGCAGCCATGGTGTTTGGAGGAGGACACCCTGGGAGGATGGTACAGCTACAGTGTCGGAGGGGGAGGGGTGAGGCCCTTCACTGAACTTCTAGGCTCTGCCCTTCTCTGAGCAGATCATCCCCTGCTTGGGGCTTTGATGTAGGCCTTAGAAGACAGGGTAGAAATCTAAGCTTTTTTATTTTCAGAGAGAAAAAGAGAGAGAGACCATGTGAGTTTTGACTGGAATCTGATCCTGGAGAAATGCTGCAAGTGCCCCAGTCCGCCCGCAGGAATCCTGCAGACCCAGTGGGAAATTCCCATCCCAGGGGGAGCACAAGGACAGAGCCTGCACCCCACCAGCTCAGGCCCTGATCCTCTGCCTGCCTTCCCTCCTTCAGCCAGGAATCCTCAGCCTTGTTGTTTCAACTGCATAGAGTGGGTTTACCAGCTATTGTTCTTGGAAGCCTCACTGTGATCTTGGGAACTTTGAGAAAAGAACAAACAGCTAGAAAAACACAGCGTAGTTAAAAAATGTTTGTGATTTTTGTGCTGTATGGAACAAAAGAGGCATTCAGGAGACTCAGCATTGTTCCGGGGGGGTGAGGATGAAACAGCCCTCCTCTCCTTTGGGAGCATCCAGCTGATTGCTGTGGAATGTTCTTAGAGCCATCTCCCCAGTGTCAGGCACCTCCTCTGTGCGGGGTCCTGGGCTAGGAACCTGTTTATGCTTGTAATCACCTATAATTCTCATTTGGTTTCTAGTCCATTTTTTTCACCTGGTTGGGAAAAGTGGGTCAATGTTATCCCCCAGTCACAGTAGTTTCATCCTTGTTACCAGCTCCCCAACTCTCTTACTGGATACCTTCAGTTTTCTATCAGCAGGAATAATAATGTCATATTTAGATAGCAACTCATAGTCTACTTAGTAATTTCCCTTAGTGGATCTTTATTTCTGTTTCATTATATAGATGTTATTTCCATTTTATCAAAGACAAAACTGAGGTTCGAAGCAAGGAGGTGACCTGTGAGATGTTGCTCAGCTAATAACTAACAGAGCCTCGATGAACACAGCACTCTTAGGGCTCAATAAGATTCCTCCTTCAAGGAAGTAAATTTTGAAAGCTTACTACCTCAGCTTCTTTGGAAATTCTAAAACATTGTGGAGCCCCTGCTGTCTATCAGTGAACACGTTTTCTAGGACTGGGGCTCTAAAACTCTCTAATTGTGAACTGGAGAATTAGAATCCCTTTGTAGCCCCCAGAATGTGCCCTGGGGGCCCGGCCCATGCACCCGTAGCACGCCAGTAAAGGTGTCACTCCCCAGCAGTCTAGCGCACCCAGTCCCCCCACCACAGCCCACCGTCCACAGCCCTTCAGTAGGAGATTCTAAGGAGCCAATACTGCTTTGCCTTCTCAAGGACACACAGCTTAATTGCATCTCCTCATTCCTCCTGCCATGTCCATGTCTGGTTTAATCTGTGCACCCTTTCCTGTGTCAGTCATGGCCAGACAAGCTCAGTGAAATGCATTTGGAGCTGGCTCGGGAAGCCGGGTCGCAGTCATTTGTGTTGGAACACCAGTGGTGGGCTTCTTTCACAGTCTTCGGAGGAGGGCTATGAGGAAATTGGAAGGGCCTTTGGAACTGCCCTCCTCACCATCCCACTCTGTATCTCCCTCCGATTTCTCCTCATAGAGATGGTACTGATTTGTTCCTTTGGAGGGCTTGGCCCTGTGGGGTCTTCGCCTGTATCCTAATCCCCATGTTTTACTGGAGGAGTAATAACTTGACCTGCCATCAGGAAATTCCTGAGATGTATGCTCAGCACCAGTCGAAGGAACTAGGGATGTTTAGTCAAGATAAGGGAAAACCCACAGGGGTACTGTGACTGTCTTCATGTGAGAGGAAATACGCTGGTTCCTTATGGCTCCAGGGGGAGGACTTAGGCCAGAGGGTAGAAGCTTTAAGGGGGTGAAATTCAGCTCAATGTAAAAAAAACCACAACTCACTAAAAAGCATAGTTTTCAGAAAACAGAATATGTTGCCCTGAGCAGAGTGAATTTTCTCTCTCTGGAAACTTGTGTTCCTCTGAGTGAGGGGGCTGTGACACAGGGGCCAGGGAATGGCGGCTCCAGCCCGAGTGGGAAATGAGATGACATTTGCCTCTGTGCCTACTGGCCTGTGATGGTGCCCTCCACAGTGTCCTTTAGAGACAGCCACCCACCACGACTGAGCCAATCCAGACCAGCCAGGGAGGCCCCGTGAAGGGCGAAGAGGATCAGGGAAAGAGGACGCCCCTGACCCTCTGCCCCCAGGGGGCCGTGCTTTTGGTGTCAGCCTTAATTTCTCTGGCTGATGGTGGTGATGGTAGCAAGAAGGCAAATCCGTGATTTTTATAGAGAAAAAGAGCTGAGTTTGAGCACAGTTGGCTGTCATGACTGGTGGCCATTCAGATGGCTTCTCGGGAGAGGAGAGAATATACAACATCTTATTTGTAGATTCACACCTTGGAGGTAGTGGGAGAAGTTTGCTAAAAACAGCAGCATGGCGGAGGGACAGGTCTTCCCTTCCAGCAGCCTTGTGAGTTGGAAGTGTGGGCTGGAAGAGAGCAAGGACTCCCCAAATTGTGTCCTTTTCATTGTTCATCATTCATCAGTGCAGGGACATGTGTGTGTGTCAGAGAGCAAGAGATGCATGGGTTTTGTCTTCTTTGTTTCCCTGTCTGAGCTCCACACTAAATAACTCATTTTAATAACTTGGAACTGTTCTATGCTTTTATCTATGTTTATAAAAATTATCCAGTTCTGCACACACATAAAAACATATATACATGTACAAGCTTTGTAAAAAAGTAATTGTTTTACAAAAATGGGATCATATTAATCCCACCTACTGCACACTTCTTGTTCATCAATACTTCATAGAAAAGCCCCTCCAAGTCCCCTGGGATGCCTCTTTCTTCATTCTTTTTTATTCCACAGAAGGGGTGGCCCCTATTTTATCCAGCCATTCTTATAGTGATGGGCATTCACTTTGTCTCTATTTTCTTTTACTTATAAATAGCTGCCTCCATAAACATCCGTAAACATCTTTGTACGTGTGTATATACTTATGAACTGCCGCTTTCATTTCCCAGGGATAGATTCCCAAGAGTAAGAGTGCTAAGCTGAAGGGTGTAGTATTTTTATTTTTGATAGATGTTTCCCGGTTGTTTTACAAAACAACTACCACAATTCTCGTTTCCGTTAGCAGTTGGTGAGAGTACCCATTCTCCCATCTTCACAGCATTGTTATTTCCTTATTAGTGCTAGCCGGTCTGATGGGTAGACGGTAATATCTCATTGTTACTTTGATTTTTATTTCTCTCACTTCCGTTGAGTCTGGGCATCCTTTCATATGATTATCTTCTATTTGCATTGCTCTTCCATGAATTGCCTGTTTGTATGCTTTGCCTGTTTTTCTCCCAGGATCCCAGGGAGAAGGGACCAGCAAGACTGACTGGGTCTGCAGCAAGCAAGGGTGTGTTTCCATAATAGCCTTCACCTGGTCCTGGTGACAGTTGGTTCTCAGTGACCTCCCCTCCCATGCTTCCCTCCCTCCTTTTCCTCTCCCTGGCACAGTTTTTAGAGTCCACAGAAATGAGAAATTAAATCATATCCTTCCAAGGGTCCCAGGATAGGGGTGAGGGGAAAGCAGAAACTGAAGCTGTGAGCAGGTGAGAGCTGCTCAGCTGGCGTGTGGGTCAGTTGTGTGGCCCTGGGCAAGTTTCTTATGCGAAATCTGCGTCTGTGAGATAGGGAACAGATGCTTGTCAGGGTGGCACTTGGTGATGCATCTGTAAGTAGATCTTGACTGATTTTTATAAAGCTTAAAGTCTTCCTACTTAAAATGTAGTTGTGGACCAGAAATACAGAATCTCGACCCCCCCCCCCCAAGACCTGCTGAATGAGAATCTGTGCTTTAATGAGATGCCCAGGTGATTCAGATGCACATGAAAGTTTAAGCAGCACTGGCTTAAAGCACTTTGATTAGAATTGTGAGATAAACCTAGTAGAACTTGCCCAGAAATTTTGCTGCAATTGTGAAATTTTTAGACGCATCAATAGATCCAATGTAGTTTGGCTTAGATAGCTCATAGTAGCACAAGTTCTTGTCTCTTGATCTGGAAGTCCCTTAGTGCGTGTCACCTAACAGAATACTGCTCTGTCTCCCTCAGTGACAGAGAAACCTCAGTTTAAGAAAGCTCAATATACCCAAATCCAGTTGGTTCTCTCTGTCCCTGAGCCTTACAATCATACCAAGCCCACACAATAAAGAACCTGCTCCAGCCATCCCAACTCCATTTGCGACTTCACACAAATGCTCCAGCTGCCTTGACTCTTGGCTCCCTGTGGGCTCTTGTGTTCCCGGCTCCTCATCACTGGCTCTGTCACCTGGCTTCCACCTTTCTCTCTTGAGTCTAGCCACAGCCTCAACTCCTCCAGTTTTCACACTGAACGTCCCCCATGAGACCCTCTCACCCTCTGAGTCAACGCTCCTGGTCCTCCTCTAGGTAACTACGCCCTAGTCCTGACATTGACCCACTTGGCCTTCACTCTCACCCTCTGCCTCAACTCAGACAGGCCTTCCTCCCCCTCCATCTCAGCTCTAAAGTGAGAACACAAGGGCCTTCCTCCAGAGCTCACAAGGGACGTACTAGTCCCCACCTGACAGTGAGCTATGTGGTTCTCCTTTACATAACAGTATTCCCAGGAGCATTTCTATGGTTCCTGTGGCATTCGAGCTTGCTTGGTTTCTTAGGATGGCTTATCAACCAGGGGTCAGTGCAGGAAACAGAAACTACTCCAGGTATTTTAAGCAGAAGGGGTTTAATATTGGGAAGAGATGCTTACAACATTGTTGGAGGGGCTGAAGGGGTGGGTTCTAGGTTGAGCCATTTGAATGACTCCTAGATGGTATAGAAGCAGCTGCTGCCAGCCCCACAGCCATTTCTGGACTTCCCTGGAAGCTGAAGGAGGGACACTCCAAGTTGAGGTCCAGGGATTACAAAGTTGGACAAGAAGCTGCTACCACTGCCCTGTTTTTTTGATACCCAGGAAGCTGCAGCATGACGTCTGGGTTCAGAGTGACCATGACTTCTAACCAGCAGTGACAGCCAGGAGCTGCCCTCCCTCCCTCCACGTCTCATGTACATTTGATTGGCAGGACCTGACTCACTTGCAGAGCTCCAGCTGCCTGGGAGTCGTCTGGGAAACAGCGCTTGCTGGGTTCCAGTCTCTCAATAGGAGGATGAGAGGGCGGTGTGGTTGGAGCCAACCACACGTCGACCTCAGAGAGGTAGGATTTTGACGGGTGGCAATGGGTGGAGGCATTCTGCCTTCATACTCCAAAATTCAGCCTCTGCCCACCCAAGGGAATGACTGCACAGAGGCCAGACTCTGCTTTCTTCCCAGCCTGGACTCCAGCACCTTCTGCAGGTGGCAGCCCCCCCATGGAGTAAGTTCTTCCTTCCCAACAGACGTGGTTCCACCGCACCAGAAGGAGACCACGGTGTGCCGTCACGTCTCTCTGCTTTTCTGAACATATACTATGCTGCTGCCTTCCTGAGGGCTCCCAAGGATTTATATTTTATTTCTACTTAGTTTTACCTGATTCCAGAGTGACAGGCTTGAGAGATGTGCTGGAAATAGGACTAAGCATGCCGGCTTCAACATTTGATGATGTTGGGTCTCATTAGGATTTTGTGTCCAGTCCTGGTGTCATTATTAAACATGTAAAGGGATGTTCTCCCAGCACTGTAATTAGCAAGAACTTTTTCTTGCTCATGATATGGTTGTATAACATGACTGCCTGTGGGCTTTGTGGGGGAAAATGTGTTTCAGGTGTTAGGGAAATGACAATGATTGGGGTCTCATGGGGCCCGTGGGAGGGCTCTCTGTTTGGGGGTGTGGAAGGCTGCTCAGCAGGCAGGTGTGATTTGGCTTGTGGCTGCTGGACTGGCCAGGTGTTTAGTGCCTAGGAGGCGGGGTTGATTTGTCATAGGAGGGAAATGGGATTCAGAAGCTATCCCATGCCCCAGGCGAGGCACTTCTTCAGGGGGCCCCGGGCAGAGTCCTCTCGGCCTCCTGCTCAGATGCTGGCTTGGTGCCTTCTGCATAGGATGCGCTCAAAACGGTTTATTTGTTACATGGAATGAAATGAAAAGAGATTACATACGGGTAGGAGTTGGGAGACTCGTGATTCTCAGCATCTCCCAGCTCCCCAGGCAGTAGGCATTCCCTGGGCCTCAGGCCCTCGGTGTGCGGGAAGCAAATGGGGGCAGCTGTATTTGGGGCCCCATGTGGAGGAGAGAGAAGGTGACTGCCCCTACAGCTTTCCTGGAGAGCGTTCGGGACGGGGCACAGTTTTTGCAGCATGATAAGTTGCCACCATTACGGAGCAGAATCCAGAGATGGTTCTGCAGCAGATCTCCTCGCTGTGTCCTTAATTGAATCTTGGAATGTGTTCTGAATTTTAATCCCTGGGGCCTGGCATTCAAGACCTCCGTGACCGGCTCAGTACGCTTCAGCCAAATCGGATGCTCATGGTCCCCTGAGGCTGTGCCAAGCTTTTGTCTTCTTATCTTTGCTTCTGCTGCCCCTGCCACCTGGGGGCTTCTCCCCACCTATCTCCACCTTGAGAAATCCTCTCTTTCACGGCCACCTCAGGCATACCTTCTTCATAGTGTTTCTGACCGCCAGCCACAGGAGCTCCCTGTTACCCTGTCTGAACACCCAGAGCACTTTTCTCTCCTTTCTCCTGGCCCTCACCCCTTTCTGTCTGTTAGTCCCATGGGTGCTGGTGCACGTCATCCTCCCAGCCAAGCTCTGTCTTCCAGGTTCTGGCTTAGTGTAGGTGCCAACACATGTTTGTGGAGTGAAGGATTAAAAAGTGAAGCGAAACATCCGTAAAACAGAGGGGGAAATCTCAAACCAGTTAAAGAAAGATTCTGACAAAAAAGGGCTGCATAGTAGTGTGGTTAAGCCCGTGGGTGCTAGGTTCACATTGCCTGGGTTTGGTCCTGACTCCGCTACTTAATAGCTCTGTAACCTTAGGCAAGCTACTTTACTTCTCTGTGCCTCAGTTTCCTCCTCTGTTAAGTAGGGATAATACCAACCTCACAGGGCTGTTGTGAGAACTCAACTATTTTAAAGTATATAAAGCCAGCCCTGGTGGTCTAGGGTTAAGCCGCCTCGGTCTGTTTCCCGGCTGGGGAACCACACCATCCATCTGTCGACTGTCATACTGTGATGGCTGCTGCTGCTGTGATGCTGAAAGCTATACCACTGTATTTCAAATACCAGCAAGGTCACCCATGGGGGACAGGTTTCAGCGGAGCTCCCAGACTACACAGACTAGGAAGAAGGACCTAGCCACCCTCTTCTGAGAAACTGGCTGTGAAAACCCTGTGGATTGCTGTGGCACATTGTCTGATACAGGGCCGGCAGGTGAGAGGATGGCGCCAAAAGGCTGGGCAGGGTTCCGCTCTGCTGTCCACAGGGTCATTAGGAGTTGGAGTTGCCTCAATGGCACTAACAACAACAAAGTATATAAAGTTCTTGGAACACTGCCTGGCACATAATAAGTATTAATATACATTAATATACCTCCCTTCCCCGATTAAGCTTTCAAGACCTTTTTACTTGCTTGTCAGAAGACAGTGCCAGAAGTTGGGGATGTTCTGAGCTCCCACGGGATCTCCACCTCTGTGTAAATCCCACGCTGTGGCCGAGTCATACCAACTGAGGACTGGCTATGGCCACATTCGGTGTGAGGGCTACTTATACGAAATGCTGCTTAATCTTCACAACAGCCTCTGTGTGTGTATTAATATTCCCATCTTACAGGAAGCTGAAGCTCAAAGAGGACCAGCATGTGGCCAAGATGACACAGGGAGTTAGTGGCATGGCTGCAGTCGAAACACAGATCAGACTCCACAACTGTGTCCTCTTGGCCGTTTCATGTGGCTCCTCCACTGCCTGGGGCTGGAGATGAGTGTGGGTGGTTCTGACAGGGGTGGGGTGGGTGTGGGGGCCCTGCTGTGTGTTGCCTCAGAGGAGTGTCAGGAGTAAAAGTGGATCACCTGGGCACATCTCCTGGGGCCTGGAAAATCCCCAAGCATCCAGTAAACCGGTGTTCATCAGTTGCCCAGTGTTTAGCTGTAAGAGTTCACAGAACCCGACCAGGATTCCTGCAGCCTTTTGCTGAGACGTCACTGAGGTGTCACCAAGCCTTGTTTCAGTTTTCTAGTCCATGGATTCCCTTCTGGGCTAGAAATGGTCTTGTTGGTTTTAAGAATAATTATAACCATCTTTTTCTCACTTCAGCTGATGTGGTGTACCAATTTACTGACTGATGTTAGCACCCACGTCATTTGCACATTTATACAGCGACAGTAATGCCAAGTAAACTGTAGAAGAAATGAGTTCCTAAGGCGTTTACAGCCCATCGTAATGTACACTTTGCATATATAGCATGCATGTGCTGTTTGAAGCAAGCCTTCACCACTGGCTCGAGCAATTGATGTCTTATATTTACATATTTCTTTCCCCAGGAAGCATAGAGTAAGGCTGTTTGAAATCTTTAAGTCGCATTTATATTTTTGAAAATTCTGTTCTGTTGTAACGGTAATACAGCCCCGAGGCTCTCTGAGGACAGCATAGATTAGAGGCCTTTCTGTCGGCCTTACCAGCCTGAAGGCAACAGAATTCTGTGGGAAAAATACATGACTCAAGAATCACTACCAATGGTGGTGGGTGGGCCAGAGATGGCACAATGATGTTCAAACTTGGTCACAATTAGCAGGTCCCTTTCCTACTGCTTTCAGACGTTCACAATGACAGGTGCATCTCCTTCATAAGAAACCCTGGGCGCCATCCCACACCTGGAGCTAGGACAGACAGCCCACCCATAAGTCAGCCCAGCCCAGCCCCTCTCCTGTCACCCTCTCCCCATCCCTCTCTCCCTCAATCCCTCCCTTCCATCCTCCCCCCACCCCTGTATCTCTCTCTCTCATTCACTCACTGTTATGGGTTGAATTGTGTCTCCCCAAAAATTCACATGCTGAGGTCCTAACCACCAGTTCCTCAGAATGGGACCTAATTTGGAAATCAGGTCATTACAGATGTAATTAGTTAAGGTGAGATCCTTAGGGTGGGCCCTCATCCAATGTGACTGGTGTCCTTAGAAAAAGGGGAGATTCGGACGCAGACGCACGCACTCAGGGAGAATACCATGTGAAGATGAAGGCAGAGATCAGGCTGTGCTTCCACCAGCTAGAGAACACCAGAAGTTCCCAGCAAAACGCCAGGAGCTGGGGGAGGCGGGGAGCAGATTCTCACTCACAGCCCTCGGGGGAACCAACCCTGCCGACACCCTGATCTTGGACTTCTAGCCTCTCAACTCTGGAACAATACGTTTCTGTTGTTTAAGCCGCTGAATTTGTGGTACTTTGTTACAGCAGCCCAGCAAAAACACACACACACGCCCCCCACTCACCCCCCCACCTTGTCCAGCCAGGCCTGGTTATTATCACTTCTCACAGCGTGCTCCCCGGGGGCTCAGGTGGACGGGAGCGTCTTAGTTGTGATGAAGGTGGCTGCCTCCCCCATGGGAGCACCACGCACCTGCCTTCCTTTTTAAAGTCGTGCTCCGGTTCGAGAATGGAGATCTGCAAAAAACGAAGAGGACAGATCTCTGGTGTAAGGCAGAGAGCATGAGTTTCAGGAGCAGAGGGACTGGGGTGACTTAAATCCCAGCTCTGCAATTTTCCAGTTACTTCACTGAGACGTCACTGCCTTACTGACATATTGGAAATAATAATACCTGCGGGACTGCTGTGGGAACTAAAGAGAATACAGGTAAAGCTCTGAGCATAGTGCTTGACTCACAAGTGGTAGCTGCCTTAATTATTAATACTAATAAGCACTGTGTGGGAAATGACTTTAACAGTAGTGTGTTGTAGAGGACAATCCTTGGGTCTGCTTTCCTAGGCTGAAATACCCTGGGTTCTAGATTCATATGTGTGAGTGTCTGTGTATGTGTCTGAGAGAGAGAATGATTAAATTATATGTAAGTGTTGTTCTTTCCCTATGGTTTGTAGAGTTTTCCAGCTTTTTACTTTGAACATGTATTTTACAAACAAGGAATTTATTTTTTTAGAAAGGAGAAATATTTTACTCAGTCTCAAATGGGTAAAACAAGAGTTAGATTCAGCAGTTTGATAACAGTTGAAGGATCTGCAGAAAGTTTCCAATTAGACCCACTTCTTCAGATTTCTTTATATCTTGCTAAGATTGCATGTTTTTGTGAATGTAGTGGTTTGCATTTCTTTTCTTTTCTTTTTTTTGGTGAGGAGGATTGGCCCCGAGCTAACGTTGGTTGCTGACCTTCCTCTCTTTGCTTGAGGAAGATTGTCCCTGAGCCAACATCCATGCCAGTCTTCCTACGTTGCATGTGGGATGCTGCCACAGCGTGGCCTGATGAGTGATGAGTAGATCCATGCCCAGGATCTGAACTGGTGAACCCCAGGCAAGAACCCAACCACTACACCACCAGGCCGGCCCCTAGTGATTTGCATTTCTAGTTAATGTTTATGCCTGGTTGGTTTTAATATGCAGTTATATTTCATAAAGAAAAACAAGAATGGATAGAAGAACAATATAGCGTGGTTGGCCCTGCCTAGGAATGGGCCTTGGAGCCGGCGACCCAGGGCGGCCCCACAGGTCACCTGGTACAGGCCTGACCCCCACGCTGGAGTGGGGTAAGGAGGGTGCTGAAACCCCAGCAGCTGGGTAGGGGTGTTGATCTTACCTCGAGTGGGATGCGTTCGGCTGTGTGCGAGGTGGATGGCGTTAGCGTTCTGTCACCCAGATAGGACTGTCGTCGTTTGTTGTGTGCAGGGACCCTGCCCGGCACTGGGGTCCCGCTGTGCAGGGAGCCGGGACTGGCAGCTGATGTCTCCAGGCTCGGGTTTCCACTTTCCTCATTTAAGACGTGAGGGGGCCCTCCCCACCATGCCTGTGTCCTGAGCCGTGAGGGTGAATGCACTGACGGGGCTTGATGATCCACTCGAAATGAGGGGCACTGGGCAGGGGTTCCTGGTGGGGAAAATAGGGCAGCTGTTGTCAATTTTGCCCCCTGGCACTTTGTGGCCCCTTTCTTCTTTCTGAAAGGAGTTTGGAGGCGGCTTTTAGTGTTGTTGGAGTGAAGCTGTAAATGGAAGGTCATTCCAGGCAAAACAAAACAGATGCTCCCTCTGCACTCGGCAAGGTTGGGGCGGGGGGCTGAGTGTGTTTGGGATTTATTTTATTTTCTAATCCTGTTAGCAACAGAAAAAGACTCTGAGGAGCCTCTGATTTTATTACTGTGGGGAGCAGTTTATCTGTCGGCTGTGGGATCCCTGGACAGATGTCCAGGGCTCCAAGTGTCTTCTGCCCACTCCTGTAGGGGATAGTTTGAATTCAGCTGAGGCCTTGGAGGAGTAAGTGCCAACAGGGGGTTCTGTCTCTCCTTTGGGGATGGGGGCCATCCAGCCTGTCGGTTCTGGAGGGAGAGTGCATTATATCCTGAGGCGCACGCGGCAGTGGGAAGGCAGTGGTGAAACAGAGGTAGAAAGAGGACTTGGTGCCCGTTGACTCCATTGGGCGGCCACCCTCAGAGCTTCTCTGCTGAGAGCACCCCCAGACCCCCTTCCTGTGCTGGCCCACCTCCCTCTCCTGCGCAAGTACAGTTTCACACCTTGCCAGCAGGGGTCTCACCTGTGTCACGTCCAGGGCTGTGTGCCCAGGGGAGAGCCTTCTCTGGGCTCCTCCCCCACAACAGTTTAGAATCACTGAGCTCTGGAACGTTCCAGCCTCATGAGATTTAAACACCATTTTGAGGCTCTGAGAGAGGAAGTGGCTAATCCCTTGAGAGAGGGTGTGTTAGGAGCCAAGCTGGGGCCAGAACCTTCTTGGGGGTGGGGTAGGGCTGCAGAATAAAGCAAGAGCATCGTTCCATCATGAACATTAGTGAATAACAGAATGAAGCTATATTTGGCCTCCACAGAGAGATTTTATTGTTTTTCTCAGAGGGACAAGATAAAATAATTTTATGGATTTTTTGATTGTCACTTTATTAATGATAACAAATTAGGCACTTTGACATAAAGAGCCCATGTTTAATTTAAAGCATTCCTTTTCCCTAGGAATCATCACCTTGGCGTTCAAATCAGTAGTTAAATGCTGCATGTCAATGAAATGCTCCCTGAAATTAATCAGAAATTCTCACACTTGCTAAAATGTAAATACTCTGGGAAAAGGTAAGGCTTTAAGCTTACAAAGAAGCACTGATGTTAGGGTAAGAGAAGTCTTAATGGAATATCGGGTTCTTACTGTCCCCCAGGATGGAAATCAAGAGAAACAAGAAACGGGAGTAGAAAGTAAAAGTTTATTAGCTTGTGCACAGGGAGGCACAAGGGAGCCTGCGTGGAAAGGAAAGGGGCAGGTGACCAGCTCGTTAGGGAGCAGGATTGTGGGGCTTTGATTAGGCGGAGGCTGAGGAGGATGGCCTTGTCATGGCATGTAGAGGCGGGGTTGTGCGTGCGCCTGCTCTGTTGTTCAACATGCCACCTTATGTGACGCTTGTGTGATTAGCATGCTAGCTCTCCGCCCCTGGGTGTGATTTTCACTATGCTAATGGGGCTAGGGTCACCTTCATTGGACTCCTGGGTGCAAGGGTGCAGGTGTAAGCCGAGGAAAGTCCACAGGCTGTGGAAGGTGGATCTTGGTGGCCTCTATCTGAGTCTCCTAGCATGAGGATTGGTTAGGGGCCTTATCTTGTTAGGCAAATTGCCTTGTCTCGTTAGGCCAGTTTCCTGTCTCACGGCGGGGGGGGGGGGGGGGGGGGGGGGGGCGGACACAGGAGGTATAACTTTAAATGCTGGTGACTGTTAGCGCTGTCACAAAGAAAGGAAAAGGTAAGCCCGGAGTGGCTGGAATACCTTGGTTCCTTCACAGCCTCGCTGACAGTGATGGGATGCCCGGAGGGGCTCTGCTGTGGTACTCATCCCTGGACCTGGCTGATGGTTGAACCAGGTCTCCAAGTCACTGCTCTGTGGCCTGTGTGTGGACACGGAGGCACACATTTGGCTGGAGCTTCCAGGGATGGGCTACGGTTTCCGGAGGAGTCTGAGCCGCTCACACCGTAAAGCAGCGCAGAGAGCAAACCCTCCAAACGCGGCCCTCGCTGCCCAGAAGAGCAGTTTTAGAGCAATTTAAGTGCTTCATTTCCTTTGACTGCTTCTTTTTATGAAAAATGTAAATAAACCACTCTTGAGCCATTAACCTTTTAAAGCTGTATGTTGTTAAAGGATGATTTCTTGTTACAATATCATCATTTTCTCCCACATCTAACCCATCTTAACGCACGTGTGCCTTTTTTGTTTAGAACAGAAATTTAAATATAAGTCGGCTAAATAATTTTGTGTGTAAGTCTCCCTGTTGTGGACTTGGTGTGACATTTCCCCATGGGGCTTAGGTCAAATGAGACAATGCGCTCTAAGTCTGTCTGCTTCTCACACTCTGGTAAATGCCCTGGGGACACTTGTGCTTGTACCCTTTGTACTTCAAGTCACAGGATAAACATGTTGCATCTTCCTAAAGAGTTGGTTTACTCAAAGATTTACGAAGGGCGTAATTGATATGTTAAAACATACATGGATATATTGTAGAGTAGAATATTAAAGTTTCATCAGCCTTTTAGAGAACACACGATTTTACAGGCTTGGCACCAGCTGTGTCGCAGGTCCCCTCCATGCTGGCCTCTGTCCTTTCCCCAGGGGGACGTCACAATCACCCAGGGAGCCTCTCCAAATTCAGGTTCCTGGGGCTTCCCCCGGGGGGATTCTGATTCAGTTGATCTAGAGTGGGGCCTCCAAATCTGCATTTTGTTCATGCACCCAAAGTGTATGGCCTGTAACTAGATTTGGGAACCAAAGAAACAAACGGTTTCTTCTAGCTATAGAAGCTGGGGAAGGAGCAGTAAACTAGTAAACAGACTAGGGGGAAGAGTGGGGGTTTTCCCTTATAGCATTTTTTTTGTTAATATGTATTAGTGGCCAAGATTTAAAATCAGGGTGTTTAATAGCCTTCCTTTAAAACTCAGAAGTGGGGACAATACCAGACCTGCCTTCTCCCCAGGGTCCACAGCCTGAGCTGAGCAGGGGCGGCCCGTTGTTTCGCTGGCCTGTGCTCTCCAGGTCTCCATGACCTGCGTCTCCCCGCTCCAGCTTCACTCATTCGTGTCATTGGCCAGCCCTCTGGGCACTTGACGTTTTGATCCCTGCTCAGTGGACACGTGGTCGTGCATAACGTTCTTCAGTCATAACTTGAACAGCTGAGTCACAGACATCCTTTTCCAGTGAGCAGCAGGAGTCTACTCCTGCCCCCACTGCCCCTCTCCCGCCCTCAAGGGAACCACTCACCTGTGTTTCCACCCGGAAAGTGAATCATTTTAGAGAGAAGGACTTCAGCTGAAGAGTTATAGGGACTCAGAATCATCGCCTCTGCTTAGTACTTCTCCTTGTTTTTCAGTCGCTCCCCTTTACTTCTGTGTCTGTCTCTAGAGCCCTGTTTTTCTCTCATAGACCTGCTGTGCCACAAAGCGCACACACACACACACCCACCCACACCCCCACAGATTCCCTCACAGCCGTCGTAGTGGAAATGCCAGCCCAGAATGCCTCTGCTGACCAGTCAATATCATGGGCATGAGCTCCTCTGTTTCTTTCACCGTTGATCCATGCTAAATTCCATGTCCATCTGTGTTTAATATATAAAAAGGAACCCATATGCCATTAGGAGATAGGTTTTGTCCTTTTGTGTTTTTTTCCAGTTTTGTTGAGAAATAATTGACATACATCGCTGTGTGAGTTTAAGATGTACAGCGTGATGGTTTGATTTACGTAACGCTATGAAACCATTACCACAAAGTTTAGTTAACATCTGTCATCTCATAAAGATAAAATGAAAAGAAAAGAAAAAATCTTCTCCTTGTGATGAGGAGATAGTTTGTATAGGAAAATATGTTCAGAATTCCAAACAGCAGACTGGAAGTGATGAACTGTTAGAGCGTCATACTTCTGCATCCTTGTTGGGGAGGCTGTGTGTGAGCACATGGCTTGGCAGGAACATTAGGTACTGTCAGCCTGTGCTGGCCCTGCTCAGCAATCAGGAGTATGACCTCTGCTCTTGTTTTCTTCTGAGATATTACAGGGGTTCTCTTTTATTCCATGAGGTCAAAGGATGCTGTTTGGATTGGTCATTTGACACAATTGTGTTGTTTCTCTGATTTTTTTCTTTTGGGTTGCCCAAGGCCTGAATCACATTTCTCTTGCCTAGCAGCTTCCCCTTGATGGATTCCAAAGATCTCACGGAACACCGCCTCTTCCCTCATTTATCTGAGTCTAGGTAAAGGCACAGAGATGGTGAATGTCAATAACCTTTAAAAGGCAAAGAACATTTTCCTTTTTAAATTTAACTCCTCTTTTGCCTTATCTAGATTGATTCTTTCTGGGCTCTCAGCCTGAGTGAGCCCACCTGACCCCTAACAGTTCCAGAAATGATGAATGCAGGCTGCTGGGTGGGGCTGTGTCTACACTCCACTTTTCCTTGGCAAGCAAACCACCAGATGGCCAGCCTTGAGAAACGAGGCCCAGCCTTGGGGCCCCGCATCCCAGGCTCTTATCCTGAGCAAATTGCTGTTTCCACGTAGGAAGCCCAGCCACACCTTCTGTCTACTGCCTGCAGCACTGACGGCCAGGAGCACAAGCCCCCGTTCTCATCAGGTTCTGGCTGTAAATAGAGCCTTGCCTTTCTCATTCCTTAGGGATATAAAGAGTAGGCAAAGTCAGAAAAGATTCATGCCAACCTCACGGTTGGAAAAACATAGAATCAGACCTGCCAGACATATTTTCTGACACATCCCAATTTCATCTATTTTATCTTAATAAAGGACCTGCTGTTCTCATTTTCATTCAGAAAATAAGTCAATGGAAATACATATATAACCACCACGTTTTACCCAGATCTCACTGAAATGTCTAATGTACAAAAGGAATATCACTGGGGCTAATTAATACTTAAAGCATATGGAAGTTGTATACATTTTCTAGAAAAACTAATCAGAGGGAAAGGAGTGGTTTTGCACAAAGGGGGTGTTTTTGCCAGTTTTACTTTGGCGATGCCCCAAGAGTATAGGTACTAACCCGCCAGGGAGATGGCGTTTGTTTTTCCCAATGTGATGGGAGTGGCTTTGGTGCAGGCGGCAGTGGGGGTACAGTGTTAATTCTGTGCTGTAAATTAATTAAGTAGATTGTGTTCAGTCTAGTGGCGCGTGTCCAGGCTCTAAAAGGGTCGCACAGCCTTGGCCAGTGGCCCGGCAGGCTCTGAAGATAACATGGTATTTATTGGTTGTAGCCTCACTGTCACATGCTGGAGGTGCTTTGTGGCTACCCACCTGAGGTTGGGTGTGGCTACAGTTGCTCCCAAAGCTGTTCACAGACACTGGCAGGGCCCCTGCCTGTTTGTCTGCAATGTGGAGCCTGGCTATTTCGGAAAAGGCAGGTTTTATCCTTGCTATTTGGCGGTGAGAATCAGCCAGTCTAGAAGAATTCACTTCGGTAAACATGGACTGAGTCCCCACTTTGTGGCAGGCACCAGGCTAGGCAGTGGGATTCGGATATAACAAGACACAGTCCCTGTCCTCCAGGACCTCACAGCTTCATCAGACAGAGAGGCACACAGGATGCTTATAAACAGCACAACCGTGGAAGTGTCCAGGGCCTGGAGGAGGGAGCTGGGTTTTACTGAAGAGAAGTGTCTGGTGGACAGGGAGGGAGAAGGACACTGCAGCCAAGAGGAGCAGAGGCACAGAGGCCTGGGCAGGTGGCTTGCACAGGGATGCAGCTACTTTGGTCTGGATGGAACACAAGGGGAGGGGCTGGGGAGCAGAGGAGGATGTGGTTGGACAGGGGCAGGGGCCAGATCATTAAGAGGTCTGCTGTGTTGTGCTAAGGAGTTGAGTTAATTCTGTAGGCAGTGAGGAGCATGGCATCACCCTGCATTTGGGGTAGGAGGCTGCCTTCCAGGAGAGTGGCCAAACCCTGATCCTCTCCTGGCACACTGTCTTGTTAGCTTGGCAGTCAAAATGCCGAGCTGTAACTCACTTCCATCCCATATAGGCCACACTTTCTGGGACAAGACCCCATGCTAGTTGTAGGCAGGAGATTCAGAGATGAACAAGAAACCAGCCTTGTCCACCTGTCCGTCAGAGGTCCACAGGCTGTTGGGGACGGGGAGGGACAGACACAGCTGGACCATTCACTGCAAGGAGTGACAGCCTGTTGTCTGAAGCAGTGGGAACAGGGCTGTGGGGGCTTCGTTCCACATGCAAGGTCTCCGAAGGCTTCTTGTGGGGCTGGAAATTCCAGATTCCCCTAAACTTTTCTTCTGGAGAATTATTTATGGCACTTTATTTAATCTATCTCCTTTTTTTTTTTTTCTTTAAAGTATTTATGAAAGGGAGACTTTCTCTTCCCTCTCCCATTTGTGCCCAGTGAGGAACAGATCTCAAATATTACCAAAGCTACATTTAAAAAACAGATAAATTTTTCTTACAAACTTCCACACTGCACAAGATTTCAGATACAGTTACTGCATTTAATTCTTCTCAAATGGTTCTGTCTTTGCTAAACTGTGTGGGGAAAGGGGCTTGCGAACCCCTTTGATTATAAATAACAGATCTCCCTTTTGGTGACTTGACTACACCCAGACTGCCAGGCAGGCCCCAAATGGCCTCACCCGGTTGACGGGCACTTCGATGATGGACGCGAACTGCGTCTCCCTGTGGTCGTGAGACCCAGGTGGTGACGGAGGCAGAGCACAGTCTGTCCAGCTGTTCCCCCAAATGGGGATCCACACACCTGCACTGGGGTCTGCTTCATCTGTGGGAAGTGGAACAGATTTCTTTTTCTCTCTCAGACTTTTATTATTTTAACGTCTTGGGAAGGGAGAAGGAGAGGAGAAAACCGTCCCTCTTCAAGAAAGAGGCTGTTGTTTGAGAACCTGACCTCTGTCCCACATGTCCTCGGCTCCCTCGGAACATTCCATGTTAATTACACAGTGCGCTGCTGCGTGGTTTTCCCTTTGGCATCCACAGCTTTGGAAAACAGATAAACTGTGATTGTAGAGCCCTCTTTGTGCTTGAAGCAGCGAGAAGGGAAAGCCACAGCTCTGTGGGGACTGAAGGCCTCTGGGTGGCTTGGAGACCAGCAGCCTGAGGGCAGTGAGGCCCAGGGAGGAGTCCTGGGAGCAGGTGGCCTTGGGATACAGGCAGAGAGCGAGGCAGTCAGTCCATCTGATTCTATCGCAAGGCATGAGGGCTCCAGCCCTCAGATCCCAAAGGGGAGAAAGGGCTTGCCTCTGGCACCTGAGCTCAGCAGGGCCATTGCAGTGAGAGATCCCCGGGGACCTTGCCAGTGTCTGGGCCCAGTGGCTTCTCCTCGGCCACTTATTTTATTGTGGTAAAATATATATAACATAAGATCTGTCATTTTTAGTTTTTTTAAGTTTGTAGTCATTGGCATCAATCCCATTCACAATGTTGTGCAACCATCCCCTCTATTTCCAAAATATTTTCATCGTGCCAAACAGAAACTCTGCACCCATTAAGCAATAACTCCCCCTTCCTCCTTCCTCAGCCCCGGGTACCCTCCAGGCTACTCTGTGTCTCTGTTCTAGATGGTTCCTGTAAATGGACTCAGACAGCATGTGTCTCCTCCGCCGTCTTTGCAGCCTCTAGGTCCTGGAGCACACTGTTCCTCTACCGCCACCCCCACGCTGGGCCTCTGGGGCCCTGTCGCTCCTTCCTCCTGGTTCATCACTGAGGTTGTACTCTCCATGGGCCTTTCTTGCTTCCCCTCAACCAGCCTGAGCTTTCTCTGTCTGGATCGTTTGGTTTGAAGTGCTCTTTCTGCACAACCTGACTGCTCTGTATGAGATTATTTGTGCAAGGGTCTTCCCCAGCCCCACTCCCCTGCTGAAGCAGCAGCAGCTAGAGGGAGCGGCAGGATCACGGCACGGGATGTGTTTGTCTTAGCGGAGTGTCCACACGGTGCTCACCGTGCACTGAGGGGTGGTGCAGGATGATGTTATAAGAGAGGCCTCTGGGCCAGGCTGCCTGAGTTCCAGTCTGGGCTTTATCACTTATTAGCCGAGTGGCTTCGGCTAAATTCCTTAACCTCCGTAAGCCTCAGTTTCCACATCTATAAAATGGGGATAGTGATAGTGCCTACCTCACAAGCTTGTGCAGAGTAAATGAGTTCAAGTATGTAAAGCACTTAGAACAGTGCTTCTGTGTGCTGGCATGTGCTGCTGTATAAGTGTTTGCTGTTATTATTGCCGTGTTGTAAACTAGGTCACAAAGCTGTGAGGATGAAATGGGATAATGACATAAATTATTTTAAAAATGGCTGGCATGTAATAAGCATTTAGTAAATGACAGCTACCTGTATGAGTGTATGTGTGTGTGTGTGAGTGTATGTATGTGTGTGTTTGTATTGTGTGTGTGTGTTTGAGTGTATGTAAGTGTATATGTGAGAGTTTGTGTGTGTGTGTGTGTGTGTGTGCATTTTTACATCAAAACCAGCTCAGCCCTGAGACCAGTTCCAGGGGCTGTCTCCAAGTTGAAGTTGCCACTCTTCTGATATGGGGGACTGGACCACCCGGGGGCAGATCAGAACTAACCTGCCTGCATTTCCTGTTCTTTTGGTGGCAAGAACAGAGAAATAGGAAGCCCTGGAAGATGGATGCCAAGGACGTCTTCTTAGGAGTGTGCTGAGGCAAAAATCTGTGCAGCCTGCACTGGGGTGTCATCTGAGTTCAGAGCATTTTCAGTATTTTCACCTTTTTTTCTTTTTTAAATCTGGAAACAAATCATGCGAATTTGAATTCTTTCTAACCTCAGGCAAAAGACCCTCACATTCCATCTCGATTTGGAAGATTGAGTGGACTTTACTGTTTATGTGGGTGCCTGTAGTTTCAATCAAGATTCTTGTTTTTTTAAACCCACAGAAGAAAGTCATCCTCTACAAAAACCAAGCTTTACAAAACTTGTCTCTGTGCTCTGATTTTAATTGCCAGTTAAGAGAAACCTCAGCCCTGCTTGTTAAATAGCTGTGTGAAATGTTACCAGGGCGTGGAGAAGAGCTGGGGCTGGAGAAGGAATGGCCTCTTGCAAAGTTGTGCCTCTTTCTGAAGAAAGAAGGACTCAGAACCAGCTGGGAAGTTGAACTTTAGTTTCCTAAAGGCAGAGGAAGTGTATCTGTGTGTGTCTGTGCCTGTGTGTGTGTGCATGCGTGTATGTATGTGCGTGTGTGTGTGTGTTGAGGGATGCACTCTGGGGACAAAGTGTGGTTTCTGGGGATCACACGTTGTTTCTCCCTCTCAGAGCCTCCTGAGCTCTGTGTTTGCACCACCGTCACTGATGGTGCTCCCTCTCTGGCCACGTGTCCCTCCGCGCTGGACATGGCCTAGGACCATGCCAGAGGGATCCCCTGGTCTCCCCTCGGTCGTCCCAGGCTCAGCAGGTACTCCCTACAAATATGTTGAAACAGCATAATTTTCTGATTATGATCAAAACAGTTTGCTTTTGTATGTGTGTGGGGGGAGGCTAGGATGCAGACTGACTATCAAGAAATGCTTGCTGAAGATGGATGGGCCGTCAGCCTAATTTCTCCTCTTGCCTTTGCTTTAGACCATAGAAGCAACACAGCTACATACTGCGTATTGAGCTGGGTTCCCTGAGCCCCTAGGCTTTCCCTGGAAACAAGCAAGACCCTCTGTGAAGCTGCTTGAGTATCTATAGGCCAGGAAAAGGGGCCGGGAAGGAGGGGTTTTGATAAATGATCCTTTCCCAGCCACACTGGTTAATGCAGCTTCTAAAAGCACCCAGCTCTCTTCTGTTGAGCTGCTGACCTGCAGTGAGAGGCAGATTCACTAAGTGGGGACACACAGTGCCCTCCAGTGAAGGCCGCCCTGACCAGCAGACCAGGAGGTGGCAGGGCTTGGGGCCTTACCCAGGGCTCTCCAGGTCCAGGCTGGCTGCTGCCTGCAGCCCCTTGCTCTGTCATGGCTCCCTGTGCGTGTTAGCAGTCCTTCTTGCTCGTGCACAAGCTCCCAAGTAACACAGTCGCTTGAGGAATTGCCCGTGAGCATGACCCGACCACCCTCTTCCCCTAGCACCACACGCCCGAGCACGCAGAAGGAGATTTGGAGACCCTTAGTCTAAGAGACAGGCCTTCAGGCCCTCCTCCCTGTCCCCGATCACCTGGGACACAGGTTGTGTGCTAGACCCAGGGCCAGACAGCAGGAGGAAGGGAAGGAGAGCTCTCATCATCCATCACCTGCCGTGCCCCACAGTGTTCATAGGGTATTTCATTTAATCCTCTAACAACGCCTCTCTTCTGAGGTTTCATGTTCCAACAATTACAGGGGGAAAACTGAAGCAAAAGGAGGAGAAATTGCATTTGTGGGCGCCTGCAGCTTCAGGGACTGCCAGGCACTGCCTGCCCTCATGTAATCCTCCCCAGAGGTGAGGTCTGACTGGCACCAGGACACCGTTTGACTGACTTGAAGTCTTCGCTCCTTCCTCTACCTTCTCCCTACCTGAAGTGTGGCTTGTGGACCGCAGCATCAGCATCACCTGGGAGCTTGTCAGAAATGCAGAATCCCGCCCCTCACCTGCTGAATCCCGGACTGCGTTTTAACCAGATCTCCAGACACAAATTTTGTGTGCACAACGAAGTTTGAGAAGCACTGTCATTCATCACACGGCTCTTATATGAGAGAAGCCTGAGAGGGGAAGTAGAGGAAGAGCGGGGTTAGCTGAGAAAACCTGCCTAGAGGTAGATGTGAGCCAAGCTACCGAAGAGAAGCATCATTTTCCAATCAGAACGGCAGCATTAGATACCTTCCCAGTCCGCGCAGAGAGGGGCCCCTGACGCTGCAGCCTTGTGGTTCCTGCCTGTGTGGATGAGCAGACGGCATGAAGACAGAAGAATCGACACCTGCACAGGCCTCAGGTCCCCACACATCCAGAGACGGAGCCGCTGGGTGGCACGGTCAACACGGAGCTCACTCAGTGAGGCACCTGCACCTGGGATGCCCTCCTGATGGGGAAAGGCTTGGGCTGGAAGGGCTGAGTTTGTTCGAGGTTTTCCTGAGATCTGAACAACGTGTAGAGGATGCGTCAGTGAGTCGCATCCTGTGTCAGCAATCCTGGCACATTTGTGTCTGGACACAATGAGTGGCAAAGGCCTGGCTGGGCCACTCTGGGCCTGCGTGCATGTGGGCAGGTGTCTGTTGGTCTTGGGCAGGGGGCCAGGCAGCTCTGAGGAAATGAAGGAGGAGGCCCCGATGGGAGAGGAGTGCAGAGGACGCCGGCCAGCCTCAGGGCGTGGATGCGGGTTGAAGCAGAGTGTTGACAGGCAGGGCTGGTAAGGTAGCCTCGGGGGGGCCTGGCTCGGCTCCACTGGACAGGTTCATTTCTTTTCTCCTTCGCCTCCTTCCCAAGGTGTGTCCACAGCCAAGGGTTCTTCTTGCTTTTCCTCAGGCTGAGACTAGGTGGAAACTCGTGGCCTCCCCACCAAGATACCCTGCAGGTTCTACATGGGGCAGAGGAAGGGCGGCTGCCCCAGAGCAGAGCAGCTCAGCCCTCCCCTTGGTGGCACCAGGATTTGCGGGATGTGGGTGCTGAAGATAAGCTCCTGATTGGTCCTGATGTGGTTCGGGTTAGAATACTCAGTCAGCAGGCCAGCAGCCCGAACTGCCGTGGTGAGAAAGGCAGAGAGGGGGCGCCCAGGAGGAAAGGCTGCTCCCAAACAGCCAGAGAATTGTAGAAGAACAGCTCCAGGAGTGGTGTCCAGCAGAACTGCTTGTTTTCAGAGGATTCTGATTACTTTCCTCAGGTGGTGGCTTGGACTAGCATCTCATTTTAATGCCAACTTTGATCTGGTTTTTAAAAATTCTACTCTCCACGTTCACTCAAATCCTGGTTGGCTGTTCTGGTTAAGCCCAGGCCCCAGCATCCCTTGTACTCCATCCCGGGGAGAGCCGAGAAGTCGTGGGCCCTGTGTGCAGCAGCTGGATTCCTCTTCTGAGATGCTCTGCCAGCCCCAGGCAGCCCCAGGCACGGCTGTGTGGACACCCGAATAGAGCGCTGGGTGGGGAAGAGGGGGAGGGTAGTTCCGATTCTCCTCTGCTCCCTCTTTATAGGGGGCACCCAGACACAGCAGAGATTCTGCTGAACCATCTGGAAGGCCTGGAGAAGAGACTTGAGCAGAATGGCTCCAAGGAGGGGCTAAGGAGTACACTTCCAGTTTAAAGGGGGAAAGTCTCCCTAGGGAGTCGCGGTAGGGAGGCAGAAGGAGAGCTGACCTGCCCCGGTGAGGGCAAGGGTGGCTGAAATCCGGAGGGAGCCAGGGAAGGCAGGCTCCCTTCCAAGTCATCTGGAAGGGAGGCAGCATGTAAACAGGCCACACAGGCCAGCGTCTCTCAGCTGTCTCCTTCCCCATCCTCCCAGCCTGGGCCTGTGTTTGGAGAAATGCACAAAGGCAGAAGGGAGCACGGTGCTGCCCCTGAGGCGGTTAGAGGTGACTTGATGTTAGGAACCACAGAGCTGCAGCATATCTGAGCTGGGAAGGCTGGGGAGACCAGTCTCCTTGTCGTACAGGTGGGGGAATGAGGCCCAGACCGGGGAGTGACCTGGCCAGTGTTGCTGTGCAAGTCAGTGACAAGGAATCAAATAGCTCTTGCCGTTTATGCTGTACCTGGAGTGCTGGAGACAGAAACCCAGACTGAGCTCCTCATCACCCTTCATCCTCTATATCCGTCAGTCCTCGGACCCAGTCGCACACCTGCTGACTATCTCCTGAACCCTCCACTTCTTTCCATCCTGGACACCCCCCACTCCCCAGGTCACGGCAGCAGCCTCCTGTGAGTCTTGCCTCTTCCAGCCCTGCCTCCTCCAAGCCCCCTACCCCAGCCAGTGACCTTCCTCATACACAAGCGGCCTTGCTTTAGACCCTTTGTTATCCTCCCTGATCTTCCTCACAGGAGCCTCCCTTGTCTGGCCCCTGCCCAGCGCCCATCACATCTCCAACCGTGCCGTACTGGGTACTGTCTCACTGCCTGCCTCTCCTCTTCGCCAGCCTGACTCTGCACTTCGAGTCTGGGCTTAGATTCCAGTTTCTCTAAGGAGGCTTCCCTGAACCCCCAAGATGGGAGGAGGAGCCTCCATTTTGGGTCTCAAAGCCCCTCATTGTTGTGCCATCTCATCTCTTACCACCCGGAGCTGTAATTGCCTGTTGGCTGGTCTGCATCCCCCCACACTAAGCTCTGTGAGGGCAGGAATCATAGTTGTCTAACTTAGTGCTGTCTCCCAGGGCCTAGAACCGTGTTGAGCACACAGTCAGCTTTCAGTAGATATTTCTTGAATTAATACATGTGCCAGGCTCTCCCCTGGCACTTTGTGTACATTTGCTTATTGAAGCCTCATAAGAGCCCTAAGAAGACCTCATTCTCTCAGTCTTGCCGATGACCACACTCAGAGGGTTAAGTACCTGGCCGGAGCCCCACCTCTAGGAAGGGGCAGTCCTGAGATTGGAGCCGACTCCTCTGCCCCTGCTCCTTCCGGCTGTGCTTTCTGAATGGAATTGCATGGAGTCTCCCCTGCAGGTCTGTGATCTCTACCCAAGCGAAGCGGCCTGCTCAGAGATAGGGAGGGAGCCTCGCTTCCAGCCAGGGAGGCGCGGGCAGCAGCTGCGATTGCAGGCCCTTTGAGGAGCTGTTTATTTTCTGAACCAGACAGTTCTGATAACCCCCTGGTCCTGTTGCTCCTTGATCCAGCCTCGCAGGATTGTGATCTGAGCTGGCCTGTCAGGAGGACAGATTGTTTTGCAGATTTTCTTCTTCTTCTCTTTTTTTCCCTTTTAAAAAAAAATAAAAAAGCAAAGACAACGCAGTGGAGTGCCAAGCTGTGAGGCTTCAGGGCACGCAGTTCAGGCAGCTGCATGGGGACACTGGCAGGCTGGGGACAAGCTGGCTGTTTGGGTGGGCTGAAGGCCAGGCGTTTGCCCAGGTGTGCTCTGTTTACACAAATGCCCTCTGATGCAGCTGCCCCTGTGCACAGGCCCCGGGCGCCCTTGGGTGAGGAGAGGCTTAAAAAGTCAAGAATGGTCTTTCTGCATCTTGGGGCATCACGGAGTTGTTGAAGGCCTGCACAGCACAGGAGGCAGAGATGAATGGGGCGGCTGCCTCCAGGCTAGCCCCGCGGTGGAGGGGCAGGCTAGCCTTTCCAGCTCTGCGGGTGCCTCTTTCCTGTGCTGAGCAGGAGCTTAGCACTCACAGTGCTTGTGCCATCACCACAGTCACAGGACAAGACTCTGAGGGGCCTGAGGCCATGAACGAAACCCTGGGCCAGCCCTCATGGGATGGTTAGAATGACCCTGAGGGTCAGAGTGTTCTTACATCCATCCTGGACTCTGCCCTGTTGTCACCATACACAGTTTGTGGTCAGCAATGTCCGTGCAGCCCGCAGGCACGGCAGGGCTCTCAGAGCGGTGAGGGGGCACATAGAGGTCAGCGCCATCTCCGTTTCTCTCCGACTTCACTGCATCGCTTGGGGCCGGGTCACAGGGCCAGGGATGGGGACGGGACTCTCTGATGCGGGTCCCAAGTCATTATCACCAGCAGAGAGGCCAGAGAGGGGTGGAGCCAGGGGGCAGACACAGATTTTCTCTCTCCAAAGCGCCTGTGTCTTCTCTGCACCTCCCGGCAGGGACCCCACGAAGCCTCTGTTTGTCCCCAGCTCGAACTTTCAAATGGCAGTGGTTTCTCTTCCTCCTTGACCTCACGCAGGAGGACTGAGAACACTTGAATAATGTAAGTCCCACGGGGATTGCCTTGGCTTTGGAGAAGGTTACGTCCACATGAAGACGTCGTGGCCTTTCACGTGAAGCACAGACTCTGGACGGTTTCAGTATTCTGAGAGAATTTGGGAGGGGCTGCCTCTGTGGCCTCCCTTTCTTACCCTGAGCTCCCGTGGCTGGCGGGATACCCATCTCGGGCATCAGAGAGGCTCCCCTGCCAAGAGCCGAGGTGGCTGTCCCCAGCGTCGTGACTGGTTGTCCCATCCAAAATGGACAAGGGTCTCTTGCTGTTCACCTTGTGTCCTCAGTGCCCTGCATGCCCCAGCCCCCTGATACTTGATGGAACACATGGGTTGGGATGGGTCCCTGTGGTTTGGTTTCAAAGGCCGATGGGGCCCAGGGATTGTGTGGAGAGGTGGCAGCCTTGCAGAGAGCATCCTTGGGTGGTTAAACTCACTAGACGATGGCAAGTGAGAACAGGCAGCAGGGGCTGGCCTAAGTTAGGGAAAGAACTGGATGTGCTATGACCCTAAAAGAGAGCGTGATTTTCCTTAGTCTTACTCTGGAAAGCGTGAGACAAAAGCTGAGGCTGCCATCTCACTGGTGTGGGAAGGGCCGCAGGCAGCTTTGTGGTGCCCTGGCGTGTGAGCTCTTGTGTCCTAGCTGGTGTCCTCATGCAAGTTGCTTCCACTCTCTGTTTTCCCAGGTGATCTCGATGGGTTTCTTCAGCCATAGGATTTTGGTTCTAGGGCCAGGGCCCTGACTGGAACCAGAGCACCTGGGGCAGGGAGCACACTGGCCGACTCCTGCTGTCCTCCCACCCTTACACACAGCCTTCTCCGTGGTTGGAACCGGCATGATGAAATTCCAAATCCCCCCAACCCCCTCAGTCTTGGTGTGTGAAATCCCCACATCCTGCCTTCTGCTCCACCAACCAGACCTTCCCTGAGAACCAGAGTGCTCTGGGAATCCATTCTCTGGTGGTATTTCTCACTCTAGCTCTGAACTTGGTGAGAGCACAGGAGATTGAGAGCCCACCCTGTGGGCTCCACACACTCATGGGCGCCTCTAGGAGCAAATTGCTAAGTAGGGAGGGCACTTCCTTCTGACCCCGCAACCTCAGCTCTGGGCTTAGCTGTGGAGGACAGCTGCGTGACCGTGAGCACATACCTTAACCTCTCTGAGCTTTCATTTCCTTATCTGTAAAATGGAAGTATGGAGAGAATGTATGTAAAGCTGAGTAAGGGCTCCAGTGAATGGCAGGAGCTATTCTCTTCCTCCTTCTCATTATTTCGGGCACAGTGCTTAGGTCCATAATAGTCTTTGAACAAATATTTATTGCAGACTTAGGTATATGGATGATCCTGACTTCTGAGAAGGATTTGATGAGGAGAGAGGCCTCTCGTGCTGGGGAAGGCTGAGGGAGGCCCCGGGGCATCTCGGTGGGGCAGGGGGTTCAGTGAGCTTCCTGGCTGACTCGCTCACCTGTGTGGGGCGGAGGCCTGGTGTCTGTGCCCTGTGACTTGTGGGTGGGGAGCTGTCCACAGTGCTTGTATGTGTGTGTGGGGGCGGGGGATGTGCCCCATGACCGGGGGCAGACTTGGAGAGGCCTCCTCCTGCTTTGACTCCCACTCCCACAGAGCTGCCATGGTTTTATGCTGGAATAACTGAGGGAAGGGGGACTTCTCCTGCCCCCGCCTCTTCCTTGCGGCTGCTCCTGCACAGCCGCGCAGACAGCGGCACCTGGGGGAGAGAAGATGGGCAGGTTTCAGGAACATCAGTGAAACCACCAGGAAGAGAGGGAGGGAGGGATGCAAAAACTAGGAACGTCCATCCTCGTTTCCTGAAACCTGTATCTACAAGCACCCACACAGGGCAAAAGTAAAGGATTCAGCGGAAGCAAATAAACACAGTGACTGCCCTACATGGGGCCCCCGACACGGCACGTTGCTGGGGTGCTGATGATTGGAAAGCACCCAGATGCCCAACACCAGACAGATGGTGGGACTTTGTTGATACATGGAAGTGGGTCTTTGAAACATAAACAAGTAACTAAAAAAACAAATATATATATCTCTCTCTCCACATTGTACTCACACACTCGTGCTGCATTAAGGGAGATGAATGTTGGAGTTTGGTGATCAGTACGTTCCCTTGAAGTTCATCCCAGAAGTTTCATGGATGATGTTAATCCTGGCATTAGAACCACAGGCTTTCAGAAAAGCATCCTAGGCCTGATCAATCCATTTAACAGGTGCAGGAACTGAGGCCCCAGGAGGGGAAGTGACTTGCCCAAGGTCACCCCGCTGGTGGGTCAGAGACAGGTGAACAAACAGGCTTCAGGGCTCCCCCGACCCCCGCCACAGATGAGGTGGGGGAAGCTTGTCTGTTTGCCATAGAGAATCCACGCTGCTTCTCACTGAACTTGACCTGTCTGTGGCTTCCATCTTCTCCTCTGATCCCATTGAGCATTTTACCTGTGTTCTCTTATAAAATCCTCTCAACAATCCTGTTTCCATGCAGGAAGCCTGAAGCATGGAGAGTTGTACCTTTTCTAGGATAGTAAGCAAAAGAGCAGGATTTGAACCCGGGCTGTCCTCCCCTAGAACCTGCATTCTTAACCGCGTGATACGCTGGTACTTTTCTTCAAGGCAGTGGAAAACATACATACCTGCCTCCCTGCCCTGCCCTGCCTCCCCCCGCCGAGACTGTTCGCTAATCCCTGGGGGTGGAAGGTGGGAGAGCTGGGCCCTCCCTCCTGGCACCGTAAGCTGCTGCCTCCAGGAAGCATTTCCCCAGTGGCACCTTCCGCCCCCTGCTCCCCAGGACTGTGACAAAGTGAGAAGGCAGCAAGTATTAGCATAAAACTTGTATAATATTTGCAAGTGGCTATGCCACCTATTTTATGGCCATTTTCAGGATAAAATGATATCATTGCTATACTTGGGGTTTTTGTCTCTTTATAGAAATAATAAAAATACCCTTTTTTTCTGCTGAGCATGTTCCTCAGACCAGCAGCATCGGCATTACCTGGGAGCTTTCAGAAATGCAGCATCTGAATGAGAAGCTGCATTTTAACAGCATCCCAGGTGAATCCCTCACACGGTGAAGTCTGAGAAGTACTGCTGCCCATGACAGGTTCTCGCGGGGCAGGGCCTGTGTCTGGCCTGGCGCTGTCCCCCCACGGTGCCTTGTTCTGTGCCTGACAAGTGGGAGATCCTCTGTGTTTGTGTCAATGTGCCAATCACTGTTTTTACCCAGACCCAGCCCACAGTTGCGTAGGACGGCGAGCAGGGGCAGACAAAGGCAGAGGTCAGCTTAGATGGAACGGGAGGGCTCAGGGATTTTTTTCTGGGCTTGAGAAGTGATAACACTTTGCTGCAGCTCAGTTGCTTTGTGCCTGGGTCAGCCACAGCCAGGTCGTCTCCCCAGCATCCGGTTCCTGCGTCGGAACACCCCGTTCTGGGAGGGTGAAGGGTGCTGGGCTGGATTGATGGAACTTAGTTCCGGACCCAAGGCTAAATTCCACACATACCCCTCCCCGTCACCCTTACTGCACACTCCTGCCTGCTGTTCACTGTCCCGGAAAGCACCCCACGTGTGTCCTGGGCACTTCTCTCCTGTGTCCCCTGGTGCTGTGGGCTCTTGGGGGCAGTGAGCCAATTCTGAAGGTGACTCTCTGGCTCTGTCTTCACCCTGATGAAAGTCCCTCCCTCAGCCCACTTCACAGGAAGGGCAGGATTGTGGAGCTGAGCTGGGGCCTGACCGCCCAGGCCAGGCCGCCCGCACGTGGGTCTGCACGTGGGTCCTCGCCAGCCCAGCTGGCTAGCTGCACGCCCTGCGGTGCCTTGGTTGGGTCCGGGGGCTCCCACCAGATTTCAGCTGCTCTTAGCAGTGATGTACCAGCTCCAATACTTGGAGGCCAAGGGGTCTTCCAGGTCCTGTGCTGGGATGGACATTGTCCAGAGAGCTGTGGGCACCCCTGGGTCAGGTTACCATTGGGGCTTCTTCATTGCTAACCTTTGTCACACTGGTGTCTCATCAAAGATGTGAATTCCTGGGCTCATGGGACCAACTTTTCTGCCTCGCCTTCTCTGACACTGGTGGCTCCAGCTCATTCTCCCCCACCTGCCTTTCTGAACTATTGTCCCATCTCCTTCATTCAGCGTTCTCCTCTGTTGAATTTCTGCCATCTGATTTTACAATTTCTTGTTCCTTCCTTCCCTCATTCTTTCATCTCTCCATCCGTTTATCCACTTGAAACTTAACAGTTCTCAAGAGCCTGCCATGAATCAAATGCCCATGCTAGGCCCTCAAGACACAAAGGGGAATAAGACACATCCCAGTTATCAATCCCGGGGCTTCCTGACCCCGCTCATACCCTCAGTACTCGGGCAGTCCTGTCATTCCTCTGTTGCTGCTTCCTCATTGCATCTCCCTGGGGCCCTTGTGAACGATTTCTCTTTCTCAAAGCCTTATTTGCACCCCAGCCCCTCTGCCTCCACAGATGATTTCACCTCTTACCTTCACCAAGATTTAGAGTTCACCAAAAATGAGCTTTTTCAGTATTCCTAACTCCCCCCAGGAACCGCTGCATCTTCTCACTCCTCAGACGTGTCCCAGGATTCCCCTCGTCTTGGCCAGCTCTTCTGCCCAGCTCCTCCGACCTTGGACAAATGTTTTCTATCTCCCTGTGACCCCTTCCTCATCTATGACATGGGGATGACAGTACTCAGCTCATTTGTTTGTCATAAACATTAAATGAGTTAACATATTTGAGGACTTAACACAGGGCCTGGCACATAGTGAGTGCTCAGCGAATATTCGCCGTTATCATGACTGTCATCCCTCCGAGCACACGCCCTTCCGTGCACCCTGTGTTTCTTGTCTTCAGCCTGGCATCCACATTCTCCTCGGGCATACAGGTTCTTTTCTCTCAGCATATAGACACACTCAGCTCTCCCTCTCCGTAAATATTCTTCCCTCTACCCTCTCCTGGCGGTAGGCTGCCACCTGCCTTCCCTGCTTCTGTTCCCTCCTGTGCGTGTGCTCCCCAGGGCTAAGTGTCCGGCCTCGCAGTCTCTCTCACTCACCTCTCTCAAAGGTCTCGGTTGCCTCCTGCAGCATTTTCAAGCTCTCATGCTCTGCAGCTTTCGACACTGTTGTATTCTCGGCATGCAGTGAGGTGCCGGGGGTCCAATAACAGTGAGTGGGGAGCGAGGAGGATCCAGGGAGACTGACGATCTAGAGACTAGGGAGAGATGGGTCCCCAGAGACCCCCAAGGGGGCCAATGAGCAAGTTCCATGGGAACATTGGGGTCATAGGGGATCTGCCTCAGAAGCAGAGTACCTTCTGGTGGCAAGGTTCATGGAGGGAGCGCACGCCATGAGAGCACTCCATTTGGATAGTTCAAGTGGCGTTTGAAGACCCTGAGGCCAAGGTGAGGCCATCATCGTGGCCGTTAAAATTATTGAGGCTGCCCCTAGGGAGGGAGCAGAGGAAGAGGATATGGATGGTGGGCAGAGGTGATGAGCAAGGGGGCGAAGAGGCAGTTAGACTGATGATGATGCAGGCTGCCGTGGATGGTGGGAGGACAGTCCTGGAAGTCGGGGCGGGGAGGCAGTGTGCATCCCTGGGGTGCAGGGGGGTGGCGGCAGGATTGGTCTCTACTTGGGGAAGGGAGGGGTGGAGATACTTTGTCCTGTCTGGGGTGTCGTTTTGTCCAGATCAGTGTTCAAATTCGAGGTGGAGAAGGGGCAGTTGATATCGGTAAGAGGGTTTGGAGGGCATCATCTGGGGAGAGAAGACCCGGACACCCCCTAGATTGGATGGGGGTAAGGGGGTGGGGAGGAAGTCTGCGGGCACTTTGATTGGACACCTGGGTCGCAGGGCCGGGGGACGAGAGGTTGGAGTGGGCACAGTGGGCCTGCAGCTCCCCGAGGTTCCCACGGCAGACAGAGGGCCCATGGCCTGAGACAGTCTGGCTGCTCAGGCCGTCAGTGTTGGGGAGAGGTGGCTGGGCTACTCCAAGGTCCTACATCTTTCCTGGCTCTTCTTTTTCCACCCCCTAAATGTTGGAACTCTCCAGAATTCTGTCATACCTGCTTTGCATTCTATGCTTATGACCTGTATCCAGCCACCTGCTGGGCTTTCCCATGCCACTGTTCTTCTCACTGGCATCTGTTCAAGACCACATGGGTCATTCCCCTTTTCCTCCTCCCAGCTTTGCCATGGGTATTCGTGGCTCCACCATCCCTGTAATAACCCAGGCTTGAAGCCCCTCAGAGGTCTCTCTCCCTGTTGGAACCCTCCAATGCCTCTTCCTCCATCATCTCTGTCCCTGTCCCTCCTCCAGGGCCCCAGCTCAGTTCAGGCACATCCATCGCTAGATATGGTTGTTGGATTGAGTGATGGTGAATTCCCCAGCCCCACCCACCTGTGTTCACGGGGGCAGCAGGTGTGGGAGGAAGCTCACGTGGCCACCAGAAGCTTGGGAGAGGCGTGGAAGAGATTCTCCTTCACAGTCCTTAAAAGGAACCAGCTCTGTTAGCACCTTGATCTCAGACTTCCAGCCTCTAGAACTGTGAGGATAAATCTCTGCTATTTAAGCCACCCTGTTTGTGGTGCTTTGTTACAGCAGCCCTAGCAAACTAATATAGAGAGCTCAGTGGTCCTGAAGGTAAAACTGAAGAGCCCACTGTACGAGTCATAGCAGAGTCCACTCTCTAGAAAGCTCGGCTCATGTAAATAGCTAGCCCAGTGTCCAGTCGTGACCTCCCTCCCCAGCTGAAGCTCCAACATGGCACAGTTCAAAAACCACAGACTTTGGGAAGGCGTGCTCAGCAGACCTTAACTCCTTTCTCCCTGTGTTTCCCCCCGGACCCTCCTCAGGTCATCTCACTTCCATGAACCCGCATCGTCTCAGACTGGGGCAGGTGGTGCAGAGATGCCAGGAGTTTGCAAAGCAGGAGCATTTGCAGCCTCTGGTCCAGGGGGAGGCTCCAGTGAGGCTGGGCCGGGAGAGGAGGGAGGGTGAGCAGGAGGCCCCAATGCTGGTTCCTTCTGGAGGGGAGGCCGCTGTAGCTCAGTGGGAGGGGGCCCTTGAGGAAGCTCCTGCAGTGTGCCTCCCTCTTGGGTCTCAGTATCCTAGAAGTCCTCTCCTCTCCCGCCAGGCAACCTGGTTCCAGTGCCCAGGCGCCCTCACAGCCTGTGAAGTCGGGCCCCGCCCCCAGCCCCACTCGCCTCCTCTCCGGGTCCTGGGTGGATTGTGGTTTGGAAACTCAGTTGCTGGCCTGCAATCAGCGCTGGTGTTTGAAAGCAAACACGTTTCTTCTGAGGTCCTGCAAGCGAGGCAAGCACACATCTTCCACCTGCTTCATTTCTCTCCTGTTGCCCCAAGCAAGGTCGTTAGTCATTTTGCTGCCCAGCTCCCCTTCCGGTGCAGGTGTGTTGAGCTTGGAGGAGGTAGTCCCTGCCAGATCATTCAGTACAACCTCTGTGCCTCCTGACAGGCTGGCATTGTCAGAGCCGAGCTGCCTCATCTCGCCACAGGGCTTGTTTTGGAGGTGGGAGGGAGCAGTTTCCTTCTCTGAGCAGAGGCATTTATGGAGAAGTGCAAGTGACTGGCCTGGGATTGTGGTGTGGCTTTCAGTGCCTTGACTAGAGCAGGGCACTTTCTGAGCCTCAGTTTCCTCTTCTGCAAAATGGGAAGGTGAACTAGGAGGCTCTAAGTGTCTCAGGCTCTGATAGGCTGTGGTTCGATGAGGAGCCCCTGTCAGTCCTCCCACCATTAGCCTGTGTGACTTTGGGAACATTTCTTACCCTCTCTGTCCAGCAGAGCTAGAGACCTAGACTGTTCCAGGCCTTGCTAACAAGAGATCCTAATAAGGGACAGTTGTGATTCTTGGCAGGAAGGAGTACCCTGAGGAAATGGGCAGTTTAAAGCTTTGCGGAGGCCCCACACTCCAGGAAGCCCATGCTCTCTCTAGCTTGATACCACAGGGCGGTGGTTCTCCCAGGGAAGCGACGAGTCAGCACCCATCCCAGAGAACTTCAGCTTCAGCTCGAGGTGGGACTGAGAGACGGTGTCATTGCTCTGAAATCGGTCCTGTATCACCCAGAGCTGCCCCTGGTCACCTCACAGGACCTGGGGTGGATGGAACATCAGGCTGCCACCGAGCCTTGCTCTTCCCTCCTGGCCTCTCCTCTCAGAGGACTGGAAAACAGCATCCCTTCCAAGGCAAACACGAGCTCACCGGGCCTGGTACACAAGCATGGACATAAGGGAAATAGTGTTTCCTGATTGCGGCCTTCGCTGATTAGGTACCTCCAGACGGCGTGCGTCCTCCGGGAGGAGGCCCAGCCTCGCTGGCTCAGCAGTGACCTTGCACTCAGCTCTGATGGACACTTGAGGGGCGAGCCACCATGAGGAGACGGGCTGCATGTGATGCTGTCCTTATGAATCTCAGACCTAAAATGCAGCCTTCTTTGCCTCAGAGCCTACAGCTGGAGCTCAGCTGGAGTCAGCACGGGCTTCTAAAACCTTCCTAGGGAGCCTTGTGCAATTGTTGAGGCTCAATGTGTGTTCCCATCTTTGCTTCTCTCTCTTGGAAGTGGAAGTGGAAAACCCTGAGCCTTAGGAGCTGAGAAAGGCCAACCCAGGAGAAAAAAGTCATGAAGAGACAGGGAGACAGCAGGGTCTGTGATCTGGGCGGGGGGCGGGAGCGGGAGAAGGGGATTATCCATGGCAGCGCGTGTTCTTTTCTGGAGGGCATGAGCTTTCGATTCTCTGGCCAGGGCCTCTGGTTGAGATGCCTGTTGGAGTGACCTTCGCAGTGGTCATCGGGGAAAGACCTGAAGGAGGAAATAACTTTGCTGTTCAAAATTATTTCAAATTCCCCTTTCCACAAAGATGGGTTTTCTCCATGAAAATTAGTTCACCAGTTTTTAATAGTCTCTTTTATGATTATTAGGACATACTCGATATAAAAAATTTAGAAAATTCATCGCCCATAACTGGAAGAATGTGAAGCTTGGAAGTTCTTAATCTGTGTTTTCCCTACAAGGCTAGGAAACTTCTGGAAGGACTCAGTGTTTACAACAGACCATCTGCATGGGGGCTTGCTTCACAGTTGAATTTCTGAAGGGGAAGAAACCTTGTCACCTCTCGTGTGAGTCTCCAGGTGACCGTAGAGGATGGGAACAGACCTCTGTGCAGGCTCAAATCCAGAAATTTAGGCAGGGCAACATGGCTGCGTTGTGGGCATGGGAGGTTAATCTGAGAAACTTCTGGAAGCTCCAGGACTCAGAACCAGATACCTGCATTCATATAGAGGCTTCTGCAGCCTCAACACATGGCCCCTGGCAGTGCCCGTGAGAAAGGAAAGGATCTGGGGCCCTCACTGACCCTCCTCACAGAGGCTGTCAGGTCTGACCCTCAAGTCAGTGCCGCACCAGTGGCAGCTACGTCACCTGTTGATGGCCTGGTCCCCAGTGCCCATGGCCTTGGGGTGCACCAGCCAAATTCAGAAATAAGATTGGAATCCAAGTGCTGCTCCTTGGAACATTAGCCCATAGAATCTGAGGCCGTCAAAGATGAAAGTCACCTTAAAGATCAGAAGCCCCGGATTCGTGTTGGGGCCCTGCCCTTGACAAACTGAGGACCTCTGTTCCCTTCGTGTTACAGTGCAGGCAATGATGTTCTTGCGCAGCTGGGGAGAAGGGGCTGAGGGAGAGAATGGAAGAGGGCTTTGCAGCCCTCGCCACGGTATGGCGGGTGGGGAATCAGTGATCCCTCCTGGTGAGGCTGTTTCTCGCAGGACCAGAGCCCCTTATGTGAATGCTAATCCCTTCCACATCCCTGTCCCTGTGCCATTCTCTCTACCCCAAGGCTGGCGCGGCTCCTCCACAAGAACCAGCTGACATGGAGGCCAGAGAGACCTGCCATTCCCCCAGGTGGCCTCTCTGTTTTTCTGAGCTCATTTGGGGGTAGTAGGAACGCTTCGAACAAGGGCACCCTGGAAAGAATTTTGTATGTAGACACTCATTGGTTCATTTTGAGGCTGTGTCTCTGCTTCAGCAGACACCCTGGGCAGCTTGCAGCTCCAATTTCCTGTCCCTCCTTTGCTTCCTTCCAAATCATAATGTGCTGCTCCCAGACCTGGTTCTTCCTGGCTCTTTGTTATAAAATGCCTCTCCATCCTAAGTGAGCGGCGGTACTGGGCATTATGTTCCCTAAGAGCCACCTGGGTTCTGGTCTCCGCCTGGAAGGATGTTCTGTCCTTCTCTCTCTGCCTCTGGCCCTTCTCTCTTGGGCTCGTTCGGTTTGGTGCCAGGTCACTCTTGCATAGGCAGGGAAGATTGGGGGGCCTTCCCTGCTGAGGTTGGTAAGGGGGCCTCAGGGCTGTGGGTGGCCCCTCTGCTCCCAGCTTGTTCCGGGTAGAAACCCTTTGAAAATATCTGAGCCCCCTCTCACGGTTCCTTGCTCCTCTCCCTCCCCCAGAAGAGGTCAGCGGTGGGGAACTGAGGGCACAGGGAAGCAGCTGGTTTTTCCCAGGAGCTGCGACTGTGTGTCCTGACATTTTCCTGCCCCGGGTTCCAGCCAACATGGAAGGCTGTGTAGCCTGAACCGCACCGACTTCTCCATCATTCCTTATCAGTTGCCTCATCCTTCCTGAGGCGCTGCTGTACTGAGGAAGCAGAAGCAGTGGCCGTTCTGGGGGACCTCACAGACCGACGGGAGGCAGACTTGACCCCACACCCCACACGCCAGCCCGCGCCGCATTCTCCCTCCCCTGGTGCTCTGGGAAGGGAGGAGACAGAAGCGTGGGGGAAGTACAGAGGACCGGTGGGCTCGATGGCGTATGCGGTGGTCCAGGAGCTCCGCAGGCACCGGCTCTGCCTCTCTGCTGCTGTCTTCCCCTTTCCCCTGGGTCTCCTCCCTGGTGAATGCTTCTGTTCACACCCCTGATGAGTGAACCGGGTGCCTTCGCAGTGAAGTACCCCTTCCCCAGTGCGACGGTCCCTCCTTTACCAGACCATGGAGGCCCAGGTCTGTTTGGTAGAAGTTTAGCTGGTTGCCACCTGAGGAAATATGGTAAAATGAACAAACAATTGCCAAACTGCATTCCACACCCCCATGAGCCCATCGCTGCAGCCTTCGTGGCTAGGAAGACTCTAGCAGCTCAGTTTGCTTTGGAAGCTTTTTTCTGCCGAGGTTGTTATCACCGAGCAGGCGCCAGAGCTCTGCTGCACTCACAGTCCTATTATGGCAAAACTCAGACAATGAACCTGTGTATTCCACTGGTAAGAATGTCCAGAGGGAATGCTTTTCCCCTGGCCAGGAGCACAGTCTCGGCCCCTTTGTGATATGTGAGACATCAAGGAAGGTTTCTCTATTCCTACACACAGAGAAATGTGTTGGAACTGGAAAATGGATCGCTGTGGCCCGCCCTGGACTGGGTCTCTGGTTTTCTTTCTGCTGCACCGTATGCTCCACAACACAGCTCCTACCCTGTGACAGGTCGGGGGGACTGTCTCTGTGGGAAGCCACAGGGGTGGTGTTTCCAGGCAGGGAGCAGAATCAGTTTGGCCTTGATGGGTTGCCCAACCCATGGACCCTCTAGAAAAGAGGTGAAGCTGGTAAAATTGGGCGGGATGTAGTCTGATGCGGAACCCTCCCCTGCCCCACTCCTGTCCCCTGCCCATGACCAAGGGCCCCTCCATCTTTCCTCCTTCCTCCAAGTCGCAGGCCCCTCTGCTGTGACTTCATCCCTGGGGAGGTGGAGCCCGGGACCCTCTCTGCCCCCTCCTGCTGCCCACCCCTTGCAGGACCCACAGGAAGTCAATATTAAAGAGGTTGGAGAACAGAATGGCCAGCGCTCTAACCACATCACCCACAGGGAGGTTTCTGGACCTGTCTTTCCTTCTCCAAATGGCAGCATTTGGATAGAGGACCTAGAAGGGTCCCCCTGGCTCTAACATCCCGTGAACTGTGGACCTCGATTGGCTTTCTAAATCTGCCTAGGAGGAATTGAAATTGAGGGGACGTTCCCACCACAACAGCCATAATTCTCCCTGGCTCTCCACAGCTGCTTTTCACCCCAACCCCGGGGTGTCCCCGAATTGTTTCAAGCCTCCAGCCCCTGCCCAGCCTTTCAGAAATGCCAGGCTGGGGGTCCTAATGAACGAGGCTTGTTCCAACACAGGAAACGATTTTATTTCAGCCTGACTTCGGTTGCCTGCGTCTTTTCCAGCTCACTATTCAGAATTGTTTACCCCATTTCTCTCTCTCTTCTCCTTTTCAAGATCACAAACAAAGACAAGGGGGTGAAAAGTTCCACCTAGATTCTTGCTATTTAAGAAGTGGACTCTGGAGCCAGATGCCTGGGTTTAGCCCCTGCTTCTGCTGCATACTAGCTGTGTGACTTTGGGCAAGTTACTGAACCACTCTGTGTGTCAGTTTCCTCAGCTGGTGAAGTGACATATCATCTCGTAGGAGTGCGGTGAGGAGTAAATGAGGCGATCTAGTGCATTGCCTGGTACTTCCTAAGTCTATGCAAATGTTCCCGATGACGACAATGATGTCATCTGGGGTAGCAGAGGCTGGAGGGAAGAACATGAGGCTTGGAGTCAGGAGACGGGGGTCCAAGGCCCAGCGCTGCCACTTGCTGGTGGTATGTTGCAGATTCTGAAGCTCATTCTGCCTCAGTTTTTGTAACTATAAAACTAGGGGTGAAAATGGTATCCCACCAGGGCGATTGTGAAGACCCAGGGAAATAGGGCTGGCACACTGCTTCACCCCACAAACCAGGCTAAATCTGTTCTCTTTCCCCTTCCCAGGCACACATTCTGGCAGTTCCGCCATGAGAACCCCAAGACCCGGGTTGGGAGCCCTCCCCCCGAGGGGCTCCCTGGCTTCAACAGTGGGGTGATGCTGCTGAACCTTGAGGCCATGCGCCAGTCCCCGCTCTACAGCCGCCTCCTCAAGCCGGCGCAGGTGCAGCAGCTGGCTGACAAGTACCACTTCCGCGGCCACCTCGGGGACCAGGACTTCTTCACCATGATTGGCATGGAACATCCCGAGCTCTTCCACGTGCTGGACTGTACCTGGAACCGGCAGCTTTGCACCTGGTGGAGGGACCACGGCTACACTGATGTTTTCGAGGCCTACTTCCGGTGTGAGGGCCACGTCAGGATCTACCACGGGAACTGCAACACCCCTATCCCAGAGGTCTAGGTCCGTTCTGGCCGGCCGTGCCCTCGGGCCTCTGGATCTGGGGAAAGGGGAGGGGCGCCTCCGGGATAGGCCCCAGGGCAGCGTCTGAACTCCTAGAGGGACACTGCAGGGATGTCCTTTGTGATCAGGTGCTGCAGCTCTCCCACCCTGCAGGTTGCTGTCCTGAGGCTGCAGGGTGACAACTGGCCTGCACATTGCTGGTACTCAGGACCATTTTCCTCCAGGGAACCAGGCATCGTGAAGGGCAAACAGGGAGATATCTTCCCGTGGGCCAGGAAGAGAAGCAAGGAAAGAAAATGGTGCCTCTTGCCTTCAGCCCCTAAAGCATGGAAATCATTTTAAGAACCAGCCTTTCTTGGACCAAATATAAATTTATTTTAAATTGACAGGAGAGAAGGAACAAACAGTACTACAGGAGCTCCCAGTGAGCTCTAAATGCGCGAGCCAGGGTTTGAACAAGCAGCCCAGAATTTTAAGCGTCCAAACGAATGCCGACCTTGCACGGGCGCACCCCGGGAGGTCGTGTGCTTCTTCCCTGATGCTCACATTGCCTGGTGTAGGTGTCAAGATCACCACCTCTGGAGAGGGCCTTCAGCACCAACTGTGGCCCATGTAAGAAAACTGGGCTCATTTTTCCAGCTTTTATCTCCCAACTGCATACCAGAACATCATTATCTCTTATTCATCTAAGCCAGCTCCGGGTGACCAGACTGTGCTCAGAAATCAAATCCGCCATCAAAGCACAGAGATTGGCCACCCCCAAGGATGTGCAGTAGAATCGTCTAGACTGGGAGGACTCATTCCAAGGAGGAGCCCAGCAGTGCCCAAGCAAAACCATGTGGCTTGGAAGAGGTGTCACTCTTAGGCTTGTAAGCATTCTAGTCTCTTTGTTTAGAGAAATCATCCTCGTGATTATCTTCTTGTACCATGTCAGACCCTATACCTTAGAAGAAATTAGGGTGTCCTTTCTTTATTTCTTCCTTCAATGCGTTCTCCTATAAGTGAGCTACAGATGTGGAGCCGCTGGTCCATGTTGTAGAGCCCAGCTGAGGTCCTGGGGGAAGAAATGTTGTTGGCCTTTTATCTTATTTTATTTCCATTTCATTGACTCTTTTATTTCTTCTCGCTGTGGGTGAGAATAGCTAATAAATAATCTTTGAGAACACAGTGACTTAGGTTGTTTGTTCTCTGATCACAGTTTTCCGCTCCGCGAAGGTTCTGAGTCAGGAGTGTAATCGGTGTCACTCAGAGTCTTCCTCTCCACGTGATCGAGCTGCGTGTGCTCACAGCGGGTCCCTGAGAACGAAGGGGGAGCACTTCTGAGGGGGTGACGTGGAGGGTAGAAGTGCTGTATTGGGTTCAAAATAGAGGATCATTTCGTTCTAGGTATTGGCAGGACCATCTGCTCCTGGGTGCCAAAACAGCCCCATCACTTCTCATCCAGCTTACCCCAAACCATGCGATGATGTCATCCCCTGACAAAATGGAGCATGTTTCTCCCCTAACTCTCGGCTCTGACAGAACCGCTCTGTTTTCTTAGATACTTGATTTCCTATTTATAGCTACCAATTACTGAATGCCTGCTGTGGGCCAAGCATTGTATTGGAGGATGTATATATACTATTTGATAACCTTACGAAAACTCACGAAGGTAATTCGGATTCTAAAACTTATTGTATAAAAATAATGAGATGTGGACAGAGAGTCACTGTTTATCACAGCATCTTTTTTTATAATAGAAAAAAATTACAAGCAACTTAAAATGTTGAATAGGGGAGTGGATACATAATGTATGTAACATTCATATAATGGAAAGGCTTAGGCATCAAAAATCATATTTTTGAAAAATGTTTAATACCTTGAGAAATGCTTACAATGTGCTATTAAGAATGCAAAATACAAGATTATATGTATAGTGTGATCCTAATTTTATTTTTAAAATTACATATATTTATGTGTATGTGTATATATGTGTGTGTAGATATAAAGAGTGAGAGAGAGAGCCTGTTTTGCTATATTTTATTGGTTAATCTCCTAAAACACCATGTGTTTCAAACATCACATTAAAAAACCCAATTATTTCAATGGGGAAAAAGGTGAATGGAACGCTAGAGAATTTTAGACTCACACTAGGAAAGGTATTTTTCCTGCAATAATTTCAGGAACTAAAGTGTTTCTATAGCCATGAGTGTCTTTTGTTATTGCAAGGAAAAAACAATGAACTAGTTGATCAAAATGGTCAAAAGCCAGATAAAAATCTCCTCATTTACTTTTGGGATCACCTGATCAGGAGCTTCCCCGTCCTCTGTCACCAGTGGCCTTGACCTTGAACTCCATGTGTGAACCTAACACTCAACAGGATATCCAGCCGGACCAACAAAGCCGCCTCAGTGTGTTCCTGCGCTTTACCACGAGCAGCTTTTTGACCAATCTTGGCGGGCTGGTTCCTGATTGGAATCCTTTATAACCAATGCAATGCAAACATAATTAATTATGCTGTGTTTCATTTGCCTTCTGAAAACTTTCACTGTGGGGCATATGCTCTTACCCTGTATGTGTGAGTAGAACAGAAGTCAGAAAAGAGAACCATTTCTGGGTGCTAGGATTAAGGTGCTTTTTATCTTTATCTGTGTTTATTTCTATATTTTCCATAGTGAATATTAATTATTTTTATAATAAAGATAAACAATAAATGCTGTAAAATTTTAGCCACCTGCCTTCCCCCCAAATACAGGTAAGCATCATACTGGCCCTGCCACAGCTCACGGTTGGCCATGTTACCATCAGCGACGAGAAAACTTAATCTCGGCTAGGTAGGCTCTGGGTTTTCAACTTTCCCTATGGATGCCCTAGTTCTCTAAATAAAAGTGACCTAATAATAACATCTCTAGGCCCTGTTTCATTTCCGATACCATCATCTTTCGTGAGTACGTAAATGATAATGGCCTTTAGAAAGCTCTTGGGCTTGTTGAAGAGATTTATTCTTGTATGTGTGTCAAACCACATACCAGACCAGCTATGGCAATCCCCTTTGACGGCATCTCATCAAGTGAGAGTGGCATCCTGGTTCAGAGGGCCCCACCTAGAGCACACCAGGAGCTGTGAATGAGGGGCAAGTGCAGCCCAGCCTCTGCTCATTCTGAGGCCTCCTGGCTGCTCTCGGCGTGGGAGGCCCTGAGGTTGGGCTGGATGTGGAGACTGGCCCAGCCAGCAGAGACTTCCGAGCAAGCAGGGTGGTGTGGTAGACAGAACCTCACACCCGTGTCAGAGGCCTGGCTTTGAATCCACATTCTGCCATCACTACCAGGGCCATCTTGGACAAGCAAGGTCACCTCTTTCCCCATTTCTAGACACGGGTAATAAAAGCTCCCTCAAAGCAGTTTTGTAGGAAGAACAGAGATGTGTAAGGGGTTGGTAAATAATATATATGTGCAAGGGAATCTTATAGTTACTACATAAACATTCTAAAGAGTAAAAGACAGCCATTTGGGGTACATTAAATGTGGCATCGCCCTCAGCCCAGTGGATGACCAGAAGCTTGCTGGTAGGCTGTCTGATTTTTGTTAGCCACACCACTCTGCAGAGGCCTATGTGTGTCCAGGAGGTTGGGTGTCCTTGGATAAACCCTTTCCATCTCTGGGCTCAGTTTCTTCACCTGTAAAAACAAGGGGGTCCAGGGATTGGACCAGATCTCCCAGCAGCCTCCCCGCCCCGGGCTCTGTTGGAGTAACAGATGTTGTGCGCATCCCTCGGGGTTCACAGGGGCACATGGCCGGGAGTCCAAATCACAGGCAGAACCTCCAGACCTCAACGCATTGTCCACCACTTGGAATTGACGACCATTCAAACAAACTCATTCAAAACATACTGTTAGCACACTTTTTCCTCCCAATCTGAACAGGCACAGTGAGCAATGCAGACAGCCACGGGGATATTTAAAATCCAGAGAATTGACCGCCTTCATGAGCCCCAGCCCCTTGCTCCTGGTCCACTGGTTTTAGCTATGGCAGCTACAATCTTGTCTTCGCTCTCGGCTGATGGGACCGGCTCCCAAAGAGCCTCCAGGCAGAGCCGCTGTATAGATGGACCTACGTCCCCATTGGTCTCACCTTGGGGAGTACTGAGTCTCCAGCCCCCAGCCAGGGAGGCCCGGTGGAGCGGCCCTGCAGGACACGTTGAGTGGACTGGCCAGCCTTTCCTGGAGGTACTTGCAAAGACCAAAAATGCTGGTAGAGTGAAGCCTTCTTTAACTGGGGCTGGCTCACCTCCCAGAGTGCCTCCATGTGTTCCCCATTCTGAGGCAGACGTGTCCACCCCATGCAGACTCTGCGGCCTCACTGAGCACCACGCATCCTCAGAGCCTCAGTGCTGGAGGAGCCTTTTCACACCTCGGAGGCCAGCTGCCCTCCTCTCCAGCCCCGCTTCCCTAAGCAGTAGGATTTGCTCCAGTCCTTCTCTGAGCCCCACTCCCTATGGCACAGGCCTGAGCAGGACCACGAGAGCCTGGAGCCTGGGCGTGGTTTCTGGCCCTGGTGTGGAGCCAGCAGCTTGACTTCTCCCCAACAGGGCCTGGCAGACAGCAGGGACCTGGGTGTGTCTGGAAAAAGCGAGATGCTCCCACTGAACCCTCTTCCTCCTCCTGTGCTCTGAACAGCCTCCAGGGCATGCAGAGAGAGCCTCAGGCTCAGCTCGAGGGTCTCCACCCTTGCCCAGCACGCACTCCATCACTAGGGCCTGTGGGTCCTGACTCCCTGAGACTCCCTTCTCTCTGGTCAGGCCCTCCTCCCTTTTTGTGGGCTCCTCACTGCTTTATAGTGGGCCCTGCCTCTGGTCTCATTCTCTCCAGCACATGCCTTGCTAAAGGCCTTTGATGACTCCCTGCCATCCCCAGGATGAAGTCCCAGCTCCTGACAGTGGCATCCAAGACTCACCACCTTCTCCCAACTTCCTCTGTGCAGGAGGCTGCGCCCTTGGTGTCACTAGCAAAGCAGAGAGCGCTCCCAGCTGGGCGGTCCCTGCTCACCCCTCCCTCCCCACAGCCCTGCGCCTTGTTAAAGCTACTCCTCCCAGAGCTTGCTCTCCTACCTTCAAGGGCCCTTCCCAGCTCTCTGGGAGGCCTTCCCTCACCCCCAGCTGCAGTAAGCTGGCCATTCCCACTCCTGCCTTCCTTACAGGAGGGGAAGCTTTCTCCCTGATACATACTCACTTGCACATTGGCCTCACCATCGGTGCTGGCTTGTGAGCTCCTTGAGGGCAGAGACCGTGGAGACATCATCTCTGCATGGCCCCCAGCACTCACTCAAGCCCAGCACAGAGCTGGGGCCACAGGGCAAGAGGAGTGGTGTTCCCTGGGGCTTGGGCTGGTCTGCTGTTCAGTGACAGATGTGGGTGAAGTCAGAAGGTCCCAACACTTCCCTCCCACTTTTCCGTCCACGTCCCTCTCACCATTTTTAACCTCAGGCATAGAGGGTTGAGTTCCTGGCACTCCTCAATGCTGGACCCATTCCCCCAACTGCTCCCTGGAAGGCCCCTTCTTGTTTTGTTCACTTATTCCCGTTTGTTGCCATACCCGACTCCCATTGCCCTAACAGACAATCATTCTAATCTGCTCGCTGAGTATCTTACTGTGTTCCTGCAAATGGTATTACTGTTCTCTGTACACGTGTTTTAATTGAGGTAACTCTTGGTAAATTCTCATGCTCTTTCTTTTTCGTTCAGCACTATGTTTAAGACCCATCCCCATTATGTGCACACCCACCCGCTGCCTGCTCCTCCACGGTGTGCTCCTTCCTCAGTTTACCCGCCCTTGTCCACACTGATGGATGTCCATATAATCTCCCACCACCTACTCACTCCACCTCACATGAATGACCCTGCTGTGAATGTTCTTGTCCTTGTTCCTTATGGACCTGCTCAGAATTTCTTCGTGTTCTAGATCCAGGAATAAAACTGCTGGATCATAAGGTTTGCAGATACTTAAATTTCTGACAAGTGGTGCTGATAGCTCCCCAGGGGGTCGCCCCTCCCCACTCTCACTGGCAAGAGCCCTCACTTTCTCTGCACGATGGTGCTCCTGTTCACGTGCCTGCGCATCGGCACACGCGTGCACCTGTGAGCATATTGGACTTCTCCAGAATGTGTGGCTGCTCTGCGTGAGTGGTGGGACACTGACCTTGGCCAGCGGGGCACCCCTCTGTAAACTGCGGGGAGTTCGCCGGGCTCCTGGCCTTGCTGGCCTCCCACGATGGCTGTGGGTGGTAGGTGAGACAACCCATAAGAAAATACTTTCGAGGCCCCAGACATACGCTCACTCCCTCACACCCCAGCCTGTCCCCAGGGCCACAGGCGGCTCTGTCAGAAGCTCTGCGCTCAGCCTGAGTCCCGCCCGAGGGCATGTCCTACCATCTAGCCCCACATCCAAGCTGCCCCATGGGTAGAACCCGGTGTCCCCTGATTATGGCATCCTGCCCTCTCTCCGGAGGGCCTCCTCTCCCACACCCCAGGCAACCGGGAAGCTCCAGCCCTGTAACCCTCATCCAGCCAGGCCGGGCAATTTCCAAAGCACAGAATGCCTTTACACGGGGTCAGATCCGGGGCTGGGAGTTCCCGCTGGGTGTGTGTAGAATTTCCATGCTTGCAGGGCATGCTGTCAGAGTCGTAGGTAATCCTCTTCTGCTCAAGCAACAGTCTGAGCCAGAAAGTGGCAGAAATGTCGATAATCTTCCCAGGCTAAGTGAACACATGCTCTGAAAAATGCTAAGTCCTTGTTCATCAAGGGCAGGCAGCATCCTGGTAAATTTGAGTCCATCTCATCCTGTCCCACCTTTCAGGAAAACTAACCTTATCTCTACCCAGGAGGCCATGACAGCCCTCCCCTGCAGGCATCCCTTTTGGGTGCCTCTGTGGCCTCTCCCCTCCAGCCTGCCTTCCCTGGCCCAGCCTCCTTCTCCAGAGGCCCAGGATCCCCTGCCACCCCACATGCTTGGAAACTTCTCAGCTGAGGCCCCCACCATCTCACCCATACCCACACCACTACCACTGTGTGCTATGATCATGCACCACTCCCCGACTCTCCCCACTGGGCTTCTGCTGTCCCCGGGAAGCAGGCTCTGAGATGGACATTTATGTGTAGAAGCCTTCCCCGGAAGCATTCTGTGGGAGAGGAGGGGAGCAGGACCAGGCAGGGAGAAGCTGAGCTTTGAGGTAGTCATGATGAAGGCCTCAGCCAGTCCCACACAGAGCTCCAGAGCTGGGGTGGCCTTGCAGAGAAGCCTTGGTGATTAGAGCCTGACAGCGGGGCCTTCAACCCTCTCCTGTTCAGTCACGGGGTACCGGCTGCCCCCGGGGAGAAGGCCCCCTTGGTGAGGCTGCACCCCTCAGCCTGGATAACTCAGGGAGGGCCTCAGCTCTGAGCCATCAGCAGCCGACACTCCTGGGGAACAAGGCCTCGTCCTGAAGGAGGATCTGGGCAGCACGCCAGAGTGTCCACCATGAAAGCCCTGCCCCTGCAGGCCCAGCTGCCCACAGCCCTCCTCCTCTATCCTCCTTGGCTGTCCTCGGATCTCCTCTTTGTTCTTTCCCTCAAAGTCCTTCAGCTCCAGGCATTTCCGGCTTCAGCTCTGCCCTCTTCCGGGTCTCCTGGCACCCTTCCCTGAGTGGGAGCCTGGGCCCAGCCTTCCTGTGCAGACTGCTGTCTCTCCATGATGTCACTGCCCTGCTATTCCAGCCCGCATGCCCCACGCTGCCAGGCAGGTCCCAACGGCAACGCCAGGGAAGGTCTTCTGCTGTTGGTAGGGAGCAAGGCCCTGACTCTGTTCCCTCCCTTTGGACTCGGATACCTGCAGGAGCCCAGTGGCCCACCTACTGCTGGACTTTCCAAGATCTGTGCGTAGCCCAGGGCACACTGACAGGCTGTAGGGACACCACTCCACAAAAGGAGCAGGACCTCGGCTGGTGGCAAGTGAGGGGCACTTCAAAGGTTGGGAACCCCCGCAAACACTGGGGGGCATCTGCCCTTGCCAGGGTGATGTCAAACTTGTGAGCCTCTGCTGAGCTTGCCTTCTGCTCATTCTTGGGGAGAAGACAGAGGAATTCATGCAGCAAGCATGGGCCTTGGAGAGGGGGACCCACGCTGACACCCCAGCTGTGACACTGTTCATATATATTTACCAATATATATGATATTTACCAAGTCCCTGCCTTGGGCTGGATTCTGGGGTCACAGTGGCGAAGAAGGTGGGTCAGTCCCCACTCTGACAGAAGTTCTCACACAGTGAGGTGGTCCCACTACCGAGGACAGGTGCTCTGAGAGGGGGCCATGGGTGCACCTAGAGGGGTACCACAGGATCCAGACTAGGGGTGAAGGGTGTCTCCTATGGGATGCGACAAGAATTCCAAGACATGTGCCACTGGTGAGAGAGAACATGGCTGTGTGGCCATGAATATACTTGACCTCTCTGAGCCTCCTGATCATACCCATCTGCTGGCCACAGTGAGGACAAAATGAGATAACGCAGGTAACACACCCTCTGGTCCTAACTCACGAACTAGAGTCCCAACTCAGGATGGCTATTACTGCAATAAGTACACAGAGCTCCCATTCTCTGGGAATGAGGACATTCCCTGAGCTCTGTGGATGAGTCTGAGCTAAGGACTCTGTTCCAGCCAGGGTCTGGGTGGGACTCGGACCACTAGGATTCTCATTCTTGCCCAGCCACTGCTTCCAACTTGCAAGGAGACCCAGAGCAAGTTGCTTCCCGTCTCTAGAACTCACTCGCCTCCTTGGTAACAGAAGGGTTGGACCAGAGTCTGTCATTCAAGGCCTAGGTGGGGATGAACATTTAAAAGCCAAGCCGGCATCCTCGTGTTCTAGGGAGTCCCCGAGGTGAGGCGGGAGCCTCCCGGGCACAGTCTGGGTGAGGCGAGATGGGGCCTGGGTGACCACCTTTGATCTTCTCAGCCAGCGGATCTGACACCTGTGGCTGCAAAAGACCAAAAGACAAGGGAGTGGATACCATGTGAAGTGCAGACAGTGCCTGTCTGACACAAGGCTGTGTGATGTGCCTTCGTGGGAAAAGCTCGCTTCGGTCCAGGTCCAGAATTCTAGTCTCTGGCCTGTGAGGATGAAGGAACGGATGCCCGGTCCTTGAGTTTCCCTGAAGAACTTAGATGCTCGCGGGGCTCCATCTGGAGCACCTGCGCTGCACCTCGCTCCCTTTCTTCTTTCCCACCTCCTGCTCCCCCATGAAGACTCGGCTCAGGGCTGGGGGAGGCTTTCTCTGAACCCCCAGCCGGAGTTAGATACCCCTCCCCTGTCCCCCACGACACTGTGCATCCCTCTGCAACAGGATGAAGAATTTCGTGGGTCAAGCTTCCTTGTAAGAGAGGCAGTGAACTCCCTCTCCAGAGAGGCGTGAAGGAGGGCCAGGAACGTGTACACCCTATCGTTCTCGGCCTGGCCTGCAGAGGGAGGCAGAAGTCCAGGGGCCCCTTGGCAGGTGGCTAGGAGGCCTGGACGATGGGAGGAAGGAGAGAGAAGTGGTAGGGCCTGTTTTAAGAAAAGAGTCATGAGTGAGGGTTCCAGAACATGAGAGGCATGCAGAGGCGAGAGAGGAGTCGGCAGAAAGTGTAAGAAATGGTGACACTTGCGGCGGGGGATTACGAATGGCATCACCTTTACTCTTTTTCAAGAAACACAAGTACAGAGCAACTTGGCTTTTTTTAATTAAATTTTGACTGCTGGGCGACACATCGTTGGATGCCACGAAAGGCAGAGACTGGGTCCCGTGGGGCCCAGGGGTTTGCTGCACAGACACCTCTGTAATCTTACTGCCTCTTCAGTTGCCTGACTCTGCCTGTAGCTGTGCGCTCCTCAAAGGCATGGACTCTGTGTCCTGTGCTCCCAGCACCTGACACCGTGCCTGGGATGTTGTGGACGCTCATTAAATGTTTCTTGTTTGACTGCGTGAATACGTGAAAACCATCCCCACAACTTCAGTAGAGAAAGAAACGGCACCAGTGAATTTGGGGAGCAAGTCAGGCCCAGAGTTGCCCACTTCGCAGAAGCCCATTAAGGGCCAAAGGAGAGACGTATGGGAGAGCACTGGGCAGCTGGGGACTTAGCATTAGGGCAGGCTTGGGGAAATGGGAGGAGGCCGAGAAGGAAACAGTTGTGACAGGAAAGGCCCCCCTGTGCCCCCATTTAATGAATCTCTGGTGTTCACGTCCATTCTCTCATCAAGCTTAATGAATTCCTGGGACTTGACAGTCCCTGTGGCAGTTGTTTTGTCCATAAAATTCCTAGTATCTGGTTGGAGGCTGTCCTCAAATGTTCTATTAGCCCCTTTCAATGGGACCTAGGTGGATGACCCTGAAGTGCAGGTCGAGTGGGAAAGAGATGCTTGGAAAGGTAGTGAGCTCCACACCACTGGAGGTATGCCAGTAGACTCTGCACAACCTCTCGTGAGAGGACATGAGATGAAAGTTGAGCAATAGATGGAAGCTCAGATGGCCTGACTTACATGTCCCTGATAACCCTGAGATTCTGGAGGGCCAAGCCCATTTCTTGCCTTTTTTCCCCACAACTAACCTCCCTGGGAAATATTCACACTCTACACTGAGCCTTTTCAGGTCGCAGTTCTGGAGGCTCTGCCTACTTCTCTAAACCGCTGTAGGACCGGGATCTTATGAAAATCCCTTCCATCCTCTCCGCGCTCTCCCTGTCGCCCTTCCATGCGGTAATCTCAGTGTCCTATAAGAACACTGCAGAAGGCCACACTGGGCCCACAGGCAGAGACGCAGAGGGAGGGGGTGGCTGGGGGAAGGGCTGTCGGCCCGGGCCTGAAAGGTACGTAAAGGGGAGTGATGGAAACAACGTCGCTGCAGGCACCTGATTCATGTGCTGGTCAGTTCCCAGATCAAACCACACACAGGGGCTGAAACCCTGAGAAGGGAGGGGACTCATAAAAGGAGCATTAGAAAGCGAAAGGCAATATCCTTTTTTAAAAATTACATTTGACATTTTAAAACAGAAGATTAATGACCTTAGCAAAATGGAGAAGGGACTGTCCTGACCCAACCAAGATAAAAACTACAGGTGCCAAAAGGTGCTCTCTGTGATTTCTTTTTCTTTAAGACAAACAAAAAGATGTCATCAATAAACCCTACCAATGCTCTTGACTGTAGCTGAGTGAGTGTAACCCGTGGAGTCCTTGGTCACAATTTGACCCCACGTTGGCTTCAGCCATCACAGTTCAGCTTACAGAGCCTACGCCACCTTACTGCCCAGCCAGGGCCGGTGCAGGAGCCCTGCCGGCCTCAGGGGGGTGTTTAACCACTATAGACACGCTCCGCAGCTGTTCTTGCTGTACCAACGGCAGTGGGGCCTTCACTCTGAAATAAGGTGTTATGAGGTACCCCTTCCCAGCCCTCCTTTCGCTTCCAGTTCCTGTTGGGAGAAGTGGGAGTGGTGGGGAAGTAGTGAAGATGGGAACAATGTTATATGGGTTCAGAGGACCTCCCCATTCATAAATTGTGTTTTCATGACCCCATTTAGCCTTACGGCAGAGTGCACACACCCCCCGACCCAGATTGGAAAGAAAAGGGACTATTATCCCCATTGTACATAGAGGGTCCACTGAGGCTCCGAAAGGTGGTAATTTGCTTAAGCTTGCCTAGCTGGCAAGTGGTAGAACTGGTACTATAGCAAAGGCCTTCTGGCTCCCCGCTATTTTATCCTTCAACAAGCCTTCGTTTGTTCCTACTGTGTATCAAACACTGTTCTAGGCACTGGAGATAGAGAAGGGCCCGTCAGCCACGGGGAGGAGTGGGGGTTGTATCCTAAGTGTGATGGGAAACCACTGGAGAACTTGGAGCAGGCAAGCGACACGATCTGGTCATTGTGTAGACAGGAGATGGTAGGTGGGCAAGACCAATCAGGTAGGTTGGTGGAAGACCAATCAGGAGGTGATAAAATAGTTTAGGGAAAGGGTGATGGTGGCTTGGGTTGGTGAGATCAAGGTGCAACGAGAAGTGGAAAAGCAGGATATACTTTGCAGGGAGAGCATCCAGCCCTTGCAAGGAATAGGGCTGCAAGTAGGCTGGGGATGAGTAAGAGAGGGAGTCAAGGCCTTCTGTGCTTTTGGGTCGAGAAATTTGATGGATGCTTTAATTAAGTTTGAGAAGACTTGGAGAGAAGCAATATTTTTTTAGGGAGCAGAAGAAATCACGTCTTGTTGATGACAAAGTTGAGACGTCTGTTAAACAACCAAGTATGGATCTCAAATACGCCGTCAGAGTTCAGGGGAAAGGTCGGTTATGGGCTATCAATCTGAGACTCAGGTTTGTGCTTTGAAGATGGCTAAGTGAGGACATATTACCTCCCCTTCTCCTCTTGAAAATCACCCCAAAACAAAAGAGAACAAAAACCTAAAATAAAACAAGTCGGATGAAGTGAGGAGCTGTCTGTAACCCCAAACCACAACATGTGAAGACGGGAAGTAGAGAGAGGAATGATAAACGACTTAGCAGAGAGGAGAAAGCCCCAGTCTACGCATCTGAAGGCAGAGGGTCCTGGGAAGAAGGGAGCTGGTCTACCGTGCAGAGCCCTGCAAGGAACAGGAGTGGGAGGCCCTGGGTACGAGAGGCAGGAGTGAGGCCAGGGAAATGGGGGCTGAGAGCAGGGAGGGGGTTCTGAAAATCTGTGTAAGCAGCAGTCCCCACCCAGATCCCCACCCTTTCTCCCATCTGGCAGGAGACTGGAACTGTATTCCCTGGATAAAATGAACCAGGGAGGCCTGCGAGTGGGGAGGGCGGTGATGAAACCCTGGCAAAAGATGACCGACTGAGCAAGAATTTGCATCTGAAGGCTGGGCCTACCCTCACCTCTTCCCTCCCCAGCCCCAGAACCCAGCAGCTAGGCTTCTCCCCTTGGGCCCAGAAATATCTGTAGCTACTGCCTTTGGGGGACCTAAATGAAAACACCACGGACCACCTGATCACCCCACAAGGAAGCTCACCAGTCTCCTCGTCCCCAGAATTTCCTAGAGCATTTGGACACAGAGGCACAGTCAAGTTCCATCAAATATTTGAAGAAAGTCTCCAACACAAAAAATAGAGATCAAAACAAACAGTCAGAAAAAAGCCACCAGAAGAAGCAGATATAATACCCAGAGATAAAGAAAACATCAACATAAACTATAATATCCTCAGAAAGATGAGATGGTACTGCATCCATGAGACACAAATATAAGCTGTAAAGAAGGAAGAGCCAGAGATCATAAAATATTCTTGGAAATTAGAAATGATGGCTAAAATAAGAAATTTAATAACAGGGTTCGATGAGAAATTTGGGGAAATCTCCAGGAAGTAGGAGGAAAAAGGCAAAGGTAGAAAACAGGAAAGAAGAGATTTTTAAAAATTAAAAGCTCATTTCAGAAGATCCAGTAGGAGTTCTAGGAAGAGAAATCAGAGAAAGGAGTATGGAGGATATTACCAAAGGAATGATACAAGAAACATAAGAAAATATAAGAAATAATATAAGAAAAGTTCCCAGAACTGGAGGACATGATGCCCAGTCCAATGATGCAAGAAGGCCTAAAGTGGTACAATCGACATGAAATTTATGAATGCCCAAGATAAAGAGAAAATCCCCAAAACTTCCAGTCAAGTGTGAGGATGGAATAAAGACATTTTCAGACACACAAAATCTCAGAACATTTGCCTCCTCTGCATCTTTTCTGAGAAAGCTTTTGGAGGAAAAGCTCCATCACAATGAAGGAATGAACCAAGAAAGGATAATGCATGGGATGCAGGCAGTGAGGTCCAATCGAGCTGAGAATTGAAGAGGATGCCCAGCTGCGCATCATGCCCAGAGAACAGCAGTACACTTTGGAGCAGGAGGTCAGAGGGCTCTGGAGGGAAAACAGAACAGGTAAAGTTAGTGACGTATCTGACCAAAAAATTATCTTGATAGGCCTTAGGGGGTGTAGGAAGATCTAGCCAGATAGTAAAAGAAAAGGAAAACTGTTTTTTTTCTAGCGTTAATAATTTTCATTTGATTTAAGACAGAAAATACATTCACATGGCCCATCAGGGAATATTATTATCATAATTATACCAATAAAATGCTACTGCAGATTTTTTAAAACTTGAAATGTAAGGACGAAAGGAAAGGGATGTAAAATATCTTATTCGTTATTTGCTGTAGTAAGTTCATATAATATATAAAATTGATCATCAAAAGCTAGCAAGATATGCACATTGTTTAGGAATATGGAGGTAAAATTTGGAAGGACACTGGAGGAATTGGAAGAGAGTGTTTCTGAGGAAGTTTGAGGAAGGGGAGAGAAGACACTGCTGGCTTTTAAAAAAATAAGCTTTTTAGCACTATTCAGCTTTTTAAAAAATTATTTGCATGCAATGTTTTGACAAAAATAAGAGGTCACTGACAAACAGAGGACATTAAAGGTCTCAGGACTGGTTGAAATCCTTAGGAGGAATGTAAATAGCAGGGAGATGAGGGCTTGGGACCAAGTCTTGGACACTCCAACCTCTAGATGCTGATCTGAGGGGGAGGAAGAGTCAGCACAGGCAGCCGGGGGGGAGGGGGCCAGGACGAGGGCAGGGATGGGATCAGAGGGGCCAAGAGAAGAAAGGGTTTCGAGAAGGAGGGATGGTTAACTGAATGCTGTTGGCCCTGGAAAATAAGACAGGGCTGGAGTTATTCTGGTACATGAATGCAATAGAATTAAAGATGGCATTTTAAACTGTATAATTCAAACAAGGGCTTTTGCCCCCAGATTGCCAGTGGTTAAACACACACATCATTGCTTATACAATTCTTTGCATATTTCTCTTGGATGGGCAGGTAGATGGCTGGTTAGTTGGTTGGTTAGTTGGTTGGTTATGTGGGGTGGGTGAGTGGGTGGATGGATGGATGGACGGATGGATGGATAGTTGGCTGTATGGGTGGAAGCCTTGTCCCTTTTTGACAGTCACGGGAGCCTAAGGACTGTGTTCCCAGTGCGTGAACAACAGAGCAGCACAAAGAAGTCCCAACTCTAGCCTGCGTTGGGGTTGGCTGCTCAAGCTGAGGAGGGGAGCAGGGGGAGTGAAGGGTCCATCCAGCAGCCTGGGAGTCCACACCTGTCTCTGCATCCCTGCTTATTTCAAAGACATGGGGCCGGCAGGCCCAGACCTAGAACTGGACAACCTCACCACTCACTCTTGGTGGTCCCTAAGACACCCTTTTTGAGGGGGCCAAGGTATCCCAGGAATAATAAGAAGAACCTGAGGTCATCTGATATTGATTTTAAATAATGCTGGGCTGCATCTCGTGCCCCACACCCTGCGAGGTCCAGTGTCTTCCCCAGGACTTCTGCAAGTTCCCAGGGCTTACACTGTCATGGGGCCAACATGAGGCCTCCTCCTTGATTTCACCACCTCCCTCGCATGCCACCTCCCGCCCGGGCCAGCTGTTTTCTAGAAGGCCCACAATGTGGATTCTTCAGATTAGATTCACAGTGAACATTTTGGGCCAGAATTCTACATAGCTGGTAACGTGTCCTCACCTTCACATCACATCAGGAGTAGATGACGTGAGCGGGTCCCGCTGTGGGTGGTGCTGGGTTTAATAACTTGGTCAAGGTGAATCAGCCAAATGTCTCCAACGGGAAGGCATCGTTTCCCCTTTGTAAGTAATAATTCATCTGTGGGGTGATACTTGGGAACCGTGTGAATATCCTGTTCCCCAACAACCGCCCACCCAATGGTTTTAGCATCCACAGACTTGCTGGTGTCAATTATGATATCAGTGGTTGCAAATGGCAATTTGCTAATTCTCTAATTTATTCTGGATTTATTAGCTGGCCTTCTACTATAAAGAGGAGCTTCCTCTCTCTTTACTTTACCCTTTAGACCAGTGAATAAAGCAAACCACAATGAGTGATCTTGAAACTAAGGAGAGTCATGCCCTGGGGAGCATGCAGCCTGCATGTTTGAATTACCTAGGAGCTTTTAAAAATGATCAGTGCCTGTTCCCCGCATTCTGACTCATTTGGTCTGGGTGAAGCTTGAGCACTGATGTATTTTTGCAGCTCCCAGGGGATTCTGTCGTGTAGACAGGGCTGAGAACCTGCTCTGGGTACTGGAGAGCCACGGAAGAGTCTGATGCAGGCAAGTGAAGGCCCCACTGGAGCTTCAGAACATCCCTCTGGCTGCAGGGAGAGGCACTTCCAAGGGGGGAGGGCTGGGGGCAGGGAGCTGAGCCGAGTGTGAATGCTGGCGCAATAGTCCTGCTGAAACACCACGAAGGGGAGAGCTAAGGAGTGAGGTTCACGTTCAAAAGCATTTAGATGCTGTAGTCCTGGGTACCTTTGAGGAAGTTGTGGGCTGAAATTAATAAAAAGTTAATAAACGGTGTCTTTCATATATATGGCATGGCCCGGTGTTTCAAGTATTTTCACTTCCCTCAGAACTCACATTTAGAAATGTTTGGGAGGGCAGAGAGGGACCAAGAGGGTGAGGGTGAGGTGTGCCCCCACCACCCCACCTTTGCTCTCCAGTTCCCCAGAGCTGAGCAGCCAGCCATCTGCCTGTCACCTGGAAAGGGACTTCCTTAAGACACAAGAGCAGGGGCCGGCCCGGTGGCACAGTGGTTAAGTTTGCATGTTCCGCTTCGGTGGCCCAGGTTCGCCAGTTCAGATCCTGGGTGCGGACTTACGCACCACTTGTTGAGCCATGCAGTGGCAGGTGTCCCACATATAAAGTAGAGGAAGATGTTCACGGATGTTAGCTCAGGGCTAATCTTCCTCCAAAAAAAAAAAAAAAGAGAGACGCAAGAGGGAAAATGCTCCTTTTGACTTATGATTCTCATTAGTTTTAAGATTACTCATTGTGATTGGCTTTATTCTGCTCTTTATTTAAATTACACACACATGTCTATCAAGAATGGCAGGCAGGTGGGAGCCCAGAGGGACCGTCAGCTTCAGGGAGGGCATGACACTGCTCAGTGCCCCACGGAGTGTGATCCGACAGGGTGGTGGCTGCTGGGGCCCAGCCCATCACTCCTGGCAGACTCCAGGTGGCTCAGGAAGGCCCATCTGAGGTGGCAGGGTCTGGCTTGGCATCTCTCCTTTGTAGAATGGGGTGGAAGGGCCTTTCTTGGGGCATCTGAAGCATCCCCACTAGCAGGTGTCTCAAAGGGTTGCAGCTACAGTCACGGGAATGCTGACCCCGGGTTGTTTCAGGGACCCTTCCCCTGGGCTCGGCAAACCCCTCAGGGAAAGGCCGGGCTCAGAGCACTGCTGAGAGGCCAGCCGGCCCCGCCCACAGCTCCAGCCTTCCAGACTGCTCTCTCAGGGACTGCCACCCGAGGCCAGAGCATGGGACCACAGGCGCTCAGCAGAATCCTTGAGCCCAGCGTCCCATAGCCACAGCTAAACTCATTCCATCAGGAAGCCACTTCAGCTTCTCTCTCTGGCACCCAAGGGACCCAGGAGGACCCAGGCCTGGGAGTCAAGTCCTGGGGAGCACCTCATGGCCAGAGACCCAAGACCTGGGTCAATGATTCTATGTGACACAAGTGAGAGGGCCATGCAAGGCGCAGGCAGAGTCACCAGTATTGAAGGAGCATGAAGGAAGGAGCATGACTGACTGCTCCTCAGAAGAAGAGGCGTCTGAGAAGGAACACTTTCGGGGGCAGGCAGGGCCCTCCAGCTGCAGGGATCAGTGCCGCCTCTCCAGGGAAGCCAGTCTCCCTTGCGAGTCCTTGTCAACAGGAGGGCACCAGAAGAGGGGTCCAGATTCCCAGGTTACATCTGTGTCTGGACACAGGAGCCTGGTGCAGACAATGCCCCTTCTCCATTGCTAAGATAAGGAAGTGACTATTGTCCTGGTTTTGCCATTGTCCTTGCTGTGTGACCTTGGGTGGGTCCCCACCTCTCTGTGGGCCTCAGTGTCCTCAATTTCTACTAGGCCTTTCAGGCTGTAGCACTTAGGGCCCTAGAGTTGGTCATGGGGCCCAGGGTCCCATTCGAAGGGGCAGAGCTGGCTGGCTCCATCCATCACCATACTCTCCTCTCCCCTGTGACCTGGATTTGGGCACAGAAGGAGAAAGCACCAGGGGTTTGCATGCTGGTGAGCTGATGAGGTCAACAGCTCTTTCCAGGTTCATCTCCCGCAAGGGCCCCCTGAGTTAGCCGCAGGCAGTGGGAAGAGAAACATCTGGACTCTAGCTTTGGTGCTGTGTGACCCTTGGGCAAGTCACTCCCCCTCTCTGGGTCTCAGGTTCCTCATCTGCTGAAAGGAGCAACACCTGCCTTGGTCCTCAGGGTATTGTTGGGTGGATGGAACTTGACGGCCTTTGAAGCCAGTAAGGAGCCATTGGTTGAATGTGGGAAGAGGACAGTTATTTCCATTGTGCGGTAGAATCCTTGGCTCCCTCACTCCCTTCAGCCACATTGCACTTCGGGGGCAGTGGTTTCTCCTCAGAGCTGGGCAGCAAGATTTCCTTTTATTTCTCCTTCCTCGGCCCTTCATCCTCATCAAAAGATGAAATTGCCTTCCGCCCCAACTTGGGGAAATACTGTGAGGTTTAATGAAGTAATACTTGCAAGAATAGTCTGGCTATGAAGCCGGCTCCTCTCTTTGCCTTCCTGGGGCTCTTCCTGTCCCCTCTCCCCGGAGAGGTGGAGCTGGTGGGAATCCTCACCGAGCCCCCAGCTTCAGAGGCCCCTCCTCTGCAGGGTCCCTTGGGCACGCTCCTCTTGCAGCGGCAGCTCTGGGTCCCCAGCAGTTTGTTGCAGAGTCTCTGGGACCTCCAGAGCAGGCCGTCCATACACCGCCAAGCCCTGGCCATCTGCCCCCTACAGCCTAGGATGCGCCTGAAAGGACCAAGCTCTTTTCTTTCCCCGTAGTTTCTCTCCCTTTCTCAGAGAATGTCAAACAGACAAATGCAGTTTAGAAGAAATCAGTATCCTTGGATGGAGGGGAACGTGCTGCATTCACAGCAAATCAATTCGGCACAAACTTACAGAGCACGCACTGTGGATGGGGCCCTCCGCCCTGGAGGGAATCAGAGTGGAATCGGCCCCCGCTGGGCCATAGAGCAGCTCACAGGCAGGAGGGGAGATGGGCGCAGGCATTAATAATTCATATTTAAGCTGAAAAGTGCTGCCAAACCAGAAAACTGTTTACCCCTCTGAGCCAACACCTCCTCACCTGTGGTATGCTGGCAATAATACCTAACTTGGGTTGTTGTGCAGAAAATATAAGATGAATAAAATAATGTATGGGAAAGGACTCTGAGGCAGCAACACAATGTTAAACTGGTGGTGTAGGAGAAGGAGAGGGAGGTTCTGACTGCGGGGTTGTGGGCATGGTTCTTGAAGGAGATTGGATATGCACCTTGAAAAATGGTATCATATTCAGTATTAAGTTCAACCATTAGTACTAGAGAAATCCAAAAAGGCAAATGGCTTAAACAAAATACAAAGCTATTTCTTTTCATGGAAATATCCAGAGGTAGGTGGTTTAGGACCAGTATAGCAGCTCCCTGGGGTCAAGGACCCATGGTATCCTTCTGGCTTGTTGCTTTTCTATAGATAGCTTCTGTCTCATGATTACCTCATGGTCCAAAATGGCTGCTCAGTTCCAGCCATTATATCACATTCTACCACCAGGAAGGAGGAAAAGAGAAAGAGAAGAAAGTCACATCCCTTCCCATTAAGAAAAAGTCCCTGAAGTAGCACTTGCCTATTGACTACATTTTAGTCACATGGCCACATCTACTGCAAGAAATGCTGGGAAATGTAGTCTTTATTTTGAGTGGCCATGTCCTCAGCTAAATATCCCATGGAATAGGGGGAAAGAGACATTGGGACCAACAAGGCCACTGCCACAGCTGGGCAGGCCTCTGGCTGCCTGCAGACCACATCTCCAGCTCTCACTCCTTTTGCTCTCAGGGGACCTCCTTCTGCCCCTCCCGTCTGGCATCCAGAAGAATGAAGCTGCAGAAGATTGGCCTGCTGGCTCTGAATTTTGACTGCTCTGGGAAAGCATATCAAGTTAGACCATTTCAGCTGCTACAGAGAGAGCTCTGCCAGGAGCCGAGGGCTGTAGCGTGGGGTTGTGTGCTGGTGTCTGTGCAGCCTCAGTGGCGAGAATACTCTGATCTGAAGATTTTCCCCAGGACAGGAGGGGTCCTGTCTCTGAGGCTTCTCTGCAGCCCCAGGCGGGAAGGCTGTCTGAGGGGCTGATGGAGACTCACCCTTCCTGTCCCCAGTGATATGGAAGGAGACTGGATGTCTCTAGGACCCACCTCCACTTTCCCATGTAGACAGGCGTGGCTGGCCAGCCCCTGGGCCCCTGCACCTGGGGAGGAGCTGGGGGAGTTGCAAAGAGAAGTGTGTCTGGAGGGGTTCCACCTGCTGCCTCCCTTGGAGTGTCCAGGCTTCAGGAACGTGGGGGGGTCCTGTGAGCCTCTTAGTGTTCATCTCCCATGCCCACCACTGCCTGGCTTCCTGCAAGGCCGCCTCACCCGGGTCATGGCCTCGCCCTGGCCCCGTGCCTGCGTTGCCCCCATCCTTCCACAGTCTAGTGAAAAAGCCCTTCACACCTTCGCTTACATGGCCCCTTACCCTGGAAGGCTCTGCCTGCCCCTGCCTTTCAGAGTCCAGCCCACCGCCAACTCTCCCTGTACCCTCTTTCTTCAGCTCCCTGCTCCCATCCCACTTGGCTGTGACCCACCCAGGACTCCCCTTTGCACTAAACACACCCCTCTCCTAATGGGACCCCTTTAGGTTTGGGTGTAGGTATTTGCCTCCTATCCTGAGTTCTGCCCTACACTGAGACCCTTGAGGTATAGGGGCCATGTCTGTGTTTCTCCCCAAATAAGGACCAGGCCCAGAGCAGGTGCTCAGCGGATGTAAGCTGAAAGAACCCTGGTGGACACAGGTTAGCCACCTCCCCACTGCCCACTGACTGAGAAGATCCCAAGTGTTTGCTCATGGCCACATGGCGGCAGGTGCCCGGAGCTGTTAGGAGGTCCAGGGTATGTGGACGGCTTTAACAGACAGGGTGGGCCAGCTGTGCTCAGCGCTGTTTAGGGCATCGTTTGTGTGGGACACGCACTCTGAGTTCCAAATGGCCCGGTTCCAAAGAAGCTCATGGGAGCAAGCAGTCTTTGGTGAACCCGGGGACTTGCTGCATGTCCACGCGCCAGGCCCGGAGCCCTGTCTGAAGACAAACCAAGACGGGAGGGACATAAACACTTCTGAAGTGGGAAGAGCAGATGTGAAATAGAACGTCCTCCAGCCCCTCGTCCTTGTCCTTTTAAACTAGAAAGGCCTGAAGCCACCTCCCCGTTCCGCCCTTCCCGCACGAGTGAGGTTCCACGTGGGCTGGGCTGCAGCTGTCCTCTCCTCTGTGTCCTAAACAGACTTCTCTGAACCTTGAAGGTCAATATCACGGCACTTTCTGGATCCGAAATGAAACGATCCACCGTTAGATCCAATTAGCCAAGGCCCACCTCTGAGGTGTGAGACAGCATCACGCTCCCTTCCCTTTTAAGCCGGCATAGATCGCTGTGTAATTGACCCCGTCTGACTCAGGGTCTAATCTGCCAGGTGTGTCTGCCCAAGGCCAACCGAACAAGCTCCTGGCGCGCCCGCTTGCCGATCCGGCCGATTCTCACCCGGACTCATTTTTTCAGCTCAGCTGTTGCTGAAACGCACTGAACCTTTGCTTGAGGAAGATTGTTCCTGAGCTAACATCTGTGCCAATCTTCCTCTATTTTGCATGTGGGATGACGCCACGGCATGGCTTGATGAGCGGTGCCATGACCGCGCCCAGGATCCGAACCTGTAAACCCCAGCCTGCCCCAATCGGAGCATGTGAACTTAACCACTTGGCCCGGGGCTAGCCCCTATTGATAATATTTTTGATGCCTGAGATCATATTTGGTGTTTTAGCTTTTTACCAATGTATACCTTATGTACAGAATAGCATACTTAAGTGTACAGCTTGATGTGTATTTGCAAACTGAACATACCTGTGTAAACACTCTGTCATTTTTAAAGTCCTGATTTATCAAAAGAAGATTCTGTCAGGAGGGGAAGCCCTGATTGTGGGTACTGGATCAGAGCCTGTGTTAAACTCACCAGTCCTCACAACAAGCTGGAAGCTAGGTTGAACTCTCTCGCTTGCACAGAAGAGGAAATATAGGCTTCGAGAGGTGTGGCCAGCTGGCTGGTCAATCAAAGGACTGGGGCTCAGAGCAGCCCTCCTGGCACCAAGTCTGCCCTTTTCATACTCCCTCCGCCCATCCTCGGTGCAGCTTGGTGAACTGCGTGACCTGCTCTCTGGCCTTCCTGGAGCTGATGTGCCTGAAGTGTGGTGCCCAGACAGTGGACAGATGCACAGATGGATGGACGGACAGGGATAGGGGGCAGCAAGGACAGCAATTCTGTACTTTCCCTCACCTGCCAGCGTCCTTGGAGGGCCTATGCGGTCCAGCTGGGGACCCCATATACATGTCTTCTCCAGGTCAGGCAGCAGATACTGCCCACTTCCTTGCTGAGCGCTCCCTCTGTCCCTGGGAGACCAGAGCCCATGTATATCAATTCTCAGGCAACAGGTAGCACTTACCAGGCATCTGCTGCATCCCCATCCTTGGCATCAGGCTGGTCCATCACTCAGACATTTAACAACCACACAGTAAGGCACTGACCAATCAGATGCCAGCCATAGAGCAGGAGCAGAGTCTGGAGGCCCTGGCAGGCCAGGCATCACCCCTTAGCAGCCAGATGGTGGTGGAGAGGGGGTGGCTGGGGGAGATGCTGGGCACCTGGTGGGGGGTGCTCTCCAGGGCTCAGGCAGCAGCTGTACAGAAGCATTTCAATACTGTAACACCTGACCTGGGCACACCAGTGCATCGTGACTGACCATCAGCCCTGCTTGGAGATCCCATGAAGAAAAGATCTATCGCTTGCTCCCAGGAGCTTGCAACGCAGCTGAGGAGACAGGTGAGATCACGGCTGGAGAGAGCCAGTGCTTTGGCCTCAGCTAGCCAGTCCATTTGTTTGTCCACCGCATGCACCACAAGCACAGGTGGACGGGTCCGGGATGGCCTCTGCGTCAGGAGTGCATGTTCACAAGAGGAGGGAGGCAGCGAAGCAGTTCACCAGCGAGGTCTTTTGTTTGAGGGTGGTCTGTGTTTGAGGTCACTTTAGAGCATTTTTTGGGGAATTACAGAGCCTTAGAGCCTCACAGAATCACCTTTTCTAGTTCCCTGTGTTTCAGATGAGGAGCCAGGGTCCCTGGAAGAGAAGTTACTCCCCCAGGGTGGAGGATGAGGGGCAGATCCAGGCCTCCTCGGCCCCTCCCCAGCCCCCTTGGCTGCTCACCCAGCTAGCACATTCCTGCTCCCATCCTGGAAGCAGCGACTTCCAGGAGGTGGAGAAGCTGCTGGAGGTGACAGATTGACAGCTTGACAAAGGGACAGGTCACAAAACTATACAAAGCCGACACTGCAAGACCCTTGGTGACCACTAGGGTGGGGGCACTTGCCCCACCCTCCCCCATGGGCCTGAGGTGGCCCCTGAGGATCAAATTATGTTCAATTTATTTGCTTAAGAACATGCAGCTGAGTGCAGTGTTTTTAGGAAGTTTTACACCTAAGTTAGTAAAAAAAATTTTTTTTTAAGTTTGTGTTTTGGGATGGTCTTCAGTTGCCCACCCACCGCGTTCATTTCCGTGGAAGCCCCTGTTTCCTGGCGGTGTCTGATAAGGGATTTTCCAGGAACTCTGGAGACCTCTCCTGTGAGCAGTCGTGTCAGAAATCTCACTGTCGGGTCTAAAGGCCCAGTTACAGAGTAGATAAACCACCGATTTACCAAGTACGCAGGCTCGCTTTTCTGACCTGAGACCTGGGCACAGTTCTGAAGGAAGATGGATTTTGGATGTAAGTGTCTCTGTGATTGTTCCATGTTCCTGAGACAGAAGACCTTCAGGTCCTTGAAAGCAGAGATTCAGGAACTGACAGCCAGCTTCCTGGAGGCCCCCTCCCACCCTAAGAGGTGCCCCATTTGCCAAGGGGTCTTGGGGGGCTGGCAACCCTGCCCTGGCTGCCAGGAGACCCTGCCTTTTTCTGCCACACTTGGTCCCCAGAGAAATCCCAGTCTTCTCCAGGGACCATCTCGGTGCTCGGAATCGTGCCTTTTGACCTGTCGAGGCTGGCTCAGGCCTGGGAGGAAAGGAAAGTAAATAAATATAAATCTGTTTGATCACAGGCAGAGCACTTATCTTTCAACAGGAAGCTTCCTGAGGAAGAACAGCGAAGGGGTTTGGAATGAGGTGTGCTGTGTAAGCACTGGCTGTCCGCGCCTTTGCTTGTCATGGTTAGTGCCCGGTGTGCCTGGATGGAGCCTCACTGGAAGTGACATGATGGCCATGCCGAGCCCCAGCACTGGGTGCGCACGCTGGAGCCCTGCCCTTCCCACCCAGGTCCCTCCAGGTGTGCACCTCCCTCTGGACCAGCAAGGGCAGCTGATGGACCCAGCCTGGCTCCCTGCAGCTTCCCAAGTGGAGGAGGAAATGGGTCTTCATCACTGAAGCCAGTGAGCCAGCCTCCCTCCAGGGCTGTGGAGGCGGCACTGGGGCAAGGGTAGGGCTGGGAAGCCAAACTCAAGTGTTCCCTGTGGGGTGTCCTTTGACCTTTCAGGATCCTGACAGACAGAGGATGCTTACACCCTTCTGGTTTTGGCCTGGGGAATCGCTTGCCTGGGCCACATCCTCTTTACATCTCTGTCCTTGTCTGGCTCTGGCCAGACTCCTTGTGTGGGCTTTAGATTCTGAAGAACCATGGGGTCCCAGAAATCCTTTCCTGAAGCTCAGGGGAATCCAGTGACCTGTGGTCAAAAGCCCATTTGTTAATCAGCTGGTAAAAGGTCATGGGTCTCTCTCATGCTCCACCTGGTAGATGACGTTTACTCTGGAGCTCCCAAGGGCACCTTACACTCGCCACACAGAAACTAACTCCATGCTCGCCCCTCTGCCCTCTTCCCCTCTCACTCCACCCATCCTTCCTTCTGCTGGGCTTCTGAGGACCCCAAGTTACTCCACACCCCCAATCCTCTTAATATTTTAAATCAGAAACCAGGCAACAATTTGATGTCCCAAAGATGTCCTTTGTGATGAACCCCATGCCACTTGATTTGGTTAAATTGATCTTATTCATTCATTTATTCCAGACACTTCCAAAGTGCTGGGCACCATGCTGGATCTAGAGTCACAGAGGTGAGGAGGATTGAGGCTGTGTCTGCAGGGACAGTGGCATCTATGACTAACGCCCTCACAGGGGGCAGGAAGAGAGCTGTGCCCTGGGCTGGAGGGGCCACCCTCAGTGGCTCCACACCCACACCTTGCCCCGTTCCTCAAAAACCTGGGCAGTCTGCAACAGGAACCACAGGCCACAAAATAAAGGTCAGTGTCAACAGCAGAGAATCAGGAGGTGGGAACACGAAATAAAATGGCCCTGTAGACACCACATATTTTTAGAAAATGGAGTTCATTCATTCAGAAAGCTTGTGGATAACTGAAATGGGTCGACCAGGAAGAACACAGAGAATAGCAGCCCCATCTAGGGAGCAGGCCCAACCCTGTGCTGGCCCATCACGTACGTCGTCTCGTCTGCTCCTCAGAACAAGCCTGTGCGGTGGGCCCTCTGTGCACGCCCATCTTACAGATGAACAAACAGGGTCAGAGGAATTACGTGGCTCGTCCACAGTCACAGAGCTAGAGCCAGGATTCAAACCCAGGTCTGTTTGACTCCAGTGTTTCTGCCAGTTACCACATGGAAAGGATTCCTCGTTTCCGCCAGCTTCTTTCTAATCCCAGCAGATTAGGCGTCCAGGCATTGGCTAATCAGGCCTTGAGTACAGTGACAGATATTAGCGAGATTAGCGGTTTCATTTTTTGTTGGTGTTCTGGGAACTGATGGTTGGCAATTACCAGCCAGGCGTTATCTCAGGTTATTTGTTGAAATCTCAGCCCATATTTACCTTGCCCAAGAATGGCTCTGGAAAGGGAATGGACTGGAAGTCAGGTGACTGAGGTGTAATCCTGGGCTTGCAGGTAATTGGCAGTGCGACCTTGGAGAAGTCACTTTTCTCTGGTTTCACTTTCCCTATTTGATAATGAAGGAATTGCAGCAATTCTACTTCTAGGACTAGGAGAGAAGTGCATGTGCATCAAGGAGCATGCCCAAGGATGTTCATGGCAGCGCTGCAGGAGGTCATGAAAACCTGAAGACCACCCACCTTAGCCCATGGTAACCCCAGGTGGTAGTTAGCCTCCAAGTTGGCCCTCAATGATCCCTGCCTCCTGGTATTGCCCCAGGTATAGTCCCCTCCCACACTGAAGCAGGGTTGTTATGCATGACCAATAGCCAATAGCAAATAGCAGAGCAATGGCATGCCACTCTTGAGCTTAGGTTATAAAAAGACAGCAGCTTCCCTTGGGTTCTCTCTCTGTCTGTCTCTTTCTCATCACTGGGGGAGCCGCCTTGTTGTGAGCAGCCTTATAGAAAGCCCCATGCAGAGAAAAACCGAGTCCTCTTACCAACAGCCATGTACGTGAGCCACATTATGTGCCAATTTTTTAACCCCAGTCAAGTCTTAGCTGACTGCAGCTGTGGCTCCACTCAACTGCAACCTCAGGAGAGACCCTGATCCAGAACCACAAGGATAAGCATTTCCCAATTTCCTGATCTGTGTGAGATGACAAATGTTTGTTGTTTTAAGCTGCTAAATTTTGGGGGTAATTTGTTACACAGCAATAAATAGCAAATACATCCCATACTATAGAATATTATGCTGCAGTTAAAAACAGAGTAGATCTCTGTGTGCGGATACAGAAAGATTTCTAAGAAACGTTGTTGTGAGGAAATAATAACTACAGAAAAACACACAGAGCTATATCCCTTTTATGTAAAACTCTATCACCACCTGCTATAGCTTATGTGCATTTACATATGCATATACATATGCAGTAAGTGAGCCATCATGATATACCAACGATTAACATCAGTCTGCAGTGAGGGGGTCAGAGGAGGATGCAAAAGAGGACTAATTTTTTATTCAATATATTGTAATTTTATTTTAGATTTTTACTATGATAATGTGTCCATGTATGACTTATATACAATTAAAAAATTCTTTAAACCGAGGGATTGGACAATATGATCACTGAGGTCTCTTTCAACTCTGATGTTTTATAATTCTATTAAAATATCACTGAATGTAGACTAAAAGAACAAGATAACATTTATCACCTGCTTGTAGGAAAACATTAAAAAGTTTGATAAATCAGGGGCCGGCCCAGTGGCACAGCGGTTAAGTGTGCACGTTCTGCTTAGGTGTCCCAGGGTTCGCCAGTTTGGATCCCGGGTGCGGACATGGCACCGCTTGGCACACTATGCTGTAGCAGACATCCCACATAGAAAGTAGAGGAAGATGGGCACGGATGTAAGCTCAGGGCCAGTCTTCCTCAGCAAAAAGAGGGGGATTGGCAGCAGATGTTAGCTCAGGGCTAATCTTCCTCAAAAAAAATAAAAGTTTGATAAATCAAGTGTTGGCCAAGATGTTAGGAAAGTTGGTAGTCTCACACACGCTTCTTGGAGAATAGATGGAGAATCTCTTGGGAAAGCTGGTTAGGATGAGCATAAGCTAATATCAACTGAAACAAAACATGCAGACTCCACACCCTTCGAGGCCCAGCCCTTCCACTTCAGATATTCATTCTTTTACATAGAAACATGCTGGAAACAAGACGGCATTGGGTGTACTTACATAACTGCTATACTGTAAGGAGCATTCTGTGACATGCCTAAGGATGCACAGGGCAGCAGGGCTTGCAAGAGCAAAAAGTTAGAAATAACCTAAATGTCCATAAAAAATGTTGGTGTATTATCATACCATGAAATAGTATGAAAGTATTAAAATGAATGAGCTAGACTTCTAGGTCACAGTGTGGATAAATCTTTAAGACACGTGAAGTGAACGTTACATATGATGTGGTACCATTTAGAAACACAAACACACGATACCATCTCATTTCCTGATGTTTCGATGAAAAATCACAGAAGAAAGTCTGTAATGGTACAAGCCAAAGTCATAAGGGTAAGTGTCTGGGTCTCTGGAGAAGGGGAAGAGATTATGATTGAGGGATAATTAAAAAGGACTTAACCTTTATCTACAATGTTCTGATTTGATTAAATAGTTATAAAGCGCTAGTAAGCACTAGGTAAGTAATGTACTTAAATATTCATGTGTCGTTAAAAATTAATTGAGAAATGGTCATTTGCCCACACCAAGAAGAACTTTGGCTGGATGAGTAGGAGGTCTGATATTTTAAGAGCAGTCTATCAACGCTGGCTGGCTGTACATCAGAATCTCCTGGAGCTTTAGGAAAAAATGATGCTAGTCCTGCCCGCACCCAGCAACTCTGATATTATGGGTGCATGGCTCTGTCCTCCGTGCCTTGCAAAGGCTTCCCAGGTGATTCTAGTGGACATTTGGGGCTGAGAATCCCTGATTTAGAGAAGCAGGCACTGAAAAACTGTCACAGACGGTAGGACACTAAGGAGACATAATGATGTGGTCTCCTGGATTGGATGCTAGAATGGAAAAAGGACATTAGTGAAATCCAAACAAAGGATATAATTTAGTTAATAGTGTGTACCAATGTTAACCTCAGTTTTATAACTGTACCCTAGTTATGTAAGATGTGAACATGAGGGCCGCTGGGTGAAGGGTGCAGGGAACTCTTCCATCCGTACAACTCTTCTGTAAATCTAAAATGATTGCAAAACAAACAAGCGCTACATATCTTGGATAATTGTTCTGGTTATATTTTAATTCTTGCTCAATCAAAAAATCTGTCAAGTCTTTTGTGTTTTTGAGTGTTGTGCTTTAAAGCATTGGGGGTGAGGGTTTGCCAGATCTGGTGCTTCTGAGGTTTCTGGGTAAGAACAAAGGTCTGGCTAGAACCTCGGAATCTTCCCCTCCAGCTGGAGCCCGGAACTCAGCATCCCAGGGAGGGGCCTCGCTGGAGCCATGCCCTCTCCTGCAGGGTTGCTGGCTTCTGGCAATGAAAAGATGCTCAACAAAGCTCGAGGGAACTTTTCCCTCCAGGTTCACAGGGTACATTTCTCAGGTGTAAGAACTGTCCACGAAGCTCGCTGGTTGCTCCAGAATGGGTGGGTAGGAGAGAAAAGGCCCTTCCCACAAGGGTGGAGGAATCCCAGAGCCGCTGAGCTGGGAGATCTCAGTGCTCACGGGTCTGATGCGCACATTGCAGAGTCTGGGAGAACAAAGGCCAGAGAGACGGGGAGGCCGGGCCACGCCTGCCCCGAGCGAGGGTAGGGCAGTGCTGGCCTTTGAGTCCAGGTCTCTTGATCTGCAATTCTAGGGCCCTTCTCATTATTTCATCTTTGTCCCTGAACTTGACAAGTAGGTGTCTGTGTAAGGGGAACTTGTCTCTGGGCTTCAGAGAGCCCAGAGCTTAATTCCTGGCTCCTTGTGACTCCCTCTGCCTCTGCGGAGGAAAATGTCTCCTTTTCCACTACTTACAAGAGGTGGGCTCTGTGAGAGGCCTCCAATCTGCCAGCTGCCGACACTTCGCAGAATGAAATCATCCTGCTGAATTGATAAATTCCGGAACTACTTCCATCTGAGGCCTGGCCGGTCCCCACCTGCTGCACTTGACTGAGGAGGGTTCTGCTCCAGTTCACCTCTCTCAGCTGACGTGGGTGTTCAGCTGAGACGAATGGGCTATATTGCCATGAAATTTCCCCAGAATTTGTGCCATGCCGCCCCCCAGCCTGCCAGACCACACAGGGGCCTCAGGATCTGCCTGAACATCTCATCGAGGCTCGGTCTGCCTAGAAGACACTTTGGGAAAAAGCGATTGCTTCTAAAATCGTTCGCAGTAAAGTGCCTCTGATTTATTTTGCTTGAGGAAAGAAAGAAATGATCCTGGCCTATGGCTTTGAGCAGGAAGGTGATGGGGAGACGGGAGCAGTGGTTCTCAGCAGGCTATGCAGTAGAATCACCTGGTGACCCCATTCCGATTTAATCGATTTGAGGGCCCAGGCATGGGTATTTTTCACAGTGCCTTAAATAGCTTTCCTAAACAGCTCGGGCTGAGAACAGGATCGGAGGGAAAGGGGGAAAGAGCCTTGAAGTCAGCGGATGGGATTCCTTATGTTTGCTAAGTCAAGAAACTTTCTAGAGAGGGGAAGGACTTGACCGAGGTTCTGTATATTGTTGGCAAATTAAATTCAAGTTTCAGCTGAGCAAAAATCTGTGCGTCACCTAGTCTGTGCTGGGTGAGCAGGAAACCAGGATGTGAGGGGTGGTTTCTCCCAGCCACTCACCCAGCTGTCACAGGAAGCAGAAGAGGGGAAGGGCCAATCCCAACAGAGAAGTTTGGGGAGGCGGCGCCCAGCTCCCACCATGGTCCCCTCCACCATCTCCTCCCGCATAATGCTGCAAACCTGAAGGTTGAGTGGCGGTCTCCTTTGAACAGCCTCTCCTTTGAGAGCGAGGATGGTATGTAGTTGATCACATGGGCTCTGGAAGCAAGCTGCCCAGTTTTAACTCTAGCTCCGGTGCTTCCTAGCTGTGTGACCCAGGGCACATTTCATAACCTCTCTGAACTTCAGTTCCCTCATCTGTAAAATAGGGATAATGAGAGAGTATGCTCCACAGGGTGGGGAGGGCAAAACAAGTTAGCACGTGCATATAAAGTGCTTAATCCAGTGTCTGGTACCTAATGTGCTCTCATTAAATGTTAGTGGCTGTTATTAAGCTGGCAGGCTCAACACTCTGCCTCCTGGTTGGAAGGGAAGTTTCTCTGCAAAGCAACTCTGTCCTGCTGATGCATAAGCAGTCTTTAATGCCAGGGCCGCCACCGACCCCCTTGGCTGCCTATGTACCGTACCCCCAACCGCCTGCTCTCAGATGCCCCTGGGCCTAGCTCATCGAGAGCCTGCTCCCGCTACCATCTGTGCTCAGCTCCCCCTGCAAGCGGATCCCACCTGTGCCTGGTTCCTGTCTGAGTGCTGGTCCTGCTCTGCCCGCAGACTCACTTGTCACCACCTTAAGTCTGTGTTCTGAAGCACGCTCTTCTGAATAATCCAGGGCTGGTGTGTGCGGGGTGACCCGACTTCAGCAGGAAAGAGGCAGAGGCCTCATGGACTCCCTGTGCCTGAAGAGGGAGGGGCGTGGGTGAGCTGGGATGCTGCTGGAGTCACTCAGTCAAGGGAACTGCAGTGAGCGACTCGCAGCGATGGGTGAGGCGTGGCCTCTGAAAAGCAGCAAAGAAAACCACTACAGAGGCCGGTGAGTGAGGACTTCCCGCCCCTCATCCTCACCTCCTCTCTATCCTCCATGGTGCCTCCCCTGCGGAGGCCAGAAATGCAGTTAGCAAGATGGGGAAGAAGAGAAGAAGCAGTAAGAGGAGAAGGGGAGAAGCTCACCCTCTCTGTTGTGGGCTGAGTTGTGTCCCCCCAAATTCATATGTTGAAACCCCAACCCCCAGTATCTGAGAATGTGACTAAATTTGGAGATAGGGCCTTTAAAGAGGAGATTGAGGCCATTAGGGTGAATCCTAATGCAGTGAGTCCTTATGAGAAGAGGACATTTGGGGACACAGACCCAGGGGTGCACGCGCACAGAGGGAAGCCCATGTGTGGACACAGGGAGAAGGTGACCTTCCATAAGCAAGGAAAGAGGCCTCAGGAGAAACCAAACCTGCTGACACATTGACCTTTGAACTCCAGCCTCTTGAACTGTGAGAAAATAACTTTCCGTTGTTTAAGACGCCCAGTCTGGGGTATTTTGTTATGGTGGCCTGAGCTGACTAGTATACTTCCCCAGCTGGATGCTTTCTAAGGGCCCTGACACTTAATATCCTGCAATTTTTTTTGTGTCCTCACAAAGAATTATTTAAAATTGTCCCTGGCCCTTGGGAAAGCCATGAAAAGGAGAGCCTGGAGCTGGGTTTGGGGGCGCCGGATTCTGGGGAGTCTGGCCAGCCAGCTCCCACACAGGCTCAGGGCACAGGAAGGAAGGATGATGTTCTCTGGGGGCGTGGCTCAGCCTGCCCTCTTGTTTCATGGCTGCTCTGCTGAGCTGGCCCCCCGAGCTAAGCAGCAATGCATTTCACAGCCAACAGTGGGCAGAGAGGGGACTCTGCCAGGTTACCCAGCTGGGGTCAGTTTTCTGGCCCAGGAATAAAGGGTCAGACCAGCCTGTGAAATTCTGCATTACTGACAGGCTTTACTGCTTATGGGAGTTCAGGTCAACTCAACAGAGTGCCTGCTGCATGTTGAGTCCCAAGCTAGGCACATGCTGGCTATGAGCTTGCCACGAGACCTGGCCCAACCTGCATTTCCAGTCTTTGTTCTTTTCCACACCCCAACCCATGCACTTCGTATACCTGTGTTAGTCAGGACTCTTCCAGTTGCAAGTGACAGAAAACCAATTCAAACTAATGTAAACAAATAGTAAGGTACTTATTAACTCACATAACTAGAAAGTTCTAAAGGGTCCAAGTGGCTAAGGCTTGGCTTGATCCAAGGGTAAGTGTCAATAGCAATAATATGGTTCTTTATCCTCCTCTTCATATCCTGCTTTCCTCTTTGTTGATGTCCTTCTGAGATAGACTTTCCTACTCCGTGGCAAAGTGGTTACCAGCAGCTCTAGACTTATGTCTGAATGAGCCCAGTAAGAAGATGTGGCCAAGACTCTGCTTGGCTTTTCTTGGATCATGTGCCCATTTCTGAACTATTTGCTATTACCAAAAAGGGGGTACTCTGATTGGCCAGGCCTGGATCATGTGCACAGCCTTGTAGGGTGGGGATGGAGTTACCCACATGAAATGGGCTTCCACTTTGAAGGAAATGTTCTGTGAGCAGAACAAAAGAGAAAGAGAAAGTATTCAGGGCAAACAAAACTTATAGCTAGCATGGTCGGCTCCAGAAAGAAATAGAACAGAATCATTACTATTCCCAGACCACTCCTCACATTTCCCACCACCTTGATTCAGGGCTTCCTCCTGCCCGTGTTGTGATGGAAATCAACGGAAAATATGATGGCCGTGAGCAAAGCTTACTGCGGGCCGCAAAAGGCAGCTCAATAAGCTCCAGGAAGTAGAACTGCCATAGACTTTCTTTGATTTCAATGCAACACAAATAAAAACTGATAAGACTAGAAAGCAAAAATCCCCATTATTTAAAATTTAAAAAACAAACGGAACCAAATTTTGTTCTTCCAGTTTCTAGTCCAGCGTGTAAGGAGCTTAGAAGTTGTCACTCCATCCTAACAACAAATAAAAAAGTGAACAAACTGAAAAGCCAACAACTCTTCTTAGATCTGTCAGAGAAGTGAGGTCACAGGGCAAACCACTGTCCCCAAAAGTGGGGACAGGCACAACTGAGTTGAGCAGAAACCCACAAGCAGAAACCTTCGTGGGAACCAGAACCAGGGTAGGAAAACCTGAACTGTACTCGATTAATTGCTGAAGGCTCAGTGTAGACAAGTCTGTAAGTTAGAAACTTCCACTCTGTGAAAGACAGTGTTAGGAGAATGAGACAACGAGCCATAGCTGGGAGAAAACATTTGCAGAAATTATATCTGATAGGTGACTGCTATCCAAAATAGACAAAGAACTCTTACGACTCAATGAGAAGAAAACAAACCACCTGAGTGAAAAGTGGGCAAAACACCTGAACAGACACCTCACCAAAGAAGATACACAGATGGCAAACAAGCACCTGAAAAGATGCTCCCTATCATACGCAAAGTAAAACAACAATGAGATACCACTACACACTTATTAGAATAGCCAAACTCTACCATACTGACAACACCAAATGCTGGTGAAGATGTGGAGTAACAGGAACTCTCATTCATTGCTAGTGGGAATGCAAAATGGCACAGTCACTTTGGGAACTTCATCAGACTAAAGAGCTTCTGCAAGGCAAAGGAAACCAGGATCAAAACAAAAAAGCAATGCACAAACTGGGAGAAAATATGTGCAAATTGTATACCCAACAAGGGGTTAATCTCCATAACATATAAAGAACTCACGTGACTGAAGAACAACAACAAAAAACAACCTGATCAAAAAATGGGCAGAAGATACAAACAGACATTTCTCCAAAGAAGATAGACAGATGGCCAATAGGCACATGAAAAGATGCTCAACATCACTAATCATCAGGGAAATGCAAATCAAAACCACACTAAGATATCACCTTACACCTGTTAGAATGCCTATCACCAAGACAAAAGCAACAAATGTTGGAGAGGGTGTGGAGAAAAGGGAACACTCATACACTGCTGGTGAGAATGCAAACTGGTGCAGCCACTATGGAAAACAGCATGGAGATTTCTCAAAAAATTGAAAATAGAAGTACCATGTGATCCAGCCATCCCACTACCAAGTATCTATCCAAACAGCTTGAAATCAACAATTCAAAGTGACTTATGTACCCCCATGTTCATTACAGCATTATTCACAATAGCCAAGACAGAGAAGCAACCCAAGTGCCCATCGACTGATGATTGGATAAAGAAGATGTGGTGTGTATATACAAAGGAATACTTCTCAGCCGTAAAAAAAGACAAAATTGTCCCATTCTCAACCTCATGGATGGAGCCGGAGAGTATTATGTTACGTGAAATCAGCCAGATGGAGAAAGACAGATACCAGATGATTTCACTCATATGTGGAAGATAAACGAACACAAGGACAAAGAGAACAGTTCAGTGGTTACCAGGGGAAGGGGGCTGGGTGGTGGGCACTGGGGGTGAAGGGGAGCACTTACATGATGATGGACAAGTAATAATGTACAACTGAAATCTCACAATGCTGTAAAATAATATGAACTCAATAAAAAAAAAATGGCACAGCCACTTTGGAAGACAGTTTGGTGGTTTCTTACAAAACTAACATACTCTTACCAGCATTACACTCCTTGGTATTTACTCAAATAAGTTGAAAACATATGTCTACTGTTAAGAACTGAATGTTTGTGTTCCCTCAAAATTCCTGTGTTGAAGTCCTAATCCCCAGTGTGATGATAGCTGGAGATGGGGCCTTGGGAGGTACTTAGTTTCAGATGTAGTTGTGACAGTGGGGTCCTCATGATGGGATCACCGCCATTATAAGAAGAGACCAGATCTCCCCCCTACCCCCGTACCACATGAGGATTCAGCAAGAAGGCAGCTGTCTACGTGCCAGGAAGAGGGCTTTTGCTAGAATCTGAGCGTGCTGGCACCCTGATCTTGAACTTCCAGCCCTTAGAACTGTGCGAAATAAATGCCTGTTGTTTAAACCACCCAGACTGTGGTATTTTGTTTGGCAGCCAAAGCTGACTGAGACATCCAGACAAAAATCAGTAATCAAATGTTTATAGCCTCTTTATTCATAACTGCCAAAACTGGAAGCAACCAAGATGTCCTTCAGCAGGTGAATGGATAAACTGTTGTATCCACGCGATAGAATATTATTCAGCACTAAAAAGAAATGAGCTATCAAGTCAGTAAACGATATGGACAAACCTTAAATGCATGTTACTAAGTGAAAGAAGCCAATCTGAAATGGCTACATGCTGTGTGACTCCAACCATATGACGTTCTGGAAAGGGCAAAACTGTGGAGACAGTAAAAAGATCCATGGTTGATTAGGTTGGTTAATGGTTCATCTTTTCCCCCCCAAAGAAACAGCTCTCAGATTCATTAATTTTATCATTTTTCTAATCTAAGGATTCACTAATCTTTAAGGTCTTTATTAAGTTTTTCCTTGATAAGAGGGTAATATCCTCAGATACAGAGGAAACTAGGAGGATTGTATATGATGTTACTTCACTCCACTCTATGCAAGTCATTTTGAAAATATGGATGAAATCATTTATTTTATAGGAATATAATTTCCCTAAACCTACCCTCAAAATAGATGGAATATGTAAAATTAACAAAGAACAAAGAGAGAAAACATGTCAAACAGCCACCAAAAAATCAGGAGACTCAGATGGCTTCACAGGAGAATTCTATGAAAATCTGAAAGGATAGAAAACAATAATGGTGGCTGTCATTCCAGAGCACAGAAAAAGTCTTTTTATGAAACATAGCACTGATACCAAAACCCAAAAAAAGAAAGCTGCGAACTAATTTTGATTATGAACATCAATGTAAAGAAATCCTAAATGAAATATTAGCCAAAAGAATGCAGCAGCACATTAAAGACATTTCAAATAAGTGATAAAAATATGGATTATTTAATAAATAGAATTGGTCCAATTGGTAGCTGTCTGGAAAAAATCAAGTTGGATCCACACCTCACATCTTACATCAGAATAAATTCCAAATGGATCAAATATTTAAATATAAAAATATTGGTTTTCTCCCATTCTTCAGAGCAGGGAAGGTCTTTTTCAGTATAACGGCAAACCCAGAATCCATAAGAAGTTGGTAAATTTAAGTACATGTTTTTTAAAAAAAATTTCAGTATGGAAAGAAACACTAGAAACAAAATTTAAATATAAATTGGGTAAAATCTCTGCAAATTACATCATAAATAAAGGGCTCTTAATATTTAAAGAGCTTCTATAAAACCAACTAAGAAAAAGACCCACAACCCAACAGAAAAATGGGCAAAAGATGTGAACAGACAGTTCACAGAAGAGGAATTGGAAATAGTTTTTAAACAAATGAAAAAGTGTTCAACTTCACTTATGAAAATGAAATGCAAATTAAACTACAACGAGCTATAATGTTTGCCTGTCAGATTGGCGAGGATAAGAAAGCTTGGTAATAGGAGGTAGGGAGGGAAGGAAGGGACGGGCTCTGTCACAATATTACTGGTGGGGGTTTGTAGCTTGTCATGAGTTACTTATCCAGAATTGAAAAAAAATAAAGCATTTGATGAGGGGAGAGCTTACTTTTGACTGGGATTTTCAGGGAACACCCCATGGGTGAAGAGGCACCAGCTGTGTCTTACGGGATGATGTTGATTGGGCCAGAATGTCCTGGGCAAGGGAACTGACAACTCCAAGACATAAAAGTGGGAAGCCGGAGGAGGGAACTGGAAAGAGTCACACAATAATATTACTGAAATGTCATCTTTAGTCAAGTGACAGCTAAGGAGATATTTCTACAAGGGTTTGTTGGACGAGCTCACTGAGAAGTGAGGGACGTGGTAGGGCGGTTAGTGAAAATCGGGTCAAACGCTGTACTGTTTACCAGCTTCGTGCCCTTGGGAGTTATTTGCCTTCTGTAAAGTGCACATAACGATAGAGCCTCTTAGGGTTTTATGGGGACCAAATAGGTAAGGTAGGTAGAGGGCTCGGGCCAGGCCTGGCAGCAGCAGGTGTGCAGTGTCTCAGCTCCTGTTGTGACTGGAGGGCTCCTAACGCTAGTTTATTCTGTGGACAGTGAGAAGCCAGTCCAGGTGTCGGTCAGTGGAGTGACATCCTTGAGCTGCAATTTCGGGAAGTCATCTGGTCACCTGTGCAAGGTGAGTTGCAGGGGCGTGAGATGGGAGTCAAGGAGACCGGGGGGGAGGCTGTCAACAGGGTCTAGGTGGCGGAAGAGGAAGGCCTGACCAGCTCGGTGGCCGTGAATAGGGAAGATGGACTTCATGACAACAGAATGTGGAGAGAGAAGAAAGTGTATTGAGTGTATTTGGAGTTTTAAATCCAAGTTTCTCAGGTTGGTAGCACCTCTAATGAAACAGAGATCCTGAAGGAATGAGCAAGTTTTACAGAAAAGATTACTTTTTGGATGCGTTTTTGGTATGTGAAGGAATCTAGGTAGAGATATTCAGTATGAAGTTGAAAATGTGGGTGGGGAACTCCAGGAAAAGGTTGAGATTAGAGATAGTACTGGGAGTGCTATTAAATAGGACTTTTAGCTGCAAGAGAGAAAAGTCCAGCTTGAATTAGTTCAGGCAAAAAAGGTCTCCTTATGTGTGGATCCGGGAAGCCCATGGAGTCCACGTATGGCTGGATCCAGGGGCTCACACAATGTCTGCAGGTCTCAGGCATTTCTCTCTCTGCCCTATTTTCCTGTGCTTGGCTTTATTTTCTTACAAGCTCTGTGCATGAGGCAGCAAGATAACCACTAGCAACTCTATCAACTCCAATAGAAAGTTCTATTTTTTCCTTTAATAATAAATTTTGCAGAGAAGTTCTGGGGAAGCCTACATTTGGTTTGGATTAGACCGTTTCTGCAGTGAAAAGGCAGAAGAATCAGCAGAGAATGGTGTCAAGGGAACTCCCAAGAAGGAGTTTCAAGTAGTCATTGATGTCAAATGCTGAGAGAAAAACTTGTAAAAAATGAATAAATTTCATCTAATAAATGTATATTGAACAAACAGGGAATACATATTCCTCCAAAGAAAAATATTATGAAACATACACACACTGATCAATCTGAATGTATTAGCTATATATTGCTGTAATAAGAAATTACCCCAAGACTTAGTGGCTTAAAACACGTTCATTATCACAGTTTCTGTGGGCCAGTAATCTGGGCATTGCTTAGCTGAGCCCTCTGTCTCAGAATCGCTCACAAGACTGCAATGGAGGTGTTGGCTGAAGCCATGGTCTCATCTGGAAGCTCAGCTGGGGAAGGGTCCACTTCCAAGCTCATTCACATGGTTACCAGCAGGATTCAGTTCCTCACTGGCTATTGGCCAGAGGCTGCCCTCAGTTTTTTGCTATGTAGACCTTACAACATGGCATCCAGCCTTCATAAGAGTGAGCACATGAGAGAGACAGCCACAAGATGAAAGTCACGGTCTTATAACCTTAACTTGAAAGTGATATCCCATTGCTTTTTCTATTCATTAGAAGCAAGTCACTAGGTGCCGCCCACACTCTAAGAGAGAAGATTATACAAGGGCATGAATGCAAGGAGGCGGGGATCATTGGGAGCCATGTCAGAAGCTGCCTACCACACTGAATCATTAGGAAATACACCAGGCATTTGAAAAGGTAGAAACCTTGGAGGCCACATTTTCTAGTAACAAAGCAATATGACTAGAAAATAAATCATCTGTAAAGCAAAACCACAATAACAAGAAGCTATATATCAAACTCAAGAGATATAGTCAAAACTGTGCACAGAGGAAATTTTATGACATTAATTGGTAATGTTATTTAACAAAAAATAATAAAAATAAGTGGACCTCACCTTCAAGTAAGGAAGCTGATCTTTCTCTGCCCCCCAAACAAAAAGACTGAAGGAAAGGGGCTGACCCTGTGGCCGCGTGGTTAAGTTCGCTCACTCTGCTTCCACGGCCCAGGGTTTCACCAGTTCAAATCCTGGGCGCGGACATGGCACCACTCGTCAGGCCATGCTGAGGCGGCGTCCCACATGCTACAACTAGAACTAGACTCACAACTAAAAAAAAATACAACTATGTACCAGGGGCTTTGGGGAGAAAAAGGAAAAATAAAATCTTTAAAAAAACCCCCAAAACTGAAGGAAAGCAGCAAGAACAAATGCAGAAATCAATAAACCAGAAAATAATAGAATTAGTAAACTATCCAAGAGCTCATTTGATAAAAACAATAGGCAAATCTTTAATAGATTTAACAAAGAAAATGAGGGAAGATATATCTAACATTAGACTTGAGAAAGGGGGTAAACCACATGAGCAAAGGACACTATTTTCAAATGAAGGAGAACACTACGCACTGTATTTGCTATTAGATCAGAAAATCTCCATAAGATGAACAATGACTGATTATAGAGAAAGTAAAGAATCTGAAGTCAAACAGATTTCAAAGAACAGCGCCATGGGTGAATTCTATCAAAACTTTAAAGCACAATTTGTGTACCACTTATCCCAGAGTATAGAAAACATATCCCATTTATTTCTTTGAAGGTAGCTTCACCTGAAACCCAAGTCTTGATCATCATTTCATCTTGGACAAAGCTCTCTCCTCAGACTTTAGGTTCCTTCCCCACTTGTCTGCGAATCCAGTGACTTTCCCCAGGCCTCGTGCTGCTGGGAGAGGAACGTGTTGCAGACCTAACAGCCCCAGGATGTCTTCTCTCCTCAAGATCTCCTTCCTCTGCCCTGGGGCTCAGGCAGGAAGATCTGGAAGGTTCAAACGTGAACTGAGGATCTCTGCTGCCTGCAGTACCTTCTCCCACCTTCTCTAGCAAGGGTGTGATTGACTTCAGTCATGCTGAGACCTGCAGGACCCTGAGGAATACTACCGATTCTCCAACCTGGTCAGAAAAGGCTGTTTTAATGATTTTGTGCCCCTAATGCTTTCAAAAATGAATTTGAGGTCTCACAAGAAAAGATACCTTTCAAATAGGCTGGAGGGATGAAAAGAGAAAATTAAGACAGGAAAAGAGCAACCAAGTAAACTAAATAGGTGATAGTATTTTTACAGCTTTATTGAGATATACTTGACATATTGTATAAGTTTAAGGTGTACAGCGTGATGATTTGATATGCTTATCTATTGCAAAATGATTACCATAGTGTTCACCAACACCTCCATCACATCACATAATTGCCATCTCTTTTTTGTGGTGAGAACATTTAAGATCTACTCTGTTAGCAACTTGCAAGTATCTAATACAGTCTTATTAACTATAGTCCCCATGCTGTTCATTAGGCCTCCAGAACTTATTCATCTTCTAACTGGAAGTTTGTACCCTTTGACCAACATCTGCCCATTTCCCCCACCCTCAGCCTCCAATAACCCCTCTCTACTCTGTTTTTATGAGTTCAACTTTTTTAGATTCCAGCCATAAGGGAAATCATGTAGTACTTGTCTTTCTCTGTCTTATTTCACTTAGCATAATGCCCTCAAGTTCCATCCATATTGTTGCAAGTGGTGGAATTTCCTTCTTTCTCACAACTGAATATTATTCCCTTTTATATATACACGTATATCACATCTTCTTTATCCATTCATCCATTGATGGACACTTACGTTGTTTCCATATCTTGGCTATAGTGAATAATGCTTCAATGAACATTGGAGTACAGATGTCTCTTCAACATCCTGTTTTCATTTCCTTTGGATAAATACCCAGTAGTGGGATAGCTTGATCATACAATATTTCTGTTTTTAATTTTTTGAGGAACCTCCATACTGTTTTCCAGAGTGGCTGCACCAATTTACATTTCTACCAACAGCGTACAAGGGTTCCCTTTACTCTTCATCCTTGCCAACACTTGTTTTGTCTTGTGGGGTTTTTTTGCTGAGGAAGATACACCCTGAGCTAACATGTGTTGCCAATCTTCCTCTATTTTGTATGTGGGTTGCCACCACAGCATGGCTGCCAATGAGTGGTGTAGGTCTGCACCTGGGAACTGAACCTGGGCTGCCAAAGTGGAGCATGCTGAATTTAACCACTAGGCCATGGCGCCAGCCCCTATGTCTTGTATTTTTTATAATAGCCATTCTGACTGGTGTGAGGTGATATCTCATTGTGGTTTTGATTTGTATTTCCCTGATGATTAATGATGTCAAGCACATTTTCATGCATCTCTTGGCCATGTCTTCTTTGGAAAAATTTCTATTTAGTTCCTCTGCCCTTTTTTAATTGGATTGTTTGTTCTTTCACTATTAAGTTGTGTGAGTTTTTTAAAATACATTTTGGATATTAACCCTTTATCAGATATATGATTTGCAAATATTTTCTGCCATTCCATAGGTTGCCTTTCCATTTTGGAGCTTGTTTCCTTTGCTGTGCAGAAGCTTTTTAGGTTGATGTCATCCCATTCATTAATTTTTGCTTTTGGTGTCATATCCAAAAAGTCATTGCCAAGACCAATGTCAAGGAGCTTTTTGCCATCTTTTCTTCTAGGAGTTTTAAGGTTTCAGTTCTTATGTTTAAGTCTTTAATCCACTTTGAGTTAATTTTTGTGAGTGGTGTAAGATAGGGATCCTATTTCATTCTTCTGCACGTGGTTATCCACTTTTCCCAACACCATTTATTGAAGGGACTATCCTTTCCCCATTGAGTACTTGGTTCCCTTGTCAAATATTAGTTGACCGTATATGTAAGAGTTTATTTCTGGGTTTTCCATTCTGTCCCATTGGTCTTTGTGTCTATTTTTATGCCAATACCATACTGTTCTGATTCCTATAGCTCTGTAGTATAGTGTGAAATCAGGGAGCATTACGCTTCCAGCTTTGCCCTTTCTCAGAATTACTTTGGCTTTTCAGGGTCTTTTGTGGTTCCATAAAAATTTTAGGATTGTTTTTTCTATTTCTGTGAAAAATGCCCTTGGAATTTTGATAGGTATGGCATTGAATCTATAGATGGCTTTGGGTAGCGTGGACATTTTAGCAATATTAATTCTTCTGATCCATGAACATGAGATATCTTTCCATTTGTTCATGTCTTCAGTTTCTTTCATCAAAGTCTTCTAGTTTTCAGTATATGGATCTTTCACCCACTTAGTTGAATTTATTCCCAAGTATTTTATTGTTTTTGTTGCTATTGTGAATCTCTATTTACTTTTCAAATGTTTCTTTGTTATGTTTAGAAATGCAACCAATTTCTGTATGTTGATTTTGTATCCTGAAACTTTACTGAGTTCCTTGATTAGTTCTAACAGTTTTTTGGTGGAGTCTTCAGGTTTTTTTATACATAAGATCATGTCATCTGCAAATAAAGACAATTTTAGCTCTTCTTTCTGATTTGGATGCCTTTTATAAGTATTAGTATTAAAATAGATTGTATGGTTTGGTTCTAAGCTTCTTGGCAGCCAGGATAAAAAGTGAAACATGAGTCTTCATATAAAACATGCCAACATATTTTCTTAGGAGAGGCAGCACTTTTGCTGGCACTAAATTCTAAAATTATTTTTCACCTAGTGTTTACCTAAGAAAAATATGGGCATATAATAGACTAATTCTCCAATAAAAATTCCATAGTAAATGCAGAAGATTAATTCTGGCTGTTTCTTACAGTGGCTGCCAAGAAAATCCCAGAGCAAAACATTGAAACACAGCCCAGTGAAGGGGATTCTGCAGGAGGCTGAGTTCCTGTGATCCAAGTAGGAAAAGCAAAGACTGTAAGGTTTCCTCGTTAGTCATCAGGAGAGTGAGAAGAATTTCTGTAGTATGTGGGGCAGAAGCCATTTTCAGGGGTTAAGACACAACTCGGAAGCAAGGAAGTGGAGACAGCAGACATTGAATCTGTGTTTAAGAAAGTTGGTCAAGATGTGGTAAAACCTTCTAGTGAATGCCTATTTCCAGTTCTTTTCCCCTTTCTGGCACACAGGAGGGATATTTCTTAACCTCCTTGGAGTTGGGAGGGATTGCCACTTCTCCTGCTGCAGCAAGTGGGTGAGGCCTTGAGTTGAGAAGGGGGAGGCACAAGATTAAAGCAGGCTGCTTACCTGGTCCCTGCGTGGAAGACAGTTGCTCTGGAAAGTCACTTTGACCTGTAGTGGACCTTGCCTGAGTGAGGAAAGATAAACCAAACCTTTGTTGTGTTAGATTTGGGGCTGTCTTTTCTAGCAGCATGACCTGTCCTATCCTAACTAATACAAGCAGGATGAGGCAAGAGGGATGAGAGGGTGAAGAGAGGTTATTTTTAAGTATAGGAAAGGCCTGAACATATCTATAATCTGAGGAGAGTGAGCCAGAAGAGGTGGAGAGTTCAGAGCTATAGGAAAGAGAGGACCTGCCTGGTCATTCAGATTTAACACATGACAGCAGGTTTGTGATTTCCAGCAAGAGAAAAAGGTTTATGGGTTGCTGTCCAAGATGGCGGCATAGAGGCTCCAGAACTCACCTCCTCCTGTGGACACACAGCTATACATGGAACAATTCCTTCGGAAAGAAATCTAGAAACAAACTGAGCAATTCCTACACATTGGGTGAATGAGAAAATACTCACGTCAAAAGGGGTAGGAAAGGCTGAGACACACTCTTACCATAAACCCCACCTCCACACAGCGAGAGGAAGGTTTCCTTTGGGACAAGAAGAGAGCTACTTCTTCCTTGAGCATTGGGGGAAGGAAAAGATGAGCAATGAGAGAGAGCTGGAAGGGAGGGGGCTGATGGTTTTTGTCTGGTGGTCTTGATTTCCTCCGTAAATGTAGAGATGAGGATGCCTGGTGAGAGGTGGGAAGAAGTGGTGGGACAGGATTTGAGACAAAGGAGAAAGGTTTGGGGAACTCCCAAGAGGTGAAGCGTAGGGTGGTGAGGAAGTGGAGCAGCCTGCTACAATGGGCCAGCGTGAATTTGTAGAAAACCTGGTTTTTGAAAAGCTGTGAGCTTCCCTGGGAAATCTCTGCCTCCTCATGGTGGGGAAAGGATAGTCCCATTAGCCTTCCTGAAAAGAAGGCAAGCTCCCCATCACTGAAGCTGCTGAAGCAGAGCTTACATAACCAGCTGGGGGGGATATTGTGAAGGAGATCCCTGAATTGGATGGGCTAAGTAACCTTTAAGTTCTCTTCCAACCTTGAGATTTTATGATTCTATAATTCTATGCATTGTAAGAAACTTAACAAAATCAAATTACTTCCAGCCTACACAAATTATAGTGACCTGCCTTTCAGCTTCCCCAAGGGAACGGACTTAAAAATGCTGTGCACTCGGAATAGATTATGTGATTCTTGTGCTCTCATTCCAGGTCAGTTCTCCTCAGTGTCACATAATTATGATGGAGCGGATGTACCATCGTGCTGACTGATAAGTTAGCACAGTATTCATCTCTCTTGAGCAGGCATGATGGAATGGCTGGAAACGGAGTATCATTTGATACATATTTTTGTTTGCTGGTGCCTTTTGGAATTTTCTGTTCCTAAACTCAGCATTTCCTCTGCTGACTCTGGGTTATCAAAGTTTTGTTCTCTTTAGAGAATTTTATTTAGTTCTTATATCTTGGAAGCAGCTTTGTAAAGGAGGCAACAGGTGAGAGGGGAGATGTCCTGAATGGTTCTAGCTGCAAAGGTACATCAAATCTCGAACTGATGACAGGAGCCCCATCTGAGTACTGGTTACCTGATGTGTCCTGGAATAATACAGACAAAACAAAGACTGTTTCAACATCATCATACTTGCTTCATACTGGGACGGAACTATTATTTCCAGCCTAGATCAAAGGGTAATGTTTAGAACGTGGCTCATTATATAAGTCACAAAACCATTGAACATTTTGCAATTCTATTCTAGTTTTATTGTCTCCCCCCAACCACTCCCATCACCGTAACAATCCATTCCACGACCAGCAGCAGATGTAGTTTCAGGAGAAATGGGAGGCATTGGCTTGTCAACGTGACCTCCAGCCCCAGTCTGGAGATGTTTGTCCTCAGAGGTCTCTTTCTATCTTCTAGTCAGCTTGGAGCATCTTGTGACATAAACCATCTGCCCGGCGCACTGAAGTATTTCCATATGGAGTGGGGCTTTACAACACTCTTTGACATAAGAAATATTGCTCGAGTCCTCCTTCAAGTCCAGCATCAGCAGATTAGGGGAATATCAACGTTACATAAGCCCTACATGTCAGGGGAGAGGTCAGAGGAAAATATTCTAAGATCAAAGGGAGTGCAGATTATCACCCTGTTTATAGATAATAAACTGACGTTGATAAATAGCCTCGTAGTGCCCAACGATAAAGAACAAAAGGGCAGAAAAATTAATAAAAATCTCCAATCACTCACTGCTTTGTGGGGAGTCAGAAAGAGTTCTTCACTTCCGGTTGAAGCTACCCCACCCACAGAGCCTAAAGCATGTTGGTTAAACTCTCTCGACCTCATGTTTCATCTGAAAATATTGAGATTAAAATGAGAATCTATTTACTGACACCATACTTGGCTGTTTCCAAAATGGATATTAAATGGTTTTAATAAAAAAATCTATAATTTGTATGATTCTTTAAGCAGAATAAAAGGAGAACCATGTGGCAAAATGAAAAGAGAAAAAGATTGTACCAGAACCCTAGACTGAGTAAGGGTCCTGCAAACAGCAACTGCAGTTTAGCCCATGGAGTCTTAGACTATCTGGAAGATTCTGCACCAGCCCCAAATACCACGATTGTCATGAGGAATAGTTCCTTGCGTTTACCAAACAGGTCCTGTGGGAGGTGGATGGTAAAGAGTGTTGATGTGAATCGCTGTAAAGCCCAGGGAGAAAATGGACTGTAGGAAAATCTTGGAGAAACATAAATAATTCTGCCACAGTACCGGGATAAAATATAAGACAAATTATTGTAAATGAATAGCCATGTGTGCAAACAAGAAAGAAAAGTCACCAGGCACCAGAAACGAAGAGGGAACTAAAGGCTATGGCAGAAGGGGAACGAGCTGCTGCTGCTGACCCCCGGATTGCAGGTGGGCTGGCTGTGGGAGCGACCGATGAAGAGGTGAGTGTGGCGGTCATGGTGATGGCAGCGTCAGCAACCTGGGGCTTGGGCTCTCGTGCGCAGATGGGGGCAGGAAATGATTCCTTGGGCCACAGAAGGCAGGGAGTGGGAATGAGACCCCTGCTTAAAGCTGGCATTTTGGGAGGGCCACATCCTCAGGGGAAAAGTCTAGATTAGGAAAAAACCTGTTCTCTCACGGTCACAAGATCACAAGAAATCATGTCGGTCTCTGCTTGGGCTGACAGTGAGAAATTCTCCCCTGAGAAATCAGGGCTGTGCCTCACATAGATTTAAGCTTGAATTTATACTACCCAGAAGGCTGGGAAACTCCCAAGCCAAAAACCTTAATAAAAAATGAGTCTCAGGCTGCGGATACTTTTGATTTGCCTGGAGAAGGAAATATAGCAACACTCTGGAGGGACTATTTTGTAATCTAGGATGAAAGGGGTTTCATGGAACACACAAGCCACACCAAAGATGTGGAAAATATCCCTCACACACAAGAGTCTGAAGATGTAATGAACAGAAGGACTAGAGTTCCAGGAAATTGGGATAATAGACAGTCAGATAAAGAATGCAAGTTTGCCTAAAATTAATGAAGAACTTGCACATGTACAAAATGACGTATGGACAAGGTTATTTGTAGCAGTATTATCTGTAATACCAAAAAACTGGAAGGAATCCACATCCTTCTGTAGAGCATGGGTTAAATAAGCAGTGGTGCATCAACCCGATGGACTGAGTGCAGGTATAAAGAAAAATGGAGAAGCCCTCTATGCACTGGTGTGAAAACATATCCTGGATATATTGTTAACTGAATAAAGCCAGGAGAAGTCTATATAATTAGCTCCCTTATATCTAAGAAGGATGGTAATAATAAGACTTTATATGCTTATCTTTGTATGTTTGCATTGACATGAAAAGAATACGTGAAAAAATTAATTACTTTTGTTGACCATTGAGATTGGAGTCTGGATGGGTAGAGGGGGCATGCTATTTTGATTTTTAAACCATGAAAATGTATTAACAATTAAAATTGCTAGGAATAGAGAAGATTTGGATAATGCAATTAATAAGCTTGATCAAATGGAATATACGTGAACCATGCACCCAATATTTAGAGACTATATTTAAAATATACTCTTTTAAAATATATATAAAACATTTGCAAAAATTGAACTCTCTTTAGGTAATAAATAAATCTCCAGCATATCCTCTAAGGTTTAATATCTATAGTCCTCATTCTCTGACCATAATATAATAAAACTAAAAATTAATATATAATCAATACACCAATTTTATTTCGTTATTTAATAACTAACATAATCCATGGATCAAGAAAGAAATAATATTAAAATCACGATATTTACAATTGAATGATATCTAAAACTTTACATATTAAGTATCTAGGATACGCCTAAAGTGGTCCTCAGAGGAAAGTGGATAACCTTATATACATATATTTAAAAAGTAGCTTGCATGGATCAATGAAGTAGAATTGAGATTCCGGAACCAGATCTTCACATATACTGTCAGTTGGTTTTAACAAGGGTGCTAAGACAATTCAATGGAGAAAGAACAGTCCTTAACAAATGGTGCTGGAATAACTGGATATCCACGTGCAAAAGAATGAAGCTGTACCTCTCACCTCACAGCACATACAAAAATTAACTCAAATTGGATGAAAGCCCTAAATGCAAGAGCTAAAACTATTACTCTCTTAGAAGAAAACATCCGTGTAATTGTTCATGACCTTGGATTAGGCAGTGGTTTCTTAGATGTGAAACCAAAAGCACAAGTAACAAAAGAAAAACAGTGGACATCAACAAAATTAAATTGTGCTTCAAAAGGTGCCATTAAGAAAGTGAAAAGACAACCCACAGAATGGGAGAAAACTTTTGCAAATCATATATCTGATAAGGGACTTACACCTAGAACATATTTACAACTCGATAATGAAGAGACAACCCAATTTAAAAAATGGGCAAAGTAATTGTGTGGACATGTCTCCAAAGAAGATATACAAATAGCCTATAAGCACATGAAATGGTGCATGAGGATGGCTCAGCATCCTGGACCATCGGGGAAATAAAATCAACATCACAGTGAGGTACCACTTCACACCCACTGGATGCCTATAATCAAAGGCAGAGGGGCTGGCCCCATGGCTTAGTGGTTGGGTTTGGCCTGCTCTGCTTTGGCGGCCCAGGTTTGGCTCCCAGGTGTGGACCTACACCACTCGTTGGCAGCCATTCTATGGCAGCGACCCACATACAAAATAGAGATGGATTGGCACAGATGTTAGCTCAGGGAGAATCTTCCTCAGCAAAAAAAAAAGAAAGAAAAGATTATATCAATGTGAATGACAATGTGAAGAAATTGAAACCCTCATACACTGCTGGTGGGAAGGTAAAATTGTGCAGCCACTTTGGAAAACAGTGTGGCAGTTCCTCAAAACATTCAATATAAAGAGTTACCATATATGACCCAGCAATTTCTCCCCTAGGTATATACCCAAGAGCAATGAAAACATATGTCCACATAGAAACTTGTGCATGACCATTCATAGCAGCAGTATGTATAAGAGGCGAAAAGCAGAAACTGCCTAAATGTCCATGAACTGATGAATAGATAAACAAAGTGTGATATGTCTACACAACGGAATATTATTTGGCAAAGAAGAGAAATGAAGATACATGCCACAACATGGATAAACCTCAAAATCGTCATGCTAAAGGAAAGGAGCCAGTCATAAAAGGCCACATATTGTGTAATTCCATTTACATCAGATATACAGACTAGGTCTGTCCACAGAGACAGACAGCAGATTGGCGGTTGCCTAGGGCTGAGGGTGGAAAGGAGGAGGCATGTTGTGAGAATGGGTATAGGGTTTCTTTTTGGGGTGATAAAATGTTCCAGAACTGACTATGGTAATAGTTGCACAACTCTATGAATACACTAAAAACCATTAAATTATACACTTTAAATGGGTGAGTTAATATGGTATGTGAATTGTATCTCAATAAAGCTGTTACTTTAAAAAAAAACCTGGCCTGAAAATGAAGGAGCTAAGCCTACAACTCAAGAAATCAGAAAAAGTACAAAACGAAATTTGAAGGAAATGGAAGGAAGAAAATAATAAGAGCATAAATTAATGAAATAGGTATAATGATCTTGGCAAAAATTAATAAAACAGACAAACCTATAACAAGACTGCTAGAAAACACAGGAGAAAGCTCAAAGAACCCATTCAGGAATGAAAAAGGGGCCATCACCATCACTGTGAATGCTGCAGACATTGCAAAGATAAGAAGAGAGTTTTATGAACAAATTTAAGCCAGTAAATTCGACAATTTGAAGGAAACAGATAAATTCACCCCCAAATTGTGTGTTATTTGAAAGAGAACCGTCCTCTCAGGCTCTTTAGTGTGGATGGGTTTAACTTACAGAGAGGAGGATGCCGAAGGGACGGAAATGGAAGAAGAGGCAGGGAAGAGCAGTGGTCCATTGGGCAGGCCTGGGCAGAGCACCATGCAGGGAGGGAATGGGCTTTGCGGGGCACCAACAGGGCACTGGAGCCTGGGAGAGAGCTCCAAGAGGGACACTGCCAGTCTCCGGTGACCACTTTCCCAGGGTCTCAATGTTGCTTCATCCAGGCCTGGCCATCACTGGTTCAGTGAGGGCACCTCCTCCTTTCTGCCCTCGGTTGTCATCTGGATCTGCTACCGCTTGCTCTGCATCTCACGTGGGTTCCTTCTCCTATCGGGAATTTTAATTTCCTTCTCTTTCAAGTGAGAGAGTTTGTCCAGATGATGTCTATGGTTCTTTCCAACCTAGAGTTCTCTGAGTCTGAGTTGCCCTATCTTCCACTGGCTGCAATAGTTGTGAGAGAGGAATTGTTTGGTGATTTTGCAGATCCTCCATAAATTCAAGTTACAGAGGAAGAGCTGGGGTGGTGGTTCTCACACTGTGTTCTGTGGAACCCCAGGGTTCCAAGAAAGATTCTCAGTGGTCTTTGGGGGGTGAAGGGAAGCTCAGCTGTGCGGCTTAGGGCTCCTGCCAGAGTGTCATCCTATGAAGATTCGCTGTAGCTGTTTCATATTCTTGTGGAAGTTCATTTGCTAAAGAAGGCTCAACTCTAAGCGATTTTGAAAACACTTTACCATCTAGGCTGCAGTCAGAAAACAGGCCTCAGGTCATTGACTGTCGATGTCAGGAGCTGCCTGCTGAGGCTCAGGACCGAGAGGCCATCTGACATGGGCTGACATGAGGGTCTCCTTTATCCACCATGGACTGAGGAGCTCAGGACCTGTCTGTGTTGGATTTGTGTTTGCTGTGAGGCCTTCATAGCACTTGATGTATTCTCAAGACTTATTGATCTCCCCAACGTCACTCCAAGAGCCTCAGGAGAATGTGAGCCAGGTTCGGCCTGGCTTTCAGTGGAGGGTTCTGAGTTTGCTGGGCGTGTGCAGAGTGGGCGTCTACCATGTGCTCCGTCCTGTACAAGGTCTATGGCGAGAAAGATGCGGGAGCTGGAGGTGGGGCAGGGGAGGCTCTCGAACACAAAGGAAGAAAAGGCCAGCTCCTAAGGTCCCCTTGCTGAGAAAAAGTAGCTGAATAATTCCAGGAGAGTCAGTGGTATTTTGGGGTGAAAGTTATAGAAAGAAAAGGAAATGTTTAGATGGAACTCTGGAAAAGTCGTCAGATAGAAGAAGATTTAGAATTGTCGTGTGGCTGCCAGAGGTAGAACTGAGAGTCGTGAGTGGAAATGGTGGGGACATGTCTTGGCCTGACAATGTGAAGCTACTCCCAACAGTAAGACTTGCTTGAGGACTGACCGACTGCCCTCATGAGTCTGTGAGCGCCCCTCTGCGCTTGTGCAGAGACTGGACAATTCGTCTTGGGAATGTGGGGGAGAGAATGGGTGATGGAGGGGGGCGGTGGGCAGGGGAAATTGTAGAGCCCCATGGCCCCTTCTAGCTTCGGGCTAGGAGCTACATTTTTAGGTACAGATTCAGGTGCTTTAAAGGTTCGGAGAAAGAAGGCAGCAGGGTCTGGACTGGTCAAAGGGGGCTTCCTTAGGCCCTTGCAGTCAACTTTGAATACCAAGTGTGGCGGCTGTGCTCTGGGCAACCTCTCCTGGAGCACTGGGCAGCATGTTGGGGAAATTAGAGTACATAAAACTCCACTGTGATTGCAGGGACTCTGGGCATGAGATACCATCAGGAGACGAGGCTGGCCACTGAGGCCTGGTGTAACCAATAATTGGAGCCATCACACAGGCCTGTTAGCTTGGCTCTGTACCTTCCAAGGAGCGCTCGGAGTGAAAAGCACCTTTATGAAATGCCCCATTCATTTCCTGCCGGAGATCCTATCTTCAGCCTGGGTTCTCGCCTCCTGAAGAATTAGCTGTTTCTTACAAAGCGTCCCCTCCCAGTAACGATGCTGAGGGAACCGTGGAGGAGGAACAATTTCCATTTGGCAAAGCAAATTATGTATTCTCCATATATTTTCTTAAGTATACTTCTTTGCTTGTTGAAACATTTGGTATAAGATATTGGACCAATTTAACACTGCATCATTTCCTATCACGTATTATGGTTGATCTGAGAGAACACGCTTAAAAGCTGTGAAAATGATTTGAGTCACTGTAAATGCTGTAGCTCCAGGAGTAGAAAGCAGCTGGATTCCGATATTGCGGATGTAAAGCTGGCTGAGATGTTTTATCCTGCTACGGCCAAGAGCTCTGGCTGAGAAGATGGAGACAGGGTATTAAGTAATGTCCTGGTTTCTGTATGGCAGCCTTGCAGGTAACCATCCATGTTTACCAGCCCACAAAAGAGCTAATGGTATTTAGCGCTGCTTTCAACTATCTAGCCTATAAAGAGAGGGACATCAATAAAATCGAGTCATTAATATAGGGTCATAGGCGTTGTTCCTGGCCTGGACCTATAGAAATTCTTCACTGCGTGAATCTGGCTGAATTTCTGAGAAGAGAACCAAGGCTTAGAAGTAGGAGTTTTGATCCATAGTCCTACATGACCCCTGAGTTTTGGTGATATGGGTGGTGCTGGCGTGACCATGTGCTCCCTGGCCTTGGATTTCGTTGAGCCCCAGCTGGGGAGACAGATACAGCTCTGGCTCCTACTGCTCCTCTGAGGCTGTACAGGCTGCGGAGGGACCTAGATTGCAGAGCCAAGGCAACCACCCCCTGGGACTGCCTGGGATGCTGGGTATTGAAACGGCATGGGCGTGGGGGGAAGGGGAGCATCTTTGAAGCTACAACACAATTAATGGGAAGACAGAAATGAATTTATGCAGCCTTTCCCCAAAGCAGTCCCTCCGAGAGGCGTGAGGTCAGCTTTACTGCTCTGGCTGCCTGATTCAGCTCTGCTCTCCCTTCAGCCTGAGCTCTTCCTTTGCTCCCATCTCTCCCTGCTCAGAACCCCCTCGGACTCCTCTGCCCCTCATCTACCTCATGTTTAGGGGAGGCATCTGGATCTCCCCAGGCTGCAGGCTGCTCGAGGGCAGAGACTCCCCCGTGTTGCCCGTGGGGAGCACAGGGCCTGGGGGTGAGCAGTGAGCACCTGGGCTCAGGAGTGGGGCCTGTGTTGCCTCCATCCCTGGCACATGGCAGGGGCTCATAAATATTTGCTAAATAAAGGGCTGCAGTTGCAGAAGGCAAGAGCAGCCTGCTTCTTCTCCACCTCTCGATGCCATTGCAGGACCTGACCTGTAGTCAGTACTCAGTGTGCTGATTCTTTGCTGTCTTAGTTTCTCATCATCCTCCATTTCTGGGGGGCAGGCAGGCTCTGGAACCCTCTGGAATGGCCATGTGAGATTGCCACTAGGCTCCCTTGCATGTAGAGAGGAGGCTGTCTCACTGGGCCAGTGAAGTGGCTGCCTCACCTGCCTACAGCTGTAGCCAGTCTCTGCAGCCCCTGGAGGGCTCTCGGCGCGCCCTGCGCCAGTGCTCTGGCTTCTCTCCTGGGTTGACAGAGGGGAGGCTCGCAGCCCAGGGTCCAGATGGCTGGACCTCCATCAGCGGCCTGATGTTTCCCTCCTTCCACAGAACAGCCAGCCAGTGTCAGAGGGAGGAGAGCTGGGGCTGTGCTGTCAATAGGAAGTGCCAGGGAGGTGGGGACGGGAGGAGCTGCCCGGCTGTGCCAGAGGGACTGGTATTGGGAACTGGGGGGTTGGCAAAGGCAAGCTATAGGCAGCCCAGCCCTGACCTGGGAAGGAGAGGGGACAGGAGGGGAATCTGGGGAGGAAGAGTCTCAGATCCCCAGTGGCGCATCCTTGAGCCAAAGTCATCCATTGGAGCAGTCCCTTGTCAGGCAGGAAGAGGCCTGTGTTAGAACCTCTGCTGTGCTCGGTCTCTGGCTGGGGGCCATCCGCTTCCATCTGTCGCTGCATGTTTCCCAAGGGCCAAGGGCCTTGTCCTTCCCAGGTCAGACCTACATTGTGGTCTAAAGGGTGTCCGCCCCATCCCCGGCTCTCTCCCCTTTATCCTTCACAGGGCTTTTCCCAGTAAATCTCTTGTGCATCTCAACTCTGGTTGGTATCTACTTCTAACAGGACCTGAACTATCACACGTATGATATGTGTTCCCCTGTGCCTGGTTCCTTTCTGCATTGTCTGTAAGTGAGCCGCCGCTGTTGTGGAGCAGGAGGGCACTGCTTTGGATACAGGTGGTATCCTCTTGCACATGAAAAGAGACCTTGACAGCTGCCAGAAGCTTTGGGTGTCTTCCAGTGCCACATCTCAGCCAGGGCAGGAGCCCCTGACGGGTGTCATCTGGACTCTGATTGAACATCTGCAGGGAGAGGTCACCACCTCCTCTGAGTGCATTGGAGGGCAATGCAAATTGCTAGAAAGTTCTTCTCCGTGCAGGTGTGGCTTGGCAGAGGTGAACCCAGATTTGGGGGTGGTAGGAGGTAATGAGAGTGGAAGAAGGGTCCCTCCAATGAGGTTTCTGCAGCAGCAGGTTGAGCGCCCCAACTTTCTCCTTGGAAATAAGACATCCTCCTTTTGCTAAAGAGAGAAAACTATCTGTGGTCTCCTGCCACACAGTCTTAGGTTTAAGTCCTAGCTCTGACTCCTAGAAGTGTGATCTTGAGCCATCTCTCAAACTCTCTGGGTCTCAGTCTCCTCTTATTTAAAATAGGATCATAATACTTACCTCCCAGATCTCTTTGAGGATTAAATAATTTGATGTTTGTGAAATGTTCTTTGTGGAAAACAACAAAAACATGTTGCCTCCACAGAGCCCAGCTCACAGTTCTGAGGTGCTGGTCCTGGATGTGAGTTTGGGGGTGCCTGTGTGCAGTGGGTTGGATGGTGACCCCTAAAAAGATATGCCCATGTTCGAATCCCAGAACTGCGAATGTGACCTTATTTGGAAAAAGGGTCTTTACAGATGTAATACAAAGAAGAATCTTGAAATTAGCTCACCCGGGATTATCTGCGTGGACTGTAGATTAGTAACAAGTGTCCTTACAAAGGACAGAGGAAACCCCCACCCAGACCACAGCCAGGTGGCAGAAGAAGCTGCAGAAGGTTTTTGGGCTGCTTAAAGCACGGAGCCGCAGTGAAGATGAGCAATCTTAACAAAGCCATCCCTCCCGCCAGAGCAGATGGCACAAAAGGCTGCTTGCTTTTGATCCTCATGTCTTTGTAACCGGAAAAACCACATTTTAGAAGTAGAGTTGTACAGCAAATAAAACATTATGTAACATCTTGTATGTGTGAGGAAAAAAGAATAGCTACATGGATGTTGACAGAAGTCTGAGTGTGGGGAAGGATCCCATTCATGCCCCAAGGATCAAGAAAGCCGCCCGCCCGCCAGCCTCCCCTCTTCCTTTCGTCAAAACATATTTGTTAAGCTTCAAGTTTGTGCCAGGCATTGTACTGAGGGCTGGGGACAAGGCTGTGAACAAGAAAGATGGTCTTTCTCCTCCCTGGGCACACAGCCCAGGAGGGGAGACAAGTGGTTAACAAAAAGGTGGACCCATCTTTTTAAATGACGATAGTGACAAGTGTTGTGAATTGCTTTGGTGCCCTTGTCAAAATTCAACACCCATATACGCGTGGGTCTATTTCTGACTCTCGATTCCGCCCCGTTGATCTGAGTCTCTCCTTTATCAGTTCCACACCGTCCATCTGCCACAGGAGGTCTGAAGGCTGGGGGTGTACATACTCCAACTTTGCTCTTTTCCAAAATTCCTTTGGCTCTTCCGGTTCCTCTGCTTTCCTATCTAAATTTTAGAATCTGCTTTTTAGACTCAGCCGTATACGTCAAGTGTTATGAAGGCAAAGTCCACGGAGCTGAAGATTTTTCATAAACGAAGTTTTAGCAATCAGGCCCGAATGTTAGGCCATAGGCTAATGACAGATGAGGTAAGAGTTCGCTTCTTTCCTTTTTTAGGTGTTGATGACGGACTCGGAGACTCTATGATCCTTTCACAAACGGTTTGAGGTGGCTGATGGTTGGATGTGGGTCGGAACTATCCAGAGCTGCCCAAACCATCCTTCGTGTACTTTGCTTCTTTTACTCGTCTTTAAAAACAAAGGTGGAAGTGAACCCAAAACATGATACTGGCCTCTAAAACAGAATGGGGGGGAGAGTGGGGCAGAAAGAGGCCATTTCGGTGGCTGTACCTCAGACCAGACCACAGGATGTGAACCTGCAGGCTGACTGTCTGTGGGCCCCGAGCCCCTCCCACGTGGGCCGAGGGCCTGAGAGCAGGGCTGACACTCCATCCAGGGATTCAGGGAATGGCAGGCCGGTCACATCTGGCTGACTCAAACATGAGAGAAGGTGAAGTGGCCCCAAATCTAGCCAGGCAGGGAAGCTGCCTCTCCCCTGGCGAGCCCTGCTGGTCTTTGCTGTGCTTGGAGCAGGCAGAAACCTCCTCGCTCTGTGTTGTCATTTGCGGCCCTGCCGCTTTGGGTCTGCGCCGCTCTGTTCAGACAGTGCACGGTCCACTGCGAGTCCTTGGGTAGGTGGGCAGAGCCCGCAGGCTGCACCTCACCCTCCCCCGGGCCTCGGCCCTCACAAGACACGCAGCAAGAGGGAGGGAAGTGAGAGCCCAGGCTGTCTGGGGCCTCCCAGGGAGAGACAAATGAGAAAGCCAGGGCTAGCACGAAGACACCAAGCTGGCCAGCAGGCTGACCTGAGCAACCCAGTCCTCCATCCCTGGAGGGAGGCGGGGAGGGCCTGCGAACTGGGCGACAAGATTCCTGCCCCCTGGAAGCTCACCTTGCTGAGGGAAGGAGATGGGCCTTCCAGGCGAGGGGTCTAAGAATGCCCCCAAACACACACACAAGGTGGCAGCGAGGCACAAGGGCAAAGGCACTGGACTCGGCGTCAAGACCGGTCTCTGATCACTGCCTGGTTCTGTGATCTGAGGTGGTCACACAATTTCTCTAAGCCTATTTTCCTTTGCTGCAAAATGGGGTAGTCCTTCTGCCAGTCGAAAATCAAAATAAATAGCAGGCAGAGGAACGGGTAAATGGACAATCCTAATAGTCTGTGCCCATATGGTGTTCACTGTGTGCCAGGCGTTGGTCTCGGCCCCTTGTATACATGAAATCACTGAGGCCCTCTAACACCCCCATAATCAGGGTGCTGTTACTATGAGCCCAGGATACGGAGGGGGAACAGGGTCCAGAAAGGTAATGGAATTGGATGAAGTTTGAGTGGTGCGGCTAGGATTTAACCCGGGTCTATTCTGGAACCCTTGCTCTAAACCACAGCGTTCTCATGTCCCTGATGAAAATACTCTGGGAACTGCAAAGTGTTGTACAAATCTAAAAGTTAAGATACACAGTTAGTTTGTCCCCACTGTCCTCATCTGCCCTCATCTGGAAACGGAAGCCGTGTGGGTGAGGGCTGGCTTGGGTCAGCTGCTCCGCTCCTTGAAGAGCCAGCAGCAGGGGAAGCTGCAGAGGGGATGTCCCCGTCTGCATGCACGTGTCAGTGCACCCAGAGGGCGGGGCAAAGCCTCCTTAGGGGCAGAGAGAGAAGGTCTCAGATCGTGGACCTCAGGGAAGACAAGATCTGTCCTGAGTCCAGAATGGTTCTAGAACCAGCCTCCCAGAGGTCAGCAGCCTCGGTGTAGTCTCGAGGGCTAGATGTGGCTCCTTTGGTGGCCTGGGAAGTCAACGGACAGTGTGGAGCCTCACTCCACACAGGACCAGGGCTACCAGATAATAGCAGCTCGGAGGAGCCTGGATGCGGGACGGCACGGGCAGGGGAGCACAGGGGACTGGAAGAGGATGCTGCAGCAGAGTAACTGGGGACAAGATGCGCAGAGGCTTAGGGCCGGAATGGACCCTAGAGGCCTCTTAGTCTCACACTCCCACCTGAGCCTGAGCCTGGGGTGATTTGCCAGGGCCTGAAATGACCCATTGTCTTAAATTGTCTCCTTCAACGACCTATTCCACAGGCCTAAGAGGTCAAGCTCAGAGCTTTCTGCCTTTGAGATCAACATTGCCCTATGTAGCAACTTCTTTGAAAATGCAAGCTCACTGGGGCCACGGAGGCCCCCAGACCTTAGTGCGAGGGAGTTTGGACCCATTGAGGAGCAGGGAGAGGGCACCAGGCTGGGAGACAATGACGAGAGACAGGTTGTAGGTGGGCCATAAGGAAGAGGGGGTTTGGGAAGCTGCTGGTTTCACCTACAGCTGGACCTCAGAGAGGCGGCCTCCCTGGAGGCCTGAGCTCACCAGGGGCCTCAGAACTTTGCATTTATCAGTCAGGAGAGCCTTGCTGCCACAGCAAAGGACCCCAAAATTTCAGTGGCTTCAACACAAGAGAAATCTATTTCTTACTTATGGCACAGTCTAATGCAGGGTACCCTCGGCTCCGCACTGTCACTCAGGGTCCTAATGCCCTTCCTTCATGTGGCTCCCCTCCTCACTGCTCAGAGGCCTCTGTGTTAGCCAGTGGGAGGGGAACGAGAGTGAATACTGCACGTGGGACATTGGTATGCCCCGGGCTTGGAACTCACTGTTTCCACCCACATTCCTTCCATTGGTCAGCACTCCATCACTGGGCCACACCTGATGACAAGGGGAGGCCAGGAAAGGTGCTCCAGCTGAGTGCCCAGGAGGAAGAGGCAAACAGCGCTTTCTCCCACACTGGGATCCCTGTCCTTCCTTTGAAAATGGATCAGGGCACAGTTTGGGCCATCAGGAAGGCTCCTCGGAGGAGGCAGCATTGGCTCTGAGACTGGAAGGATGGTGGGCTTCTCCCTGAGATGGGGTGGGTGTTGTGTGCAGAGGTACAGAGAGCGTCCACACACACAGACTCTTCCCCGCCCCCACCGCCCCTCCCCAGGTGCAACCCCCAGGGCACGCGGGGACAGAGCTGATCTCTCAGCTGGCTCAGGATGGAGCAGTGCAAGTATGGAGGACCAAGAAGGGTAGTTTACCCCAAATATCTCAGGCTGCTTGACCTGTGCGAATGAGTACACATCTCATCTCTTCTCACAAGGACAAAAAGTGGTCATTTTGTGAGTCAGGAAGGTGCTTTTATAGCCAATAATTACATATTCATGGGAGAAATGTAATAAAAATCATTCCTCTCTTCATTTACTGAAATGCGATTTTTCTGTAGTCATTATGTAATTACTGGTATTTTCTGGTAACATTATTAAGAATAACTGGACCACCATTTCCCAATGTCTGGACACCTTCAAACATGAGAAGTGCCTCGTTCGACAGGGAGAATTGGGCAGAAGGGGCCATTTTCTTGGAGAAGACCCTGGCAATGCTCCAGGCACCTTTGTCAGGTTCTTGGGAAGGAATGGTTCCAAAACCGTCGCCTGGTGCTGACAGAATGGTTTGCAGCTGCCTTCAGTGCCCGGCACACTTCTCAGCACCCGCCCTCACAGCCCTGGACACAAAGTGTCTCAGGGAATGTGTCCCCTGTGCTGGGCTGATGGCAGACCCGCCTGCAATCTGAAGCCCAGGGGACAGGGACCCCCAAAAGGAACAAGCTGAGGGCCTATTCCAGAACTTCTCCTGCTGTCTCCTTTTCCTCAGCTCTTCCCTCTCCTAGATGGCTGGGGTGGAGATTGGTATTCTCTTTCCCAGAATATCATTTAAAATTGGCAGGAACTGTTTCAAAAGAGCAGATCTCTGACCACTTCGAATTGCCCGTGCGTTACACAGTTGTTCCTAAGGCTCTTAAATTATTCACAAGGAACATGACAGCAATTGCTGTGGGGCTCGGGGAGAGGAACACTGTGTACATCTGCTCAGGGTGTGCACTGCCCAATTCCAGGGGATGCCACTTATACAGATTACAGTGTGTACCAACAGCATGACTGTAGGTGGGTGGCCCTGCTACAGAATCCTGGACACAGCTAAAGGTGCAAGGAAGCAGCTAGACACCCCTGGCTGGTGCTGACAGGCTTTCTCTAGTCTCCTGATACAAACATGCACCATACTTCTTGTTAGTTACCAACATAAAGGCATTGTCATTCGGGTGGCAGGACCGGAAGCCATCGACTGGGCTTTATGGCCTGGGAAAGCCATGCCATGTACTGCTCCTCAGATAAGCGGCCCTACAATCAAAAGAAGTGAGCAGATGGTGTAGTCTTCTCCTCTGGGAAGTGAGGACTTCTGGAGACTAGAGGGCAAGCCCTCCTGAGAAAGACAAATCCGAGGGTCTCAGGGAGAGAAGAGTTCATGAGTGGGCCTGGAGGGCCCGTGGGAGGGAAAACTGCAGCCTTCAAGCAAGAGCCCAGGTTCAGAGCCTGCAGACGAGCTTGGCGCCCAACCCTCAGGTGGGACCGGCTCCAGCAAGCTGGTGACGAGAGTCTATTCCTTCACTTTCGATACTTTCATGTCCACGAGCCCTTTCCTCGCACCAGGCTCTGTGCCGGCTGGGCATTGTGTTATCTCATTCAGTCCTCATGGGGAACCTCAGAGGAAGGGACTTCCATGCTCCTCATTTCAGAGATGAGGAAACTGATGCATGGAGAGGTTCAGTGACTTGCCCAAGATCACACAGCACGTACGTGGTGGAACTGGGATTTGAACCCAGTCTCTGGCCCAGAGCCTCGTTTCTAACCATTGTGTTCATCTGTGTTCAGGGTTCACTGAGCAATAGGAAAGGAGGTTACAGGAGTGGATGGGAGATGCGTGGATGGATCGGTCCCAGACACCCTGATCTAGACGTCTTTCAATCCCGGACGTCCTTCCCTCCCTTTCTCTTTTCCTTCCTACCCTCCTCTCATGCTTTTTCCTGCTCTACCCCTCCCTTCCCACCAGGCTCGTCCTTAACCCCCTGCCTCTAGGCTGGAGGGGGCTATTTCCCAGATCCCCACTTTTTCTGTCCATCAACACCAGGTCTTCCCTTTCAGATTTGGTGCCAATTCACTGCCTTCAAGAAGCCTGCACAGGCTCCCTTCAGTCATTTATTTATTCAGCACCCACTGAACACCTATTTTGCATCAGGGACCATTCCAAGCCCTGGGATGCAAAAATGAATGATCCTTGGGCCCTACCCTTAAAGAGCTCACTGTCTAGTTGGGGAGACGGGCCAGTGAATATAATAGACATAGACTAGACCAGATGCCCCTACAACAGCAGCTCTCGGGCTTACTGTGCCGCTGAATCACCTGGGGCTCTGGTTAAGAGGTCTGGGTGGGGCCTGACATTCTGCCTTTCCAGCAAGCTCCCAGGTGATGCTGATGCTGCTGAGGACCACCCTTTGCATAACAAGACTCTCAAAGATTTCAGATGCTGTGATAGGAATGTATGCGTGCTGCTGGCGGAGGGGGCTCAACGAGAGAATAGGAGTCGGAGCCTGAGCCAAGTCCTGACCAGGCTCAATGAGAGAATAGGAGTCGGAGCCTGAGCCAAGTCCTGACCAGGCTCAATGAGAGAATAGGAGTCGGAGCCTGAGCCAAGTCCTGACCAGGCTCAATGAGAGAATAGGAGTCGGAGCCTGAGCCAAGTCCTGACCAGGCTCAACGAGAGAATAGGAGTCGGAGCCTGAGCCAAGTCCTGACCAGGCTCAACGAGAGAATAGGAGTCGGAGCCTGAGCCAAGTCCTGACCAGGCTCAATGAGAGAATAGGAGTCGGAGCCTGAGCCAAGTCCTGACCAGGCTCAACGAGAGAATAGGAGTCGGAGCCTGAGCCAAGTCCTGACCAGGCTCAATGAGAGAATAGGAGTCGGAGCCTGAGCCAAGTCCTGACCAGGCTCAACGAGAGAATAGGAGTCGGAGCCTGAGCCAAGTCCTGACCAGGCTCAACGAGAGAATAGGAGTCGGAGCCTGAGCCAAGTCCTGACCAGGCTCAATGAGAGAATAGGAGTCGGAGCCTGAGCCAAGTCCTGACCAGGCTCAACGAGAGAATAGGAGTCGGAGCCTGAGCCAAGTCCTGACCAGGCTCAATGAGAGAATAGGAGTCGGAGCCTGAGCCAAGTCCTGACCAGGCTCAACGAGAGAATAGGAGTCGGAGCCTGAGCCAAGTCCTGACCAGGCTCAACGAGAGAATAGGAGTCGGAGCCTGAGCCAAGTCCTGACCAGGCTCAATGAGAGAATAGGAGTCGGAGCCTGAGCCAAGTCCTGACCAGGCTCAACGAGAGAATAGGAGTCGGAGCCTGAGCCAAGTCCTGACCAGGCTCAACGAGAGAATAGGAGTCGGAGCCTGAGCCAAGTCCTGACCAAGGCTGAGGGGATGTGGGCTCTGTCACCTCTCGGAAATGAAATGCATTCAAGACAGCACCAAGGGGCCGGGACGGTTGTAATCTCTCCCAGAATAGATGTTCCGTCCATTCTGCCTTGACTTGCTCTGCACAAGTCACTGGCTTCTGGGAAGTGTGGGGGTCGGGCCAAGATCTCCAGCTCTGACATTTTTAGAAGTCTACGATTCCCACCCAAAACACAAAATGATTCCATTTTGTGGAACAGTGTTAGAGCTTGGTAGACAGAAATGGTTAGAAAAGACACAATTCAACCTCTTCGTTTTGCAAATGAGAAAACAGGTCCCAAGACAGGGGTAATTTTCCAAGATCACACTGTGGGTCAGGGCCCAGCCCCCAGCCCCCAGAGCACACAGCCACCAGGCCAAGGCTCCTTCCCTCAGGGACTCCGCCTCCTCACACAGTTCCAGGGGCTCCATTTCAAGCTGTTGCATAGAAAGCTGCCCCATGGAGTTGTCCTGCCTTCCATGGTCCTGAGCTGCCGTTCAGACTGAGACAAATAACTGAACAGCTCATCTGGGAGGAGTCAGTGAGCCCTTCCGTGAGATGCTGGCGACAAGCCAAGCATTCCCAGCCTAAGGATTGGGTTCTCGGGAAGGAAATTACAGAGTCCCAGTCCCGGTTATCACAAGGACTTCAGCGTAAAACCAAAGTCTTTCTCTCTCTCTTTTAATCTCAAGTGATCCATGTGAGCAGTACATCTTCCCTGGTACTGTAAGTACAGCAAAGAGCAGACGGAACCTGGTGTGCCCGCCAAGTGCATCCGCTGAGGGTGCGCCACGGGGGCTGGGACCTGTCAATGCACAGACGCAGACGTGCATGTGCACCTGCAAAAACAAGCCCAAGGGCTCATACAAGTTGTCACACACGTGTATGTCACTGGTACACAATCGCACAAACCTGCACACGTACCTCAGCGTTCAGGAACACTCAGGAACCTAGCAGAAGGCGCCGGGCACGATGGTGCCCCACAAATGCCCATTTGGAATGTTGAAAAGCAAACTAGTGTGCTCTGTACGCTGAAACCCTATCCCTTTGAAAAAGAAGCCCCACCTCTCCCCCAGAGGATTAACCCGCTCACCTCATCCGCTGTTTTAATTAGTACATGGCACAGCTGGCGGCGGATGGAAGGCTGACGCTTGAGTTGCATGGCTGCAGAATTTCAAACATGTCAACGAGCTTTGATGGCTGTTGTGATCAGAAGACTTTGGTTAAATAAACAGATGCAGCAAGCGCTTTGTGCCAATAAGCACAAAGCATGTCAGAGGCTCCTCTACTCCGGGAGGCAACCCTTTCCCACTCCTGCCTTTGGCCAGTATCCAGGCCAGCCTGGCTGTGACAAAGGGATTAGAAGTCCCTGCCCCTCCCCAGCTCATCCAGCTGGTAGGCCTGCCACCTGCTGGCTCTCTCCCCAGTGATCAGAGCAAGGTGCCCCCTGAGCATCCCCTCCCCGGATGCAGCCCCACTGCGCCCCTCTCTCCTGCAGGTGAATTCTGCAGATACTTGCTGAACTTCTACCGGGGAGGTGGGGGAAGGGCTGAGAGCCTGGAGGGCTGAGACTTGTCAGCTAAGTCCTTTGCCCTCAAGAAGCCCCCAGTGAAGCTGGGGAGACAGACCTAAACCTCAGAAACTCAAGTTCTTGTGGGCTGAAGGCTAGCAGGACTCAGTAGCAAGAGCTGTGTGAATGAACTTGGCCTTGACCAGGTGCTATGGGAGGGAGGGAGGTTATGTCTCCTGGAAAAGTAGTTGGGGTTTGGCTTTGGTGGTCTTTGAGCAAGTCTTGGAGGATGGGAGAAATGTCCAAAGAGAAACTTACGTGGGTGGGGAGAGAGGCAAAGGGAACACCCGCAGAGGTGGGTAAGTGTCTGCACAATCAAATCACTGCATTGACTGGAGTATAGGGGGCTTGCTTCAGGGATGGGTGGGAGGGAGAGCTTCCTCTGCTGAGGCCAGAGGAGAGGGTGGGGTGGATCACATAGAGCCTTGAAGGGCATATGGAGGAGTTTGAGCCTTACTCTGTGTGGTAAACGAAAGGCTGTTCATCCAGACCAATGCTGGCTAGTCTTGGGCCTACCATTGTCCCCGAGTAGATGGGACAGTGACAGCACCGAGGTACAGAGGGAGGAGGGGACAGGTGGAGCAGTAGCAGGCACAAGTAGCATTATGTTAATACTAGAGTGGCACTGCAGGTGATGACCTTTGGCCCAGGTGGCCCCTGGGGTGTAGGTGTCTCTTTTCCTTTGCCTAAAGAAATTTGCATGAAAATGATTGAGAAGTACTTCCTCAAATCAGTGTGGTCAAACTCAAGAACTTGTCTGGGAACCCTCAGGAGTCACTGGGCCCTCGGTTGAGAAGTACTGTTCTAGCTACTCTGCTATTGTCTTCTTGGCCTACAAAGGCCACCAGAGAACTTCAGATGTGGACTGCAGTTTTTTTATACTTTTTTTTTTCCATTTGATTTATTTACTTTTATTTTTAAAATTTATTTTATTGAGATCACATTAGTTTATAACATTGTGTAAATTTCAGGTGAACATTATTATATTTCAACTTCTGTACAGACTGTGTCGTGTTCACCACCAATAGTCTAGTTTTTTTTTTTTAAGATTTTATTTTTTTCCTTTTTTCTCCCCAAAGCCCCCCAGTACATAGTTGTATATTCTTCGTTGTGGGTCCTTCTAGTTGTGGCATGTGGGACGGCGCCTCAGCGTGGTTTGATGAGCAGTGCCATGTCTGCGCCCAGGATTCGAACCAACGAAACACTGGGCCGCCTGCAGCGGAGCACGCGAACTTAACCACTCGGCCACAGGGCCAGCCCCCCAATAGTCTAGTTTTTATCCATCACCATCCATATGTGCCCCTTTACCCCTTTCGCCTTTCCCCCACCCCTTCCCCTCTGGTAACCACCAATCTGTTCTCCTCATCTACGTATTTGTTTATCTTCCGGATGTGAGTGAAATCATACGATATTTGTCTTTCTCTGATTTATTTCACTTAGCATGATACCCTCAAGATCCACCCATGTTGTCGCAAATGGCACAATTTTGTCTTTTTTTATGGATGTGTAGTATTCCGTAATATATATATATACACCACCTCTTCCTTATCTACTCATTCCTTGATGGGCACTTGGGTTGCTTCCAAGTCTTGGCTATTGTGAGTAATGCTGCAGTGAACATAGAGGTGCATATAGCTTTTTGAATTAGTGTTTTCATGTTCTTTGGATACATACACAGAAGTGGGATAGCTGGATCATATGGCATTTCTCTTTTTAATTTTTTGAGAAATCTCCATACTGTTTTCCATAGTGGCTTCACCAGTTTACCTTCCTATCAGCAGTGTATGAGGGTTCCCTTTTCTCCACATCCTCTCCAACACTTACTTCTTGTCTTTTTAATAAAAGCCATTCTGATGGGTTTGAGGTGATATCTCATTGTAGTTTTGATTTGCATTTCCCTAATAATTAGGGATATTGAACATCTTTTCATGTGCCTGTTGGCCATCTGTGTATCTTCTTTGGAAAAATGTCTGTTCATATCCTCTGCCCATTTTTTGATCGGGTTGTTCTTTTTTTGTTGTTAAGCTGTTTGAGTTCCTTATGCATTTTGGAAATTAACCCCTTGTTGAATATATGATTTGCAAATATTTTCTCCTAGTTGGTGGGTGGTCTTTTGTTTTGTTGATGGTTTCCTTTGCCTTGCAGAAGCTTTTTAGTTTGATGTAGTCCCATTTGTTTATTTATTTATTTTCGTTTCCCCTGCCTGAGTAGACATGGTATTCAAAGAGATACTGCTAAGACTGATTCAAAGAGCGTACAGCCTATATTTTCTTCTAGAAGTTTTATAATTTCAGGTGTTATTTTCAACTCTCTAATCCATTTTGAGTAATTTTTGTGTATGGTGTAAGATAACGGTCTACTTTCATTCTTTTGAAAGTGGCTGTCCAGTTTTCCCAACACCATTTATTGAAGAGACTTTCTTTTCTCCACTGTATATTCTTGGCTCCTTTATCGAAGATTAGCTGTCCATAGATGTGTGGTTTTATTTCTGGGCTTTCACTTCTGTTCCATTGATCTTTGTGTCTGTTTTTGTGCCACTACCATGCTATTTGGATTACTATAGCTTTGTAGTATATTTTGAACTCAGGGATTGCGATGCCTCCAGCATTGCTCTTTTTTCTCAGGATTGCTTTGGCTATTCAGGGTCTTTTGTTGTTCCATATAAATTTTAAGATTTTTTGTTCTATTTGCATGAAGAATGCCATTGGGATTCTGATAGGGATTGCATTGACTCTCTAGATTGCTTTAGGTGATATAGGTGTTTTAGCTATGTTTGTTCTTCCAGTCCGTGACCATGGACTGTAGTTTTTTGATCTGGGTCAAATTGTGTGATGCACAACTTACTGGCTGATACTGGGAGACTTTATAAAAATGTTAATGTGTTTTCTGAAATGACAGTGTCGAGAATTTACTCAAAACAATGCAGAGTTCCCACCTTTTGAAGATCTAAATAAGAAATTTCTCTCAGAGCTTAGAACCAGTAAGAGTTGACCTTTTCCTAAATAACTGGTTTATCCTCACTAAATCTATGCTCTTAGTCTTGTAATTGATTGTATTTCCCTCCTTGCATGGGATGCTAGGAAGCTCAGAGGCAAATTTTGGCCCACTTTTAACAAAGTTTATAGGACCCAACTTTTCTTTCTCTTCCAGTTCCTCACTGAAGTTTTTAAAATTTGTGTCAAATTTATTTTTCTAAGCCACCAAGAATCACATGAATATGACATGGGGATAAAAAATGAAAATTGATTAATAATCATGGACATTAAAATGGAAAAAAATTTTAGAGAGAATCTGGTCCTGCCCCTTAAATTATAGAGAGTATAATTAAGACTTTGAGAGGAGTTAAGTATCAGCGTGCCTCAGGAAACTGGGCTGGGGGCAGGTAGCGGGAGCCTGTCCCAACCACTCCTTTTTCTGCTTTGTCTCTGAACCATCAAAATCCAGAAGGGGATTTTTTCCACCCCTTTCCATGCAGTCACACAAAAGCATCTCTGAAATAACTCGTCCTGCTGCTCTGGCTTCCTCTAAGGGAATCTCTTGGCATCACCAGTCAGGTTAACATGCCCCAAACACCCTCTGTCCAAAGTGAAGAGAAGGTGTAATCTTCTGCATCACAAGGGGCAGAATGTGGGCATTTAATCAATAACTCGTCTTAAATAAGATCGTTCTGATGTGAACGCTATACCCTGCAATGTGCTGGCTCTCTGTGCCCATTAGGAACCAAAGCAGCGGATGCTACATTTCTATCCAGGGGAAGGGAGAGGCAAGTGTGTTTTATAACAATCCTTGAAAGAGAGATGGGACGAGAGCTTCTCTCCTCTGTGGACCCCCAGGCAGCAGGGAACCAGCCCCTCCACCTCATTTGTGAACCATTAACAGTGACATTACCATAAATTCTCGGAGAAGAGATCCCAGCCTGAGAAGTGGGAGGGTCAGCGTTGGTGGAAAGAAATGATTCCTCCCTCCTTTCTTTGCAGCAGTTTTAAAAACAAATTAGGCTGTCTCTGTCTAAAAAGCTAGCTAACAGCCAGCGTTCCATGGAGCTTCTCTGGGGCTCTCTGCCTCTGAGGTCTTCATCCCTGAGCAGTAGAATCTTTCTGGACCTTTCTGATTCTGATGGCGGCTGGTGAAATGCAATCTTTGTCCTGTTGCTGAGGCAGATATAAGACTGTGTGGACCTCTCGGGCTAGGACGCTGGGGAGTGGGTGTCCAGCCGAGAGACCTGAGTGGGCCTGGGCTCGTGTCTGAGGTCCCAGTTCCAGGCAGCCGTGTTCTCTCGGCTCTCACAGTATACTCGAAGCTGTGCATGAAGGGTGGGGTGGGCTTCCAGGATTTGGGGATTCTGGGTGGTCCTGGACAGCACTCCTCTGCTCCCTCCAGCTCTGGGCTGAGTCATCTCATCCCTGGAAAGCCTTCCCTGACCACCTGACCAGTTCTCATCACACTGACCCCTCCTTCTCAGCACTTGTGGTAGTTGCAATTGTGCATTGCTTTGTGTAATTGTTCACTTAATGTCTCTCTTCCAGGGGACTGTGTGCTCCATGAGGGCAGGTAAAGTGATGGTTCTTGTTTACCATCGTGCTGAGCCCGATTCCTGTCACATTGCTGATGCCATACATATTTTTCAGTTGAATGAATAAATGATTGAATGAATGAATCTCTGGACTTGTTAAGCATCTATTGTCCTTGATTCCTTGAATTAGGCCTGGAGCCGCATGGGGCTGAGCTGTGCTGGGGAGAGATGCTTTTCCTGTCCTTAACTCTTGGGGAGGGATTGTTCCCAGGCAGATGGCCTCAGGATGTGAGGGCTGTAGTTTTGAGAGGAGAATGTGAGCTTCAGCCCAGAAGGTGGTCCTGGGAGAGGCCCAGGCACTGAGATCAGAGCCGAGGGCGCAGGAAACTGCCCAGGGAGGTGTCAGAGCAGCCGGACACACAGTGGAGCTCTGGTCTGGATTTCCAGTTCATAAGCATGATGATGAGGCAAGTAGATACAGCTTGAAGTTTATATGTGTGTTTTTAAATCTGAGTTTCTATGATTATAAAGTTAATGGGAAAAGAAGAAGAAACTTGAGTGGCCAATAAGTATATGAAATTCTCTTTAATAATCATGGAAATGGAAATTTAAACAAAAATGAGATACCATTTCCATCATCAGCTTGGCAAAAAGGGAATGGCGTGGCAGTGCCAGCACTGGTGAAGAGGTGGGGAGGCCCTCATAGGCCGCTGGGGGAGGTAAATTGGTAAACTGCTTTGGGGGCATATGGTCAACCCTAAGATGTGCGTACCCAAGGACCCAGTGATCCATTTCTGGATACATGTTCTAGTCTAGAGCAGTGGTTCTCAAACTGTAGTTGGTGTCTGAACCACCTGGAGAGCTTGTTAAAACAGATTGCCTGGCCCCAACACCAGGGTTTCTGATTCAGTCTGGGGAGGGGCCTGAGAATCTGCATTTCTACCAAGTTCTCAGGTGATGTTGACGCTGCTAGTCCTGGGGCCACACTTTGACAACTACTGTTTTAGTTAAACTCCTGCTCATGTGCAAAGGAAAACACGGCCAGTGATATTCCTTGTATCACTTCTCATAGCAAAAATGAGAAACAGACCCGAAGTCCTTCAGGGCACAGAGAGGGTAACTAAAGAATTCCCAGAGAATCTAGTGGAGCTGGGAGAGGGGAATTCCTGCCCTAATGTCCTTCCTTAAGGCAGGTCCTGAAGATGGGCACTGACTCCTGCTCTCCAGCAACACTTCCCACCAAAACACTTGGGTTTCCCTGGAGCTCTGTTCAGCCTGTGTGACCTCGGACACCTGTCGGCTTCCTCTGTGAGAGGCCTGGGAGGCGGCCCAGCCTGGAGCAAAGGACTGAGGCAGAAAGGTGCAGCCTCAAGCCACCCCCTCCACCCTCCGTTCATTCACTTCAGACACGCTTACCGCTCACCACGTCCCTCCCATGTGTAGGACCTGTGTGGCCCTGGGGCAGGGACGTGAGGCAGTCAGAGAGGACAAAGCCTGGTCCTCATGGAAATGCAGGCACAGCCACAAATATGACAGTTTAAGGCCTAAAGGGGGAGCGAAGCCCAGAGGGGCTGCAGGAGTTCTGGGGAGGGAGGGAGGCCTTCACTTCCCTGCAGAGAAGGCAGCTGGGGAGTTTTCAGGGAGGGGGGCACATCGTTAGGAGGTGTTCGTTTTTTAAAATTTTTTTTCAGCTTTATTAAAGTATATTGTACATATTATAAAACCCAGCCATTACAAGTGTGTAATTCAATGATTTTTAGTAAGTTACCGAGTGGCGCAGCCGTCACCATAAGTCAGCTTTAGCACGTCTTCATTCTCCCTGTGGGCTGCCTCGCACCGTCTACCGTTGACCCCTCTTCCACCCCCATCCCTAGGCAAGCGCTCATCTATTTTCTGTCTCTAAATTTGCAGGATTACGTTTTAAAGGATGGAAACTGGATCTTAAATCAAGGTAATCGTAGGGAAAGTGCAAAACCTGGGGACACACGTGGTGCTCTTATAGCAGAAAAGCAGCTCCAGGGCCTCTGACTTTGCCATTTGGGGTGAAATTCTGAACTCGGAAGCTCCAGTCAAGAGCTCTGCACCCCTAGAAGCACGGTTCCTGCCTTTGGGTCACGTGAAACCTTTCTTTCCTCTACCTTCCGGGTGGTCGGATTCCTGCCCTTCCTCAGTCCCCAAGCTTGCTCACGTGGATGCAGCACTGCCCTTGGCTTTGAAAATATGTTTGGCAGTGGATTCTCTGGCCCGGCGGTCATGGACAACCAGGCTGGGAAGTCCTTGGAGCATAGAGGATGGACAGAGCCATCCTAACAGCACAACGGGGGTCTCTACTCTCTTGACGTCGTCTGCCCTGGGCCTGCCCTGATGGGGTCCTCATGGTCTCTGCCCACCTTAGGCCCAAACATTTCCACACTGAAAACGAAAGAGGCGAGAGCAGATCATCTGTGCTCAGTCTGTCTGCCTTTTTACAATCAGGCGTGCTCTGAGATGCTCTGGGCGAGATTCTTTAAAATCACGTTTTTCCCCCTCATTTCAAAAGTAATGCAAACTCAATGCAGAAAAATAGCGCAACGAAACAAAACCCAAGTCAACTCTATGGGCTCACCTTGAAGATAACCACTGCTGCATTTAGGGGTGTGTACTTCCTGTCTGTTTCCCCCACTTCCCGGGCATTTTGTTGGCTTCCAGTGGATCCCCATGGCGGTGGGGAGGTGTTTTGGATGATCGGGCACCAGCCTGGCTCTTACTGGTTGGAAGGCCCCGGCACTGGCTTCCACTAGGGCTTAGACATCACTTGCTTCTGGGGCTTTGAACCGTGTTTAACCTTGATCTTAATTTTTCCCTCTGACAATGAGTCAAATGCTCAGCTCTAAGGAGAGAGTCGCTCTCCCTGGGGCATTATCTATGTGTAAAGGAAGAGAGTCAACCTGAAGCTATTAACAGCTCTAAACCTCTAAGGAGTATCTGGGCAGCAGGTTGCAACACATCTGAGATAATTTAATTTTTACAGAAGCTATTTCCATTAATCATTTATTAATGGCTCTCCCAACTGAGGCAATTAAATAGACCTAGGGTTAAAAAAGAGCCCCACATTCATTTCACATCTGTCTAATTACCCTGAAGCTCATGGATCCTGGAAGAATGTGGAAAACAAATTCCATTCTGCTTTGTACTTTGCATTTCTCTCTGGGTTCGGCTTCAGCCCCAAAGGGAGGCAGCCTCTGGGGGTGGTGTGTGTGTGTGTGCATGTGTGTGTATGAGATCCCAGGGGTCCAGGCTCGGAGGGCAAGGGCACTGAATGTGAAGTCTGAGGAAGCCTTTGGGGCTGGGGCAGGAGCTGGGGCGGGGGCTGCCCGAGGAAGCGGGGCCCAGAGCTGAGCCTGCCTACTGGGATTTGACGGCTGGACACAGGGAAATATGGTAGCAGCTCCCCGCACTTGTCCCAGACAGGGCAGGAAGGATTATTTCATTTTTATAACTTATAAAATAGATTAAATGATTATATTGGATCAAAATCATGTAAATCTTGACCTATTTTTAGGACACTATCTTATGAGATTTATTCCAAAATTTATTTTCCAGTAGGTTTTATGCTATTCCTTGAAATAACCAATACTTTTCTGATAGAAAGTAAATCTGATTTGGTTGATAGATTTAACAGTAAGGACTGGCACAACAGGTTGTCTGAGAGATAATTTTCGTAGATTGATGAAGTAAATTTGCAGTTTCTAGGTATTGTGAAAACATATTTAAAGCAAGTGATAATACAAAAGGATTTTATTAAAAATATTGTATTGGCAAGGGTTTAATTAAATTAATAGAGTTAGATTTCCCAACCTCATCTGAAAATAATGGGTTGAATCTGATGCCTCTAAGGGAAGGAATAACAGATCTGAGTGATAGTCATTTCACAAGTCTTAGTAGGACATTTTTGGTGTGCTTTCCAAAAAGTGGCAGAGAATAACTCGAAAGACTGGGCAAAAATCCTTTTGCAAGTCAAGTAGTTTCCAGTGTCTCACATTTACTCCAAGGCATGTGTTCTGGAATCAGTGGCATATTTAAATAATCTCTCTCTCTCTCTTTCTCTCTCCTCCCCCGGGGGATTTGTGGATTCTATCAGTTACATGTGTGTACGATGCAGCCACACCATCTCGAATCCTGGCGACTAGACAGCCATGGCAGAGGACACTTAGTGCTTTGTTGGTCGGCCTAGAGTATACCCTCTCTTCCTGAATCTGCTCTTTCTCCTCCGACCGTGTGTACAGAATGCAAATGACAACAGATTCTTTGTAGCTCCTCCAATCAAGAAGTGAAGTCTGCTTCCCTACTCCTTAAACTTGGACTTGACTTGTGACTTGCTTTGACCAAGAGAATGTGGCAGGAGTGACGTTACGTGGGTTCCAAATCTAGGCTTCAAGAAACCTTGTAGCATCTCTTCTTGCTACCCTGGAATTCTGCTGTCATGTGAATCATAGCCTGGCGAGGCCGTGTGGGGGAGACTGAGACACCCTGGCTGACAGCATGCTTACACGTATGTGAGGCCATCCTAGACCATCCAGGCCCAGCCAAGCTGTCAGCTAACTGGTGCTGCGTGAGTCCAGATGAGCCCAAACTGTTGACGCACAGAATTGTGAACAAATAAACTTTGTTTCAAGCTGCTAAGTTTTGGAATGATTTGTTAGCTGTTGCAGAGGTGGCTGTTTTAAAAAAATGTGTGCTCCTCTTCCATATTGTGGGCTTGTTGGTTGGAGGTGGCTATTCAGCAAGGGATGACCTTTCCCAACTCCCTCTGCACTTGGATATGGCCATGTAACTGGCTCTCGCCAATGGAGCACAGATGGAAATGATGCATGACACCCCTGGGCTGAGGCTGTAGAAGTTGACGGGCTTCTTCTCTCTCTTTCCCCTTCTGACGGCTAGAAACAGAGGACTCCCAGGTCCCAGGGGATGGTGAAACCACAAGATCCAATGAGCGGGGGTTCCTGGTCACCACTTGGTAAAATTGCCCACCCAAAACAAATGGCAGCGTTGGCATGTTACAAAAGTGATAAATAAACTTCTATTGTGTTAAGACTCTGAAAGTTTGGAATATGTTTGTTAGAGCAGGTCAACAATACAAGAGTCCACAATCAGAAATCACTCTGTTGGGCACCATTCCCAGTTACATACATGAACCTACTTCATCCTGCCCACAAGCCCACAAGGTAGTGAGGTGGCTCTCCCAAGGGAACACATCTAAAATACAGCGGGGCTGGGATTTGATCTGGAACGTGGTCCCTGCCCTGTCACCGGCTCACTGTGTGATCTCAGACAAGCTGGTCCTCCCCTCTGGCTGCCCGTTTTCTCATCTGTAAGATGGGCTGGGAGGGAGGAGGGTGTAATCTGCGAGCTTTCCTCCACAGCTCTGACACGCTGGGCTTCTGTGATTCTCAGGCCTGAAACCGAGACACAGGCAAAGGTGAGTCAAGCCGCGAAGGGACTCCCCAGAGGAGCAGGAATGAAAGCCTCTGCTTCTCAGGGCCCTGGAGATGCACCCCGGTCTCACGGCTCTTAGGTGGAGTCAGCAGGTGATTGCGGACGCCGGGCTGGCTTGGCAAACCTGAGAGCCACAGTTTCTGTGATTCAGAAGACAGGAGTGAGGGTGTGTGATTCCACTCATGGGTCTCTCTGGAGTGAATCCCAGGCCCAGCGTGCCCCTCCTCTGCACTCCTGGAAACCCTGTACGCGGTGATGGGTGCCATCCCATAGTTGCCTGGGGAGTCATGGACTGAGGGGCTGGCAGGGTCAGGCAGTGCCCTAGGATGAGGGAGCTGGAGATGACAGCTCCAGGAAGTAGGAAGGGCAGGAATTATAATGCCGTTTCCCCCGTGTCAAATGGGGAAGCAAAAGCCCAGTGACGCTAAATGACTCACCCAAATTGTCCAGTGAGTTGTGGGCCAGACCTAGTGCCCAGCTTTGGCGGCTGGCCCAGGGCTTTTTTTCATCCTCATGAACACCTGCTAGGTTTGGGCTGAGGTTGGCAAATTGGTGCCATCGAACTCTGTTTTTATTCAAGTTTCTGGTGCAGGGAAGAATTTTGCAAACATAGCTGGGAGAAGCTCCGATTCTTGGGAAATCCCATACAACAGATTGCAGCTGGAGAGGATGGCCCTGCAGGATGATGACCTCGGGGCCTTCAGCCGTCCTGTTCCTCCCATAAAGGCCTTGCAGGAAACCTGGTCAGACTAACACTGGAGGGGGTGGTGGCTGCAAGGCCTCTGCCTTCTGTGAAGTTTCAGTTCAGACCCCTGACAATCTGAGAGGAGGCCTGGGCTCTGCTGCTGACCTAGAGACTCACCGGCTGTGAGATTCAGTGAGCGGCCTTCGTGTCCTTATTAGGGGTGGGAGTCGGGGGCTGGACTAAATGATCTCCAAGGTCCCCGTGACCCGATTCCTGCAGGAAGGGGAAAGGTATTTCGGATGAGAATTATTTTGATTTCAGCAAGTTTTGAAGCCCAACATTTCCGAAAGGAGCCTGACTAGGGAAAGAAGATGATCTTATAATTACCTACACATTTTCTCACACCAATGGGAGGGCAAGAAACTGTACCTGGCGGGATTATGCTCAGGACCCCGGGATGGGAGTTGGACCATACTCTTGACTTCTTTATTTCTTGGTTTTCTCTTAGAATTTGCTTCTTCGACCTGATCCTGGCTCAGCCACAGCTGACTGGGCCTCTGGGCTCTTTGCTAAGCACGTTCGTAGACAGGATCTCGGGCGGCTCCTTCTGTGCTGTGGTTGGTTTTGTTCTCCAGAGCATCTTTGCTTCTGTCCAGAAGGACATGTGCATTGTCTTCCAGGGTCTGCAGGGCTGCCATGTGGTGGAGACATTTGCTGTACCCGGTGAGGAATTTGACTAGACAAGCTCCTGACTCACCTGGATTCCAGACGGCTCCAATCTGAGGAGCTTTGCCTCAGCCGTATTAGTCAGGACTCTTTTGGTTGAATGTGACAGAAACCCAATTCACACTTGCTTGAAAACGAAGGGGAATTTTTGGCTCAGGAAATTGGGAAAGACGGGTGGAGTGGACATCGGACGTGGCTGGATTCAGGGCTCAACAATCTTGTCAGTTCTCTCTCTCTTTCCAACACAATCTTTTTTTCTCTCTTTGTGAGTGGTCGTCATTCTTTTCTGCGACAGGTAGGATTACGTGGGGGTGGGGTGGGGGGAGGGAGAGGCACAGCTGCAGACAACCCACTTTAATCTACCCTGGTAGCGACCCTGGAAAAAAGAGACCTCAGTGGATAAAGTCCCAGGGGAAGGCTCAATTGGCTGGCTCAAGCCACACGTCCACCTCTGGGACCAACCCCACATCCAGGCCAGGTTAGGGCAGCAGGGCACTGCCGTTGCAGTCAAACATTATCCTATGGAATGGGTGCTGTGGAGGGGCAATTTTGTAAATGAGGAGGCTATTGTTCTCAGAGACGGGGCAGAGGGATCCTGTGACAGAGATCAATAGGGATCACTGAAGATGTTGCATCAGTGTCCAGTAACAAGAACAGAGGGAATTTAATAGAAAGAACTGTTAGGTCTAAAGTTGCTAACTGGGTAACTGAAGGGTCACAGGAGACCTCTCAGGCCTCAGGAGCAGACGTAGCAACTGCAGGACGCAGCCACCATTCCTCAGGCTGAGGGAGCAAAGGGAAAGGTAGAAACACAAGGGAAGCCCTGAGCAGCTGAACCTCAGACTTGTGAAGAGGGAGAGCCCGGGCGCCGGGACCCAGACTTCTGAGCAGGGGTGCCAGCCGGCTGTTGACAGTGTCTCCTGGGGGGCGGGCTGGGGAGAGAGATCCTGCGAGAGCTGGAAAAGCTGCGAACTGGATTCAGCTGCTGCTTCAGCAGGGCGCTGCCCGCGGCCAGGGTGAGGAACAGTTGTTGGGATGGTGCTCACAGAAACAGGAAGCCCACAGGAAGCCGCCGGGGAACAAACAGGAAAGAGCGAGCCGGCTCCCTCCTCCACCGGCGGTCTCCTTCCAGCGCCCTGTCGGCAGAGCCTCCCACAGAGGCCACTGCAGAGCGGAAATGAGCCCGCGGGATCCCAGCTCCAGCCCCTCAGGGCCAGCGACTTCCTGACGGACCCAGGCGTCCTGTTTCAGGTGTTCTGCTTGGTGCTGTGGACTCCTGGAGGTCAGGGACAGCCGTGATCTCTCTGTGACCTTCTCAGGGACTGGCATCCTTCCCGGGCAGAGCAGGCCCTAGTAAGTCTGTGTTATGCTGAGATGAGCTGCATAGCAGGAGCACAGGACAGGCGTGTCCTGGGCCAATCCGCAGCGCTCCCTGCCCAGCCTTCAGAGTCCCTGTCTGTCTTCCCAGCGGGTATGATTCCAGGCTCTCCCTGGGGCACTGCGTGGGGCCAGGGAGCGGGTGTTGAACACCGACTGTGAACAAGGCTCTGCCCAGCCTGGTTGAGGTACCCCAATTCCCTTGTCATCCTGACCCACTTTCTGAGAAATTCCACAGGAGGGTCCCAGCGCCACCACTGATAAGCTGTGTGGCTTTGGGAGGGGTAGTGGACTATTCTGAGCCTCCGTTTCCCCAGAATGCCCGCTTTGGTCCCTTAATGTCTTCCCCAAGAGACAAGAAGAGACTCTTGGTCCTCTCCGTCCCATGTCCATCTCTCTCCCCCATCTCCTCCTCCTTAGAGGGGTGAAAATTTAGCTTCATAGTTCGGCTTTGAAAGGCGGTCAGTATTAGTAAGATGGAGACCAGTTTAGTGCAGAGGAACGTAAAGATCCAGGCCAACTGGGACTTGCTGGGCAGAGTTCAAGGGGCAGCCGCAGGATGCAGCATGGCGCACTCTGTGGAGAGGGGGAGCAGAGGTGGCGCGAAGGCGAGGAAGCAGGTGAGCACCGTCCTCGGCTCCCAGGGAATTCCAGATCAGCCGAGCATTTGAGCTGACTTCTCAAGTGAGCCCTGAGCTTCCCAGCCTCCAGGTGCTTCAGGGCGGGACGGCAGGGGCACAGACCCCGTGCTGGGAAAATCGCTCATCTTGAGTTCTTTACGGATAGGGGCTATGCCTGATCTTTCTCTGGTGGTGTCGCGCCCAGAGAATATGTGGGGTGTGTCTGGAGACCATGGCCAGGGTGGGGTGAGTGTTAGGAGGGCCTGCGGTGGCAGCATGGCCTGGGCCACGGCTGAGCCATGGGTCTGTGAGCCGAGGCAGCAGTGCGAGTGGTGGCAGATGTGACATTTCTCTGTGAGGGGCCCTGGCAGGTGGACGGAGGGGAGCAAAACATAGGGCCCTCTTTCCCAACCAGAGAAGAGATCCACAAAGAGCCCAGTGCCTCAAAGGGAGGCTAATTGAGTCCAAGGACTGACGGCGGGCCTGGACCCATTGGCATCCTGCCAGCCAAGAAGCACCTGCTTCCTTCAGAATTTAGCTTTCCTTTGTTGAATGCAGCTCTCAGGTGAGGAATGGTTTGAGCTATTTCTTTTCTTTTCTTTTTTGTAATGAGCCACTCTTGTGGGAAGAGTCCAGTGCCTGGTGACTTTTAGACACAGAAGCTGGGAGGGGGAGTGACATTTTCCTGAACAGGCCCTGAGCACCTGTCTCCCTCCATCTGCTCAGCTGCCCGTCATCGGCCCTGCTCAGTGCTGGCAGGAGTTTGCCTCCCAGCCAGACACCTGGGCTGCCTTCCCTTGGAATTAGGGGCTGGGAGGCTGGTGGGTGGAGAGGTGTCTGAATCCAGGTTTCTGACATTTTTCGTGGGGCCCAGACACACAGCAGGGGGTGGAGAAACCCCCCTCTCTTCCCTGCTTAGTAGCCGTCTCTGCTGGGCCAGCTCAACTTGAAAGACGGGTCACAGTACTTGTAGAGAAGGGTGGCTCAGAAGTCAGCCTGCCCGTGTCTAAATCCTGACTCTGTGACCCTGGGCGAGTCATTTCACCTCTTCAAGCCTATATTTCTCATCTGTAAATTACCCAGAGAGTTATTGTGAGGGTTAAATTAGACAATGAGGGTAAAAAGTTTAGCGCAGGCCTGGAACATGGTAAGCCTGATGGAAGCATGGCTTTTATTAATAGGAGAATGTATTCATTACTTGTGGCTGCTTTAACAAATTACCATAAACTGGGGGCCTTAAAACAACAGAAACTTATCCTGTCACAGTTCTGGAGGCCAGACGTCCAGAATTAAGGTGTCAGCAGGGCTGTGCCCCCGACTGGAGGCTCTAGGGGGAAATCTGTTCCCTGCCTCTTCCAGGTTCTGGTGGCTGCCAGCATTCCTTGGCTTGTGGCTCCGTCACTCCAGTCTTCAAGGCTGGCGTCTTCAAATCTCTCCCCGTGATCTGTCTTCACCGGACCTTCTCCTGTGCGTGTATGTGGTCAAATCTCCCTCTGCCTCCCTCTTAGAAGGATAGCTGTGATGCATTTGGGCCCATCCAGATAATCCCGGATGGTTTCTCCATCTCATGGTCCTTAATTTAGTCACGTCTGCAAAGACTCTTTTTTTGTCAATAAGGTAACACTCACAGTTTCCAGGGATCGGGACGTTGATATCTTTGGGGACCATTTTTGAGTCTACCAAAGAGGGACAAGCTGGAGGGTTGGGGGGAGGGGAGACGGTGCCTTGGGTCACTGTCCTAGGACAAGCTCTCCAGGGGCAGACCTGCGGTGAGGATTCACCTGAATGTGGTTTATTAGGAAGTTCTTCCTGGAGAAATTGGTTTGAGTGGGAGAAGCAGGTGGGAGAAGGAGAAGCCAAGCAGTGTGAAATCTGAAGCCCCAGCCTCAGGCTTCTCCCCCAGGGAGCTTGAAAGAGAAAAGTCCCTGATGGGATCAAATCTCACAGGTATCATTACCCAGTCCTGTTTCCCTCCTTCCTCGTCTGGAGGGAATTATTGTCACAAATTTGATTTATTCCTTCTCGTCCACCTAAAAAATGTGTACAACATATATATGTGCCCATAAGCAATGTAAAGTATTGTCTTCTGTATTTAAAAACGTAAATACTGATATAAATAAATGATATCTCACTTTGCACATCTTTCTGCCATTTTGTTTTTGTCCCTCCGTGTAGGGTTGGGGGATCTGTTCACGTTGAGACACACAGATTTAGTTCTTTCATTTACACTGCTGCTAATTAATACGTACCATTTTTACTTTATTCCCTATTTTTTTGATGGAAGTTTAAGGTGTTTAATTTTTTTAATTATTACCACAATTCTAAGGGGTCTCCTTGCCCACGTAGAAGAGTTTCTCTACGGTCAATACTTTGGGAATTTGCTGGGTCATTTAATAAGTACGTTTTTCAACTTAAGTAGAAACTGCACAGCTGTCGCCCGAATGGCTGGGCTAATTTGTCCCCTACCAGCAGCTCATATGTTCCCATTCCCTCGTATTCTCACAAAGATTAGTATTAGACTCTTGAATTTTTTCCAAAACACAGTATGTGAAATGGCATCATGTTTTAACTTGTTTTCCATGAGGGCCTGGGAGGTTGACATCCTTGCACGTGTTCATCGACTGCTCCCTCGTCTGTGAGAGCCCCTCATCTCTTACTCTGCTTTCTGTTGGGCTGACTGTCCTTTTCTTAGTGAGTTGTAGAAGGTCTTTTTATACTCTGGAAACTACTTTTTTTTGCTGTTATATGTTGCAAACAACTTCTAATCTGTCACTTTTTGTCAAAATATTTTGATTTTATATAGTCAAATCTATTAATTTTGAAATGATTTGTTCTTTTATGTCTTGTAAATGTTCTAGCTGCTGTCATAAACACGTTCTCATTTTTTTCTAATAGCTTAAAAGTTATATTTTTAATGTTTAAATCTTTATCTGGAATTTATTTTTGTGCATATTATGAGATAGAACCCTAATTTCATTCTTTTACAAGGAAAGCCATTGTCTCAACACCATATCGATGTAGTTTCTAGGCTCTCTGGTCAGTTAATTTGGTCGATTGTTCGTTGCTGTACAAATGCCACCCTATTTTCATTATTACAGCATTATGGTAAGTCTTTACGGCCTGTTGGTTAAGCCATCACCCCTACCCTCTTGTTGTTCTTCTTTAGAATTGCCTTGGCTTTTCTTGGTGGGATATGTGAGACGGAGCCTAGAAATCCTGCAGCCATTTTGCTCCCAGAGGGAAACCAGCCTTAGTGTGAAGCTGATATTATGAAAGAGAGAGCAGAGATGGGACAATACGGGATCATTGCTGATGTTGTCACTGAATCAACCCACTCTGATCCTGCCTCTGAAATTTCTGTTTATCTGAGCTAATAAATCGACTTTATTGTTAACCAATTTGAGTTGATTTTTCAATAAATTTAACCAAATTTTTCTAACTGATAACCTGGTGTATCTTTTTCTAATTATTTTCCAACTGTATCATTATGTTGGTGTGCTTCTTATAAATTGCATATATCTGGATATTTAAAGTGTAGTGTGAGTGTCTATCTTTTAATAGGCAAGACTAATCCATTTATAATTTATATGATTACAGTGATTATTTGGATTTATATCTATAATCTCATTTCTCATTTTCCATGTATCATTTCTTTGCCTTACCCACTTCCTTTTTCCCGATTTCTGTGGGATTGATTGGGTTTCCTTCCCTCTTTTGCCTTGATTGATTTGTCAGTTATGCATTCTATTTCTGGTCTTTTAGTGTTTTCCTAAAGTTTTGTTTGTTTGTTTGTTTCCTTTGGTGAGAAAGATTGGCCCTGAGCTAACATCTGTGCCACCCTTCCTCTATTTTGTATGTGGGACACTGCCACAGCATGGCTGATGAGTGGAGTAGGTCCACCCAGGATCCAAAGCCATGAACCTGGGCCACCAAAGTGGAGCATGCAAAACTTCAACCACTCAGCCATAGGGCCAGCCCCTTCCTAAAGTTTTTTTTTTGGGGGGGGGGGTAAGATTAGCCCTGAGCTAACTACTGCCAATCCTCCTCTTTTTGCTGAGAAAGCCTGGCCCTGAGCTAACATCTGTGCCCAACTTCCTCTACTTTATATGTGGGGTCCTACCACAGCATGGCTTTTGCCAAGTGATGCCATGTCCGCACCCAGGATCCAAACCAGTGAACCCAGGGCCCTAAAGTTTTTAATATACTTACTTCACTGTATATTTTTCCAGTGAGGGTAATCAATATCTTTGTCCTCCTCCTGAATAAAAATAGATATTTTATTCACTGTAACTTTATTATCTTCCCCCACTCATCTCCTTATTACTATTTCTAGTATTTTAATTCCCCCATGTTTTTAAACCTCCTCAAACTGATGATGATTCAATACTTGTTTAGATCTTACTGATTCCTTTGTTTATCTTTTAACTAAATTTTTTTTAGTCACTCTTTTCTTCAGGGCTCATTTTCTTCCCTTTTTTTTCTGAGTGAAATTGTTTACTAGTTTTATTTCTTTCAGGGGGGAATCTCTGGATTTAAACTGTTTCAGTATATCTTTTGAAAAGTGTTGATTTTGCCTCACTCTTAAACGACAGTTTAACTGGGTACAGAATTCTAGGAGTGAGTCCCAGCCCCAAAGCCACCCCGACTTAGTAAGGCCACGTCACCAAATTCCATGCCTCACAGGAATGCTTCTCTTTCGTCATCTCCTAAAAGGGAAGTCAATGAGAACTTATTTACAGGTACTTTGACTCCCTTAAGTCTAAACATATTGAGAGAGGAGAAGGAAATGTTCCACACTAGAATCCCCTTGGAAGACATTTTTCCTTAGCACTTTGAAACTCTGCAGTCCTGCGCCACATAACGACATTTTGGTTAATAGTGGACCCCACACAGGCATACCTCATTTTGTTGTGCTTCACCTTATTGTACTTCACACATATTGCGTTTTTCACAAGACCCTCCACTAGCAAAAAGATTACGACTTGCTGAAGGCTCGGATGATGCTTAGCATTTTTTAGCAATAAAGTATTTTCAATTAAGGTGTGTACATTACTTTTCAGACATAATTCTATTACACACTTAATAGACTATAGTATAGTGTAAACAAAGATTTATGTGCACTAGGAAAGCAAAAATATTTGTGTGTCTTGCTTTATTGTGATGTTCGCTTTATTGTGGTAGTCTGGAATCAAACCCACAAAATCTCTGAGATATGCCTGTATATGACAGTGGTCCTACAAGATTAGTACCATACAGCCAAGGTGTGTAGTAGGCTCTACCATCGAGGTTTGTGTGAGTAAACTCTATGATGTTCGCATAATGACAAAATGGCCTAATAACACATTTCTCAGGACATATCCCTGTAGTAAAGCTACGCACTGCATTTCCGTTGTTTTGTGGTATCTATGTTGATGACGGAAACTCTGCTGTTCATCTGATAACCATTCTTTTCTAGGTATCTGTTTTTGCTAAACTAGCTTTTATGATTCTTTTTCTTTGTGGATGTGGATTTATGTTTACTTATCCTGCTTGGGGCCTAATGTGCTTATTCAACATAAGGACACATGTCTCTCCTAAACTTTGGAGAAATCTCAGCCACTATTTCTTTAAATATCAGCTCTTTCCTAGTCTGTGTATTTTTTACTTCTGGAACTCCTATTAGACATATATTACGGCTTCTCAGTCTCTACTCCCCATCTCTTAATTCCTCTCTCATGTTTTACATCTCTGTGATTTCCTTAGCTCTATCATCCTATTCACTAATTCCTCCTTCAGTTGTGTCTAGTAATTGTTATTATGTTATTATCAATGACAATATTGTTCATGTCTATAATTTTCTATTTGGTATCTTTTTCAATCCTTTTTATCTTTTATAGTAATCTGTTTTTGTCTTATAAATCTGTTTCTTCTTTAATTTCTTTGAATACTATAAGCATAGCTATTTTGAAGTCCTTTTCAGACTTCTGTATAATTTTTAGTTTCTCACTTGTGTTCATTTATTGTACCTCGCCCAGTGTAGATGCTGGGTCTTTATCTTTTCTCCTATTCCCCCAGGGTTCTGCTTCTGATGTCCTTGAAGTGCACTCTGCCCCAGTGGGCTGGGTCCTTCCTGCGGCTGGTGACAGTTGGATCACCCTGGAGTGCTGTGTTGCTGTAGTTGGGGCTGCATCCATCCTGTGCTCAGTGCCTAAAGGAACCCCTAGGGCTTGACTCAGCATCCACAAAGCCACCAACACTGCCATCTACTTGAAGTGCATGCTAGTTGCCCAATAATTTGGGCAAATAATGGCATTTCACTTGGAAAAATTAGAAGCTGTGTCACCAAAAATAACTCCAGGAGGTACTGCTACCTCTGCCTTAATTATCCACGTTAGCCTGTGAAGTGAGCTAAAGCTACTAAAATCCAGATTGGATTAAATTAAGAGGGAAGTGGTTAGTCAGTTACAAATCCTTCTCTGTTCCCCTAAGATGAGCTTTCCGGAAGTGTAAGGAGAAATGGAATCATTTAAACAATCATTAGAAAGTATGTAACTAATATATTATTTTCTCAGAATTTTAACATTTTCTCATGTTTGAAAATTCAGAGCAATACAATTGTTAAAGAGAAACCCAAAATGGCACCACTTGCGCTAAAGTCCATGATACCAAACCTGGATTTAATACCTGACCTAATTGCAGCTTCGACCTTCTCTGGAAATGCAATCTTAATCAACTAGTCTGGAATTTTCTGGTCAGTACCAATGAGGTAATCTCTCATGTGGACCCTCTCCATCCCACACAGGAAGAAGAAATTTGCATGATAAAAACTTTGCATTCTCTTGCCCCCAAAAGAGAAGATGTCCTGGCCCAAGATAACCCTTTCTCTTCTTTTGCTATAACTTCCTTGCTCCACCTACCTTCCTATAAAAACCTTCTATTTTATATAACTCCTCCCGGTACCTCTCTGCTTGCTAGATGCGATGTTGCCCTGACTCATGAATCGCTTAATAAAGCCAATTAGATCTGTAAGTGTATTTGGTTCAATTTTGTTTTTTAACATAATGTTGAGGTTTTTGTAAAACATACGCAGACAGATGTATGAGAAAGAGAGGGAAAGAAGGAGGGGAGGAGGATGTCAGAACAGGAAGAACTCCCAAAAGATCATTCACTATGGCCAGGGAAACTGAGGCTCAGAAAGGCAGAGTGACTTATCCAAGGTCACACAGCTGACCAGTAGAGCAGTACAGTAGGTCAGTAGAGCCCAGGTCTCCTGAGTCCTAGTTTAGGTCTCGTCCCCCTGGTGCTCCCTGCCTCAGGGTGTCAGATCCACTGTGCAGATAGAGGTTGCTGACCAAGCCCAGGGGACAAGGGGTTCTGGGAGGTTTCCTGTGCCTGAGCCTGAAGGAAGGGGGAGCACCTGGATAAGGAGCAGGGATGGGTGAAGGCACGGGGGCCAGCGAGCATCTGCCCAGCAGAGGCAGAGGCTCCTCTCTCAGCCACCCCTTGAGCACAGCCAGGACAAGGCCCTGAGTGTCTGGGGTAGTGATGCTCTCAGGAAATGACAGGGGCACCCAGGTCTCTGCACTCACTAGTGAGCTGTTTTAATAAAGGACATGGGGCTGACTGGAGGGGAGATCGTCACTCTCCCCAGAGAGGCCTTGAGTGATTTGCACAGCCTGATGTGTGCTTCCCTCTTAGCATCTAGAGCAAGCTCTGGCCATTGGTATGTTTGTGGATTCATCTCCACTGGTCCGGGAGCTCTTTCAGGTTGAGGAGCATGTGGGTGTGGCAAGGGGAGCGATCCGCCCCAGCTGGGAGAGTCTGGCATCACTGACGTTGTTTGGAATCGCCCGTGCATGGTGAGAGGACAGAGCAGGCTGCGTTTTAGGCAGTTCTATCACCGTTTTACATTGTCTACAGCAACGCGCCCCTTCTTTTTGTTCCCATGAGGACTATTCTCACTGCCACCATCCCCCTGCGTACAGAGCCCTCTTAACAGAGCTCTATGTGGTTGTCTGCTGACTGCAGGGCTGGGTCCCACGGCCACCCCTGGAAGAAAGGGTACCTGGGAAAGCAAATACTTACCATCTCCAGCCCCTCCAGTGGAAGGTGGCAAGGGAAGGGACTGACAGGCTGCCATGCCCTTCAACACTTATCCCCCCAGGGGTGGGGCATTAGCCCTAGCAGCTGGCAGGCAGGGCCTGCTGTGGTCCTGCATCTTAGAAGTTCCCTTACCAATCTTTGGAGACCACTGGGCCCTGCCAGAGCCAGCTGTATTGGGCAGCTGTTGCCAAGATCCCCGTTGACAGAGCCGGAGGCATAGGCGCTGAGGCAGCACTCCCCACAGAGGTGAAGACTGAGCGCATGTTTTCTGGGCGGGTTGTGACTGCAGGCTCTGACTGGTTCTAGAGATGGATCCAACCAATGGATGGTAATCCAAATTTAAAGTCAGGCGTGTTTGAAGGAGGTCAAACTTGGCCTAAACAATCTCATCCGAAATATCAATAACAACCAAAAATCGAATAGAAAAGCTGATATTTGGTTGCTGCTGTTGAAGTGTACTTTTCTATGTATCTCACCATCAGTTACCAAAATCTAACATTCCTATTAGTGATGCTAAATATTCCCGTTGAACATTCCAGCAAGTAAATTAGATAAATTTGGCAAAGTGTCTGCTTGGCTGGTTGAGTTCTCCAAGTTGGCTCTCAGTGCATTGGTCTCTCAGCTTTCTGTGAACTGGCATCTGCTGGGTTGGCCTAGACTCACCTTCTGGATGGAGATGAGAAGGGCTGGAGTTACTGAGTCAGAGTCCTTGGGGATGAGAGGGGACATTGTGTCCAGGAAGTGGGGGTGTGACCAAGGCCCTGTTGCAGCTGCCCGTGTGAGTGTGCACGGCGTCGGCTTGGCTGAGGTGAACTTACTGTTTAACTTCCAACGGGTCTCATTGGAGAAATTCAAAACAGGAGACACTTGTCCTTGAAGCATCCGCAGCTGTGGAGGGTTCAGAAACCTGAGGGTCTTTTCTTTCTCAGGAAGGACAGGGCTGATGCTTGAGAACCCCAGGGAAGACTATTTGCAAGGGTGCTGAGGACCAGAGTCTGGGCAAGACAACCAGGTGCCGGAAAAGGCCAGGGGGAGAAGGAGGGGAGTGAGGCAGCCACACACATTGGCTGTGGCTAGTCTTGGGGGGAAGGTAGGAAGCTGTGCCACCTGCCGGTCTGCTAAGTGGGACCCTGGGAGCACCTATGGGTGGGTGGGAGGAATGAGGGTCTTGGAGCAGGAAAATCTGACTTTATGGAGCATATCCAAAGGACACAGTCACAGCCAGTCCTTGTTAGAATCTCCATACTGTATGCTAAAAATTTGCATCGTGTTTGTTTATTTTGCAAATAATCACAAAGTGTTAGGTGCATGGGAGCAGGGTAGCTGGGGTCTGGTTGTTGGGTAAAAGAGATGCTTTCCCAGTTTCAGAGCATTGCTAAATTGGTCCATTTCTAAAAACAAAATACGTATTTGTTGATTGACTTGATCGTTACTTACAGTTTTGCCCATCAATCTGCACGACTACTCGAGTACAGTATAAGACGTGCTTCATCACTGTTGACATTTTCCTAAGTGCAGTGTTGGCAGAGTTTAGAAGTTTTGTAAATATTTTTTTTCTGGGTAAAGAGGCTTCTTCAGGCTGGGTGCGGAGTGGTTTACAGTGTGAAGAATCTGAGAGCTTTGGACAGCACAGGCTTAGAGATGTGCTGTAATGGCTAAAAAAAAGGATTTTACTAAATAGCTGTGTCTTACGAATTGAAGCAGATTCAGGGCCCTTGAGAGAGAGACTCATGGTGCTGTCTGGACGTCTTGCGTCCTGGCCAGGCCTGACTCTTTAAGCCGTGGATTCCACACTGGGACTTTGCCCTGGCGCCCCATAGTCGTGTCTTATTACAGCATCCTTCAGCTCCAGCACTAACCAGGAAGCACTCCACGTGCCCCAGCCCCTCCAAAAGAGAGAAAACCCCCAAGAACATCTCCAGAAGCACATATGTGGGAATAGGTCAGATTTTATTTTAAATTTCTCACATTGGGCAGGAAAATGCCAGTTCTGCAAGGGAATACACCACACTGGAAAAACAGTGTTCTTAAATCCACAAATTGTTCTAAGAGCCGTTATTGGAGTGCTCCTGTTGCCCACACAATGGAATTTATTGGGTTCTAAAAATAGAAAAGGATATGAACTATTAGTGGGTATATTATTTACCTATTGCTACATAACAAATCGCCCAAACCTTAGAGGCTTAAGACAGCAATAATCATTTAATATCTGTCATGGTATCTCTGGGTCAGGAAGTCAGAAGCCGCTGGGCTGGGCAGTTTGGGCCCAAGGTCTCTCCTGAGGCTGCAGTCAGATGTCAGCTGGGGCTGACATGCAGATCGTGGCGGCCAGCTTCTCCAGGGAGAGGCATCCAAAAGGCCAAGGAGGAAATTGCCATGCCTTTTACATCCTGGCCTTGGACGTCCCACACTGTCATTTCTGCCGTGTTCTACTCCTCACACAGACCAGCGGATTCCATTGAGAAGAGCCCACACAAGGGCTTGAATGCCAGGAGGTTAGGATCGCCAGGGGCCAACTTGGAGTCTGGCTACCAGAGTCAGTACAAAACGCAGACTCCCACTGAAAATCCTGGAAATGAGTTCTCCCTCCAACACGCCCAGTCCATACCAGTATTTGGTTAGTGGGACCACAGAGCTGGTCATTTCCTGGTACTATAAAGGTCATGTTTTAAATTCACAAATCAGGACTTTGTGCCACCTTAGCCAGACTTTCTTTTGCTTCTCTGTGTTCATTCTGTGAAACGGTGAATCTCTCTCGCCTAGGTTTTGTCTGTATTGGGGTGCTCTGGGGCCTGCAGGGCTCAGTCAAGGCACAGCAACTGTTTAAGCTTCTCGTACGTCATCCAATCCCAGGTTGCTGTCACTTCACTCTAGTCTAAATGTTCTCTTGCACGTGAGTCAATTATAAAGGAGCCATTTCTCAGGAAGAGAAACATCACCTTTGGCTAGTGAAGCTTCTTAATTGCAACAGTGGAAAGCAATTCTGCTAATTTAAACCAAAAGAAACTTATGAGCTTAGAAAATAGGCCAGAAAAGAGAAGGCCAGGAGTGCTCAGTTTTACAGCCAAACCACAGCCCAGAACCAGGCAGGGGAAGATGCTACTGACACATCTGCTGGGAAACTCAAAGCCTGAGCTGGCAGCCCTGCCACCCCACTGCCATCACCACCCTGAGACACAGAGCGCTCATTACTGCTGGCTCTGCTGTGCCTGCTCCCCCGCCCGCCCCCACTGGACTTCACGACCACAGATTCTGCCATCACTGGAATGCTTTTTCTGTTGACCCTAAGGTTTTTCATCATCAGATCCTGGCTCAAATCTGAGGCAGGTGAATCTGGTTAGCTGAATCCAAACCATGTACTCCTGTCCTAGCTGCAAGGGAGGCTGGAAACACATAGATCTGGCCTCCTTGGCTCCACAGTGGGAGGAGGGCTCTGCTTCCTATCATGACTCATAAGGTGGTATATTCACAAGCTTGGAGAAGGGTTCCAGATGCTGGGCCATCAAAACTACTACCAAACGTCCTCTACAATTAGTTCCTGCCTGGAGAATGACATTTTTTAAAGAAAAATACCTGGAAAGCAAATGAAAAGTTGACCTGGGCTGGCTGATTTGTCAAAAGGTCAAAGGAGTGTCTACAAACAAAGTCCAGTGGAAAATAACAACATCAAAGCAAGAAGAAATACCTACAACTCAATAATAAAAAGACACATAATCCTATTCGAAAGCGGGCAAAGGACTTGAATAGACATTTCTCCAAAGAAGATATACAAATTACCAATAAGCACGTGAAAAGATGGTCAATGTCATTAGCCATCAGGGAAATGAAAATCCAAACCACCGTGAGATACCACTTCACACCCACTAGGATGGCTATAATCAAAAAGACAGAAAATAAGTGTTGGCGAGGATGTGGAGAAATCAGAACCCTCGTATGTTACTGGTGGGAATATAAAATGGTGCAAGTCATTTTGGAAAACAGTTTGGCATCTCCTCAAATGGTTAAACATAGAATTATCATATGACCCAGCAATTCTATTCCTAGGTATATACCCAAGAGAAATGAAAACATATGTCAACATGAAAACTTGTATATGAATGTTTATAGTATCATTATTCATGATAGCCAAAAGGTAGAAACAATCCAAATGACTATTAACTGATCAATGGATAAGCAAAATGTGATATATCCATAGAATGGAATATTATTCATAGTAGATCTGTGGTACTTAGGGCTGAGAGGGCAGCTGGGGGGTTGGCTAGTGATAGCTTCAGTGTATGGGGTTTCCTTTTGCTATGATGACAGTGTTCTAAAATTGACTGTGGCAATGGTTGCACATACCTGTGAATATGCTAAAAGCCATTGACTTGTAGACTTTAAATGAGTGAATTATATGGTAAGTGAATTATATCTCAATAAAGCTGTTATTAAAGAAAAATACTTGCTCATTATAGAAAAATAGAAGGGGAAAAATGAAACTTTATATTAATATTTTGATGTATTCCCTTTCATTCCTTTTCTAGGCAAAGTATTTAAAAATTTTATGCCACATTTTTTAAGGATAATACATATTTTAATTTTATCCTGATTTTTTTGGCTTACTGTAAATATTTTCCAGATTTTATTATTCATTTTTATTTTTTAATCTTTTATTGCTAAACATTGTTTTTAAAGATTGTATCATATATTTCACCAAGTGGATGTTTTGGAAGCTCCTTAAACATTCTCCCACTGTGCGACATTCAAATTATCTCCAATTTATCATGATCATAAATATGATTTGATGAACATCTGTGTCAAGTTTATTCAAGATTTTTTAATTGTTCCTTAGAATAGCTTTAAATTGGGGTCATTAGATTAAAGCACTTGAATACTTTCAAGACTGTTGATACTTAGCATGCAAAGGAGATATACCAATTTACCTCTCAAAAGAGGTTAAGAGAAAAACATCCCATGCCCCTCCCCCACGCCCTAAACCGGGTGCTCTTCTCCTGTTTCGTGCTTTCTTCCCCACCCTCCTCATTGCTCTCGGAAATGGTTTTGCGCTGTAACATATGTAGTCAACACCACTGTTTTTTTCCATCTGGGCCCCTGAGTTGATTGCTATCTGGTCACGTTCAAGATGAGATATTGGATTTTTTGAAAGCGTAAATGCACAAATAGCACAGGAGAGGAAGCAATAGCGACAAAATTGGGAAGCTGAGAAGCAGCTGGACAAAGGGTAAGTGACTTGGCAGACATATGAAAGCTGAATACCAAGTCAGCAGTGGGGAAAGCTGAGAAAGAACGCTGTTTAGGGATTCTGTGTGCTACTCAGGAACCGGGACACCTAGTTCTTCCGTAAGTGAGAGCAAAGTAGCATTCAAAAGAGGAGGACTGGTTGCAAACCGATTTAAAAAGCAGATAAGTCTCAAGACTGCCTCCCGCACTCCATGCAACCAGACATGTTCTGCACCCCTGCTGGAGACTGCTGCTTTATCTCGGGAAAGGGTAACACAGGGGCGCTGGAGTGGGGACCCCGGCCCAGGCGACGGCAAGGGTGCTGTACTGAAGACAGCAGGCGTGTGTGAAGGTCTTCATGGTGGATGTTGAGACACTCCAGCCTTCTCAGCTCCCAGAACGCAGGCAGCCAGCTATATGTACACTCCAGGCAGGAGGCTGACGCGTCTCCTCCAGGGCCCGGCCAAGAGAAAATTCCTAAAGATAATAATGTCAGGAGTTTTCCACGAAATGACCCAGTCAGATGACCTTACAGTGGTGAAGGCTGTAGCCAATAAGCCACACACATACTGGGCACCTTCAGTCACCATTTTCCCGCTTCCCCCTTAAATGTGATCGAAGTCAAGGACCGTTTAATCTTCCCACTGAGAAGCGGGGTGTGCCTCACCATGTCCCCACTCAAGCAAGGCTCTTTGTAAGGGTTTATATTCTATTGATGTCTCGCACAATATTAAGTGCATTTTTACATTTTATTTTATTTTTGTTGTCATATGTGAGAGGAAACTTTCCTCCACATATTTCTTAACTGACTGTTGGATACATATGTATGAATGTTATTGCTTTTCATGTTCCTTTCGTATTCCACTACTTTATTGAGCTTTCTTATTAATGCCAAAAATTTTCAGATGACTCTTGGATTTTGTGGAACACTTACACCATCTGCAAATTGTGATAACTGTGTCTCCTGTTCCTTTTCTGTTGCTACACTCGTTTCTGGTTCCTAGGCCTTGGCCCCCAATTTGAAGAGTGTCAATTCCTAGTGGGGATAGTGAATACTCTTGTTTGTCCTTGACTTTAATCAGATGGCTTCTAAGAGTCTTGCCATTAGGTATTATGCTTGAAGTTGGTTTAAGAAAGATTCGCTTTACCATATAATGGGAATATTCTTCTTTTTGCTTTTTCAGGAATTGATGCCAATTTTATCAAATGACCTAACAGTACTTACTGGGATGCATGTGTCTTTTTCCCTTTGATTTACTGATACACTCGGCTGAATAAATTAAAATAATAGCATTCTTTCAGTAACCATTTTCTGAATGGATCAGTTGGACACAGTGGCAAAATCATGTGAGGACACAGGCCTCCCGGGTGTCCACCTTCAGCAGGTGGCACCCCTGCAGGCCCACCCTGCCTGGCGACTTCTGCCTCCTCCAGTAGTCCTTGAAGATGCACCCCCATGCCCCGCCACCCTCCAGGATGGGGAGGTGGTTCTAATCTCTTGCCACTCAAAGTGTGGTCCATGAACCAGCAGCTTCAGTATCACCAGGGAGCTTATTTGAAATGCAGACTCTTACACCCCACCCTGACCTACTGAATCAGAACCTGACATTTAACGAGACCCCCCCAAGAGATTCGTGTGACCATGAAAGTCTTAGAAACACAGCTCCAACATGATGTGTAATGGCTTTCCTAGTTTCTCTTCTGCCAACAGGGCAACCCTCTAGTCCCACCCAAGAGCTGTTGACAGAATTTCTAGGGTGTTCGTGTGTGTGTATGTGTAAGAGAGAGAGAAATAGAAACAGAGGGACATAACAGGGCTGGGATGAGTACACGGGTGCATGAACCTTTTCAGCATCCCTGGGCAATTATTGCCAGTGATCTGGCACGCATGTGAGAGCCAAGCTCTCAGTGTCCATGGGCTGGGAAAGGGAGAGCCCCTGAGGTAGTGCAGGGAGGAGAGCAGAGAGCAAAAGAGAGGGCAACAGGTTTCCTAGGAAGGGTCACTTGGTGGTTTGCTTTAAGCAGCTGCAGATGGTGACTCTTAAAGTGCCTGAATCATCAGGGAGGGGATGGTGGCTTGTTAATTATCTCCAGACTTGATGGCTGGCAGCTGCTGGAGACAGGATTTCTTCTAGTTTTCTTGGAACGCTGAATCTGGTTAAGAAGACTTAGGCATCCTCTGTGTGTGTGTGCGTATCTTCTTTGCAAAGTATCCCAGCCTCTCTTTTCTCATTTGTAAAACAGAGACAGACATCCTTACTTCTAACCTCGGCTTGAGGGGAGGATTGAGGACAAATTAGAAAGCACAAGAGGAAGTTCACTGTGAGCTCCATAAGAGGGAGTTGGTGGTGAACCAAAGGTGTCCTCAACATGAATCCAGCCACAGGATAGTGTCGTCATCTCCTGAGGCAGAATCGATTTCCCATGCTTCTCCAGGGAGCTCAAAACGGAAGCAGGGAAAATGGAACCAGCAGAGCAGAAAGCACAGCTGTCTGTTCAACTGACACTCCAGGTTCATATGAGAAAGAGCCATGAAGAAGAACATCTTTTTAACTCTGGAATACAGATTGGGTTGACTTCAAAGAAGCTTGCATATCAAAAGCATTTTGCTATTAAGTTTTACAAGTGAGACTAGAGGCCATCATTTCAGACAGGGCTAGAGAGAGGGGCTGGATAGCACAGCTCTGATGGTACCGGAGGGGAGAAAGATCAAAGAGTGTGATGAATCAGCTGCTCTACTGACAAGAGAGGAATGGGAGCAGAGGAGAAACATGCCGGGGGGAAAAACTCAGACCTGGGAAAGAATTTTTGAAGAAGTAGATGAGGAAGGGAATAACATTTATCGAGCCTTTGCTGCTGGCCAGGCACTGTGCTAAGTGCTCTACAGCCATATTTCTCCAACTTTAATGTGCTCATGAATTAGTTAAGTGACAGAACTGGGCTCCAAGTTCAGATTTGTAAGACTCTGGAGGTCACACCCTAATAGACCATGGTGCTGTATGATCTTCCATAAAGCAGGGCTTCTCAAACTTTAATGTGCTTCTCAATCGCTGAGGATCTTGTTTAAATGCAGATTCTGATTCAGAACATCTGGGGTGGATCCTGAGATTCTGCATTTCTAATAAGTGTCCAGGTGATGCTGGTACTGCTGCTTCATGGACCACAATTACAAAAGCAAGACTTTAGAGATAGTCTATTCCAGTGATTCACAACCTCGGATGCATACGAGGTTTACCTGGGGATGCTGAGGCCCAGGTAATTTTTAGAAGTTCTCTAGTTGATTCTAACGTTCCACCAGGATGGAGAATGGCTGATCTGGTCCACTGGTTCTCAACAAAACTGTGGGGATGGAGATCGTATGTAGGTAGGGGGTAGGAGATGACTTGCAACAGAATAATCTTTGGTGTTTTTTCAAATTGTGGGGTATGTTTATATCTTTGTGGATATGTATAGTTTCAAACTACACATGTTCCTCTGTTTTAAGATTTAAGTGTGTTTTCCAAACTCATACCCTTCTGCCAGCTTCCTCTTGACATTTGAGGGGTGCGTAAGTCATAACTAAGGGCAAGGTAGCCCTGGAAGAATCAGACATAATTCAAGAAACCAGCAATAACATTAAAAAATTGTAATTAATGTTCTCAGAGAGATCAAGAGGATATTGCATGCATAAAACAAAAGCAGACTTGTTTCTCAAATGTGAAAAGTCATGAGAACAAGAACAGAGATCTTCTAGATTTTCAACGTGTGACTGATGAAATTTAAAATTCAATGGGATGAGCCTAATAATTTAATGGACAAGACTGAGAACCAAACTGGTAATTTGGAAAGGAAATCTCCAGAACAGAGAGTAGAAGTACAAAGAAATAAAATACCAGAGAAAAGTCAGGAGACATGGAAGATAAATCAGAAGGTTCAAAATATGCCCAATCGGAGTTTTAACAGAAAATGGATATTTAAAAAATGGAGACAATATTTCTTAAACTGAAGAAATTTGGAGTCTTCATATTGAAGCAGTCCACAGAGTATCAAGAAGGATTTATGAACTAAAGACCAATATTCAGACCTATTCTGATGGAATGACAGAAATCTAAGGGTAAAGACAAAAAACAAAAACTTACAGAACAGGGAAAAATAGGTGCCTGGAAAAGTAACAAGATTCAACTGACACGAGATTTCTTTTCATCAGCTCTACTAGATGCTAGAAGCCCATGGCGTAACGTCATCATCAAAGTTCTGAGGAAAAATGGTTTAGAATATTAAAAAATGGTATAGAATATAAAATTTTATACCTAGCCAAACTGTCAACAAGAGGGTAGCACCCAAAACAGTCATTTTCAGATGTGGAAGAATTTATGACACTATTGCGTTAATTTCCTTTGGCTACTGTAATAAATCACCACAAACTTCACAAACTTGGTGGCTTAAAACAACACAAATTTATTCTTTCACCATCCTGGAGAACAGAAGTCTGAAATCAGTGTCCCGGGGGTGAAGTCAAGATGTTGGCAGGGCCACGCTCTCTCTGGAGGCTCCAGGGGAAGACCATTCCTTGCCTGTTCCAGTTTCTGATGACAGCTGGCATTCTTCAGTTTGTGGCTGCATCGCTATAGTCTTTAAGGCCAGCATCTTCAAATCTCTCTCCATTCCATTTCATCTCCATCTGCTCTGTCTCTGTGACTTATCTCCATCTGCCTCTGTCTTATGAGGCCACGTATGATTGCATTTAGGACCCATTTAGATAATCCAGGATAATCTAAATCCTTAACTTAATTATATCTGCAAAGACCCTATTTTGCCATATAAGGTAACATTCACAGGTTCCAGAGTTTAGGATATGGATGTCTTTGGGGGTGCCATTTTTCAGCCTACCACCAGTTACCGATCACACACCCTAAATGAAAGCAGATTTTGATGAAATACTCTAGCAAAACTAAAAAGGAATTTAAAAAGAGAATGACACGAGAGACAAGAAAAAATGCAGCTGGAATTGACCCAGAAGAAGTGAAGAAAGCTGAAGGAAATTATGAGACTCCACTAGAATCTTCACTGCGTAGAAGTCTCCTTAGGGGCCAGCCCAGTGGCGCAGCAGTTAAGTTCGCACGTTCCGCTTCAGCAGCCCGGGGTTCACAGGTTCAGATCCTGGGTGCGGACATGGCATCACTTGGCACGCCATGCTGTGGTAGGCGTCCCACATATAAAGTAGAGGAAGATGGGCATGGATGTTAGCTCAGGGCCAGTCTTCCTCAGCGAAAAAAGAGGAGGATTGGCAGCAGTTAGCTCAGGGCTAATCTTCCTCAAAAAAAGAAAAAGTCTCCTTAGAATTTCAAAGCTGTCATAACAGGTAATCACGTTTCCTTCTTCTCTGTGGAGCCAGTCTTATTATTTGTTTCTCCAGTGAATAGTGTTCATCCAGTCACACAGATGTTATTGGTTTTCAATTTTTAGACATCATGGGCAAAATGTGGAACATTTACTTGTAGCCACAGAACAGAGTGCAAATGTTATAAACCTTGAAATTGTAAAAAACAGTATAATAAAATTGAGAGTGAGAGAGAGGTAGAAAAAAAGAGAGTTTCACTGATTTTTTCAGCTTTCATAGTGAGGAGTTAATGAATGCTGTATGAAGTATATGAATCAAGGCAGATTTTTAGGTAGATTATCAAGAGTAACCGGTAGAGGAGCTAAAATGAGTAACATAACTGAATAAACCGGAGGTAAAAGCGAGAGGTGAGAGGCGGTGTGAGCGCTGAATTCCTAATCCTGCATGGAGAGCCGCCAGCGGACGCTCTCTAAAGATAAGCCACAAATCAAGATATAATTGTGTTTTTCAAAAGTGTAATAGACGTTACCGTAAGAAATAAAAAGAGGAACTTTCAACACAGGTTTCCTCTGGGGAGTGGCACTGGGTTTAGAAGAGGATGGGGGGAGATTTTTACTTTTCACTTTGGATTCTGCTGTGCTATTTGAATATTTTCAACTACGCCCATGGACTACATTTATAGTTTTAAAAAAAACCTTCATAATACAAATAAACATAGCACTTTGAAACACAAAGCAAGTTGCCTGAGAGGTCCGCAAGTCTCCTGCCATGTGCCATGTACCAGGATCCTTTCTGAAGGGCACAGGACAGTGATGTCCAGAGGCAACGAGGAGGGTGGTGGGGGTGTGGATTTCTGTCCTCTGGGGAGTGAGAGAAGCAGTGGAGGCAGCTCAGCCTCGAGAAGAGAAGGCCTGTGGGGACTGAGAGCCTCCGTCAAAGCTTTGGAGGCTGCCATGAGGGCAGAGGGCACAGATTTGTTTTTTGAGGCCCCAAAGGTTAGAACTAGGATCACATGGTGGAATGTTTAGAAAGACTTCAGCTCACTGTGAGGAGCACAGAGACAGAACGGGGGTCCTCAGGGTGTAGTGAGTTCCCCATCAATGAAGGTGCTCCAGATCAGTATTTGGGAGGAGTACAGAGGGACACAGCACAAAAGGACAGAAAGAACATGAAATTTGGAATCAGACGGCTAGGGAGTCTAATCCTTGTCCACGTTCTTGAGTGGCAGTGTGACCTTGAGCAAGGCAAATGCCTGAACCTCTCTGAGGCCCAGTTTCCCTTGACTGAAAACAGGATTAATAACTGCTCGCTGATCCTGTTGTTACAAAGGCTTACGTGAAATACTCCACGGGAAAATCAGCCAGCACAGTGTCTGGCATTTAGTAAGTGTGCAATAAATGGTAGATGTCATTACGGAGGGCACTGGATGGCATGAGAGAGAATAAGCTGTGTCACCTAGGCAGTCCCTCCATCCTGAGATTCCTGGGCCTTCGGAAGCAGACGTTGGGCACTGAGCTCAGGGACTCTGTCTGAAAGCCGGGAGACTCCCTTCCGTTCCTACTGTGGGGACCACTGGGCCAGGTCTGGGGTGGATTCTTTCCTACTTTGCCAGCTGGAGACTGAGGAAGTTCTGGATCCTACCATGAGCCAGGGGTCAAATAGGAGAAGGGGCCATCTGCCCCCCAAGGTGACAACATCATCTGGAGCATCCCTTCAAAGGAGAGTTGGGAGGCTTGGAAAATTACTGTCACTTAAGACCTATCCCTTGAGCCCCACAAGTGGCAAGCCGGTGTATAACAGCTTTCCAACCCTGTGTCCGGGGGTAGACTGATTTCCATCTTGGCCTCCGGTGGGCAGCGTGGAGAGCCCCTGGGCTGTGACGGCGCATTCTCAGCCACAGGCGTCATGGCAGCCCTGATGGATTCTCCAGCCCAGACATTTGGGCAGGCGCTGTGCTCTCCCAGGCCACGACCGTGAGCCATTTATAAAGGCAGCTTCCACATAATCACGCCACTGTCCCTTCAAGGACATAGCCTGCCACAGAGCTGGAAGCCTGCACCCCACACCCTCAGCACCACAGCAAACATCACGTGGGAAGGGGGGATGATGTATGGTTTTGTTTTCCTTTTAAAGCATTTAACTGTGAGTAGCCGCGTTCCAGCAGAGCTCTTTGTTTCAAACAGGGAAGCCATGGCGTATGGGTCAAGGCAAGGCCAGGGGCTGGGACCTGAGGGGCTCAGCCAGGGCCCAGCTCATTCTCAGAAACCTTGGCTGACCCCCATGGCTCCCTCTCATCAAGGGCAGTGTGGACAGGGAGCTGACTTCCCAGATCCCACCGCTTGCCCCTCCCAGGGTCGGACCCGATGGCCTTCCTCGGTGGCAGTGGTGTGTGCGCACAGCTTATGGTCCACACCAGACGAGGGGTGGTGCTCCTGGAGGGCAGAGATCTTATCTTAGCACTGGGTGCTCTCTGTCCACCCTCACCGAGATCTAACCAAGCAGCTGACACACTGTTCACTGCATAAGGACTAAGAATCAGCAAATGCATGGATGCCCCTTTCCTTTGCTTGCAGAGCACAGGGAGAGGGAATCCCAGAGGCTCCTGGGGGGCAGGCACGGAGAGTCTTCCCTTTTCCTACCGATCCTGACACTTCTGTGTTCTCTCCCTTTTCTTTCCTCTCTTTGTCTTCCTAAAAGTTCATAAAAACTAATATACTGTATAGAAACTACATTCCTAAGGATTTTACTCTTTTCATCACATTTCAACCTCACACAACCCTATGGGGTACATTCAGTTGTTGTCCCCATTTTATAGATGAGGAAACCAAGGCTTGGTGTCAAATAATCTCACTGAGGTTGTTACCAGTAGTCAGTGGAGGTGCTGGGATTCAAACCCACATCTGCCTGACCCAGGGACCCCTCCTTTCTTGCCTCTTCCTTTCCTGGTCGTTCTCTTGAGCCCTGTACCACTCGGCCTTGCTCGCTCCTGCTGACGAAGCTCAGCACTGACTTGGAGGCTAGTCCTGCATCACTCACGGTCATTTCTCTCCAAGGGCACGAGGATCCTTTTCTAAAGCTGCCCCTCTGGGTTTGTACTCTCCCAGGGGGCATCACGGCCTCAGTCCAGTTATGGAGGGACTGTGAGCCCTGGAAGGGAGTTGTGTCTAGAAGAAAGTGCTTAGGCTCCTGAGCACAGACCTGGACTCAAATCCCAGCTCCTCCATGTTTTAGCTTAGGCAGATCAGTTAACCTCTCTGGCCCCGTTTCTCCTCAGAAATGGGTTCTTGTGAGGGTTCAGTGAGGTAACATGTTAACCCACCCAGAACAAAGCCTGGAGGGTGGAGGGAGTCAGGTATGAGAGTTACAAAACAGCCTGAGAGACCCTGGCCGGGGTTTGGAACAACCTCCTGGGAACCTGCCTCCCCCAGCCCCTCTGTTGCGGTATCGCCTCAATCGCTTTCTAGGCTTTTCTTTAGCTTCCTGAGGCTCCCCTGTATTCTGTGCTTCTTTAGGGTGAAATGTTAAAAGAGTTTATGGGTAGACTAAAGTATATGATCCTAAGTTAGGATTTTTCGTTTCTTTGAAAAACAACATGTTTCTCAATTAGGATACTTCTACTAGAGATTAAATGAATAAAATTAGTTTTCACATTTTTTAAAAAAAACATAAAGCTTCCAACTATTGCAGTCATGCTGCAAACGGCAGGTGCTCTGAGCCCAAGTATAGAGTGGAGGTGAACAGCACAGGCTCCGGAGTCAGACAAGCCTGAGTTGAAATCCTGGTCTACACTCAATGACCGCGTGACCTTGGCCACAAGACTGAGCAGCCTGAGCCTTGGTTTCCTCCTCTGTGAGGTGGGTCTAGAGACAGCCGAGAGGTGAAGCCCCGAGCAGGGTGCCCAGCGCCCAGGGAGGGGACCCAGCGCTACTGGGCTGTGTGGTGGGGTTTGGACACACACACTCTCACACTCACACACACTCACATGCCCACAAGGACGTGGTTTAATCAGTGAACTTCTCTAGTGTCATTCAGGCCACGGGCCCCTCACGAGGCCGGTGAGGTGCTGAGGGGCAGGTGCCAGCAGCAGCGAATCTTCAAGTGCTCGAAGCTTTCCCGGCTCTGTCACCTGCAGAGACAGACAGGTGAGGTTAAAGTGCTACTTGGTGTAGACAGGAGAGTGGTTTAACCTCAGTGTGGTTCCTTTGGCATCTAGCTTTTCTGGATACCTGTATTTTATAAAGGCCTCCCTCTGTACCCCCTGTCATAGAAAAGACAAGGTCAAACACAGGGAAACACCCCCCAGAATGAACCACTGGACCTTCCACACCCTCCCAGCCTGATTCCCCCCACACCACCTGTCTGCCTACACAAGAGCTGACACGACACGTTCAGGCTGACGGTGAAGAGAAGTGAGGGGTGATTCCACCGAGCTGGTCCTTCCATGTGAGTTGCCCAGGGCCATCGCAGGGCGAACGGTCCCCCCAGAGACTCATCTGAACTGGAGGTGACTTGAGGCCATGTGGGGAGGGAGACTGCTCCGCTATCTGGGGCCCCTGGAGCCCTGGTGAGTCACAGCACTCCTTCTACTTGCTCTTTCATGGAATGGCAGAGACTGAGCATGGCTGCGGCCCAGGTGTGGTGACAGGCCCTGGGGCCAGAGAAATGAAAAAGCCCTACAACTGTCTGCAAAGGGCTGCGGGTCTGGTCTGACATCCCCCTTCCAGTGGGCCAGCTATGGTGGCGCCAGTTCATCACACACAGGAGCCGCTAGAGGTGGGGACTAATGCCTCCCTGGGAGGGGGTGATCAGGGATGACTTCTCAGAGGAGGTGATGGGGGCTTGCCAAGGTGAGTCCCTCCCAGTTAAGCAAGGTTTCACGACACCTCATAGCTCTTCCTCTCTCTGGCTCCCCAGCTCAGGACTGGTGGGCCTCTACCAATTCTTGTTCCCCATTCAATATTGAACGTTGCCTTGGACAGATTGAGCTGAAGATCACCCCCTCCTCACCACCCTTTGGCTGGAAGATGACTGACACCCCTCTGGGGGCCTGCAAAGTCCTGCCAGAGAGCCAGGAGTGAAAGTCAGCATGTCCAAGGAAGTCTCATGGTCTTGGAGATCAGATGCAGGCTAAGCCAGCTGTGGGAGGAGCCACCTGAGCGCCCAGGCTGCCCAGGAGAGCAGTGGTGCCCCCAGTAGAGAACGTAGCCTACCACATCGAGTGGGGAGGTGGTCAGCTGAGGCGCTCAGCATCGCCCTGTAGGGGGAACTACAAAACACTAGGTTTCTTCCAAAGGGTGAGGAGCAGAGAACTGGGTCATCTGAGGAAGGTTGAGGATGGTTGGGGATGGGGGTGGGTGAGAAAAGTCATGAAAGTGCTCCTCTAGGACCAGAAGGGCATCCTGGGGAAGAGTGAGCTTCGACATGCTCTGAAACTCTGTAGGAATGAGCTAGGATGGGTGGAGGAGTTACAAGGAAGCAGAATACAATCCGTTATTAAATAATTTATTGTTCCCAAGGTCACCAAGGATGTCGTGTGCTGCTTTAGGAGGCAGTGCGTGACCTGTACCTAGAGACACTCAACAGACTGCAGAGCCTCTTGTCAAGGACGTGGTGGAGAGACTCAAACATCATTGGATGGTGATTGGACCAAGTACCCTGCACTGTTCATTCTTAATCCTGAGAGTCTCTGATTTTATTGTTAAAACAGACCTTAGGAAATGGGCACACCTCATGAAAGGGGGATGCTCCCCTTCCCTCCTCCTGCCTGGGAGAGCAGTGTTTCAGGACTCCTCCACTGAAGGGCTCTTTCTTCCTCCCCTCCTTTGTCACCCCCTCCGAGACCAGATGGTCCTTGGAGGTGCAAAGCCATCCAGGACTCGCCTTGTGCATTCGACTCCTTGTCAGCCTCAGTGAAGCCAAGGGGCAGCCTCTGGGCACGTGCCCCACATTTGGGAGCCACAAACTGCATCTTCAAATCATTTCTCTGTGAGAAGCAATGTCCCCTCTGGCATCACACTTCTTTGAAGCCCTCCTTGTTTTGAAATGTTTTCGCATTCAATTCCCTTTCCCATCTCAAAAAATGAAAAAACAGAAGTTTATTCATTGTCTATCCCCCAATATTTTTTCCTTATCAATTTCAGTTGGAACATTCAGTACCAGCCCCTGTTGCGCCGTACAACGTCCCGTGAATTAACGTACTTCTCTTTTATTGATTTAGTAGTTGGCATTTCCCGGTGATGTGGAGGCTGGTATGGAAAGACAGGGAGTTAACACTCTCAAACTTCAAAAGAGAAAGCAATGAAAATTGAGAGGGTCGAGAGAGGCAAGTAAGGACAACCAATGTTATTCATTCAAGAATTCTGTAAAATGGGTCACTTGCGTCTGGACATCTGAGGCAGGTTTAACAAACAATCTGACAGGAAGATGGGCACAGTAGGGCGGTGCACCTACAATTTAGACCTTTTTTATTAACAACAAACTGCCACAAGGGGCCCTAAGAATGTTGCTGCTAAAATAATGGGGACCACAGAAATAGGCCTGGGAGAGGCTGGTGGGAGTAGGAGTTAACAACTAAAGGGTGTGAGGCCTCAGACAAAGGGGGTATGTCCAGCCATGAGCAGAGCCCCAGAACCAGTATGGGGGGTGAAGGGGTGAGGAGAGTTGGGGGAAGTATCTGATTCTAGCGCTGGGGCTGAAACCACGGGATTTGATTACTTTGACCCGTGGCGCAACCCTAACCATGCTGACCACTTTGCTATCACTTTGTTTTAGGCCGTCACTTTTTCTCCCCTGGATTGACAACACCCTCCTAACAAGTCTCCTTGCCTCCAGACCAGGCTCACAGCCCTCTCTGCAACCTTCAACTCCCAATCCACTCTCTACACTGATTTGACCTGATCACGCCCAGCCTCCAGTCCTCCGTGTGCCCCATGTCCTTCAGGGAGACTAGGAAATGTCCTTTGACTGATGGATGAATTAACTATGAGTAAGGTGGGTGGGTGCCATGGCCATCAAAGGCCAAAGTGAGGGATTGGGTCCCAGGATCAGGGACCCAGGAGATCCTGTAGACAGGGAAGGACCCAGTCAGAGCTGTTTGAAGGCAGGAGTCAGAGGGAGAGGCGGCTGGACTGGAGTCAGGAGACCTGGATGCCCATCCCTCGCCCTGTGATGAGAGCCAAAGGACAGCCCTAGCCCTCTTCCATGCCTGGCATGATACATTCCCCAGCTGCTTCCCTGTGCAGCTCTCTGGGCCGCACTAGAATCAACGGGGATGGTGGTTGTGATGATGTCATGAGAATACAAGCCAAACCATCTTTAAGAGAGAGAAAGACAGAGGCTGAAGAAACCCGAACCAACAGTGCATACATGTGTTCACAGAGAGGCACCACAAACCTGCCAGCTCCGGTGTAGCTTCTCCTTTCCCGGCACAGAGCAGAAAGGCCGTTCTCACACACCTAAGCTCAGATTAACTGCAGTTGCTAATAATAAGGTTAAGAGAGGAAGGTGCTGCTTCTTCTTCTTCAGCAAATACTGCAGGAACGCTTGCTGAGAGCCTCCTCTTTTCAGGGGTGGGGCTGGGGCTCGGCAACTAGACTCGTCCAAGCCCAGCTCAGGTCATTTTGTTCGGAGAGGATGAGCAAGAGCAGGAGAGGGGCAAGTCTGGGCATCTCATCCATCCAGGGGCCTTTCTAGTCTCCTCAAAATCTTCCTGTCTGGAGGCATGCTGGAGCAATCAGGATTATTCTGGTGCCTACGAAGGACAGGACCCAGGCTGAGAGCCCCCTGGACTAAGGCAGAGCGGTGGGGTCTTTTCATCCAGCTTCTCCTTACATTTGCAGGGTGCCCATTTCCATATCATTATCACGTTATGTAAGCATGGTAGTTTATTCTGCAAGATTTCCAAGGACTAACAAATGTCGAGCATATTAAAAACTAGTAATCCAAAGTACATTGATTATTTACATATACAGTTTATACCAAACCAGCGAAGTGATAGTCTAGAATAATAATTGGGCTATAAATGCAAAACTGCATTGCACATGTACTAAAGGGTTGTTAAATAAATAACTCACAAACGTTTTCAACGGGCTGAAAGGAAAGCCCAGGAAGAAGAGGAAATTTGCAGAATGGAGACTGCTTGGTGTCCAGGCAGACGCCACAAGGTGACATTAGACTCTGAGTTAGCAGGACAGTCCATAGTGGTCTGTACAGCAAGGAGAGGAACACAGGCAGGAGGAGCCGACAGCCAGGGGACAGCGGGCTGTGAGCAAGCTCACCAACAAGTGGAGCTTCAGAGGGGAAGTCAGATCTTCCGGTGGAGGAAGCAACGTTGAGTTCCACATGAGAAGATGATAATGGGGAACCTTTGAGTGTTCACTGTGTCCTAGGCACTCCGCTAAATGTCGTGCAGTATCTAGTTTCATTGTCGTACAACCCTGTGAGGGAGGTGATGTTATTGTCACCACCACTTCTATTTATTGACGAACAAACTCATGCTCAGAGAGCTGAAATAACTTCCCCAAGTCACAGATGGCAGTTTCTGAATCCTCTAGCCTGACGCCAAAGCCCAGGTGACCGACCACTGTGCTACACTGCCTCTGTAAAGCACTGGTTCAGAGTCAAGGCACTTCTACTTCCTTCAGTCTTGCTCAATATGACGTCCTCCATTATATGTTTATTTTGAGAGGGGGGCAAACATTTGTAATATGTATGTATTTATTTGTGCTAAAATAATAAAGATTTCCACGTACAGAAAGCACAGTCGACTAAAGTTGCTTGAAGCAATTGCCCTTGAACTCTGCAGCCGGAACCCTGGGGGCATATCTCAATTCCAGGTGGGGTACTTCGGAGGGATGGTTCTCCTCCATAGAACCAGCCTTTGGAGTCAAACCCACGAAACGATCGCAAACTTTCCTGGATGCTAGGCGCTCACATGACTTATGCATTTAAAAATTTTTAAATTGTATTTTAAGATTTTCACATATTTTTCTCTTGACAAACAATGGTGCCTCTGACTGAGACTGAGGGTGAAGTGCAGACTCAGATGTATATCTGGCAAGAAGCTGGCAAGAAAGTAGGAAGACCGCCTTTTTTGTTTTCTTAATTGCTACTTGGAGAATGTGGTTTGTGAGGATGAGCGTCAGATTTTCTCACTTAATGTTTGAAAATTTTTACCTAAACCCGCACAACTCCAGTCATAACTTTTATTAAGAAACACACCGGGTACTGACACACTCATTCCTCTGTCAGCCACACGGCCGGCCTGGGTCAGCCCCGGTTAAGATGCATTAAATGAATCCCTATTTGTCTTAGTGGAGATTTGCTGGCTGCTGTAACACACAATCCCCACGTCTCAGGGGTTTCATTTAGTGATTGTTTCTTTCTCAGACATAGTTCAGGGTGGGTTGGGGGTGGAGGGCTCTGCTACCCACATGTGCTCAGCACCCAGGCTCCCTTCATCGGGTGGCTTCCCCATCTTCTCAAGCCTCTGGGTCTTCTCCTGGATTTTCTGCATCAGTCTGGCAGGATTCCTCTCACTCACCCCCTCCCCAGAGAGCAGAAGCAAGGTCCCACCAGGCACTGCATCTAGTTCAAAAGGTAGGCTCTTCGGGTGCTGTGGAATACTCCAAGGCCTTTTGAATCCAGGCTCCTGGCTTCTTTGGCAATACAATTCTCTCAAAAACTTGGGAGGCTTTTAATCTATTTGCTTCTAGTCAATTCTGTGTGCCAGGAACTGTGCCTATAGTTTTTTCCCAAGTAATAATTCTCAACCCTGTCTTATTTTTATTTGCTTTCTCATACCATTCTTTCTCAACTTGACAGTGGCTACCTTGAGGCTGTCAGGCTTAGAGAGGAAGATATAGTCTATGAATTGATTTTTACTAATTCACTGTTTAGCTGAGAAGAGTCATTGGATCTTGATTGCTCAAAATTTTTAAAAATTCAGACATTGAGGATAAAACTTTCACCGTATTAAACCCCTGAGATTTGGGGATTGTTCGTCATAGCAATTAGCAGATCCCCACTAATGTGAATTAATACAGTGATTAATTTTATCTGGGAGGTAGAAGGACAGAGCCCAAAGGAAAAGACAGTTTCTTAGAAGAAGCAGTTTTGGGTTTTTTTCAGCTTTATTGAGGTATAATTGACAAAATTGTAATATATTGAAAGTGTATAACGTGATGGCTTGATAAATGTATACCTTGTAAAGAATTCCCCCCATCGTTATCATCACATCCATCATGAAGAGGTAGTTTTTTCCTGTCTCTGCAAGGCCCTGAATTTCTGACTCTCTATTCCATTCCATTTCCTGTTGCAAACTTGCCAGTTCTTTCCTGAAATCATCTTTTTCTTGTAATATCTTGCTGAATGCAGCCAATTACTACCAACATACGGCATTAATATTCTCATTTCCATCCTCTTACCCCAATGCCTATGTTTATGACTTCCAAGTTATCACAGGCAACAGTTTTTACCAAGTGTTTTGTCCTAGTATAACAAGGATCTCCAGTTAGCCAACCTGTTACATCTCTTTCCTCCTTCCTCAGCCAAGGCCTTGTATTTTAGTTTTTCTTATGGGGATGCTCCGCGTCAAGAAACTTGCATTACTCAAGGGCTGCTAATTGCGGAAACAAACAGCAGCCAGACATCCCGAACATAACAATTGATACAAAGTAAAAGTTTGTTCTTTCTCATGTCCCAGGACAGTGTGGACTCAGGGGTGGTGTGGAAGAAGGGAGAGCTCTGCTCCATGCTGCTAGTCAGGGACCCAGGCTCCTTCCGTTGTGTGATGTATGCGTTTGGGCACTGGGCACCTTCCCTGGATTCTGGTGTCTAGTTGGCAGGCAAGGGAAGAAAGATCACAAAGAAGCTCGTGGGGAATTTTTAGGGCAAACCCGCAAGTGCTTGTTCACTGGCAAGAACTACCTACATCGCCCCACTAGATGCAAGAGCTCTTGGAAATTCAGTCTACTGGCAGTCCAGGAAGGAAATGAGACACAGACGCTGGTGCACAGGAGCAATCTCTGCACCTTCCCTCCTCCCCCTGCCGTGGGTGCGATGGACGCGGAGGAACACAGTCAATTCTCCCTTCAGTGGAGCGCTTGTTGTCCCAGCTTCATGGAGGGCTATCTGCCGACGGTTGAAGGCTTTAGGAATTCCCCTTTTGGAATTGCCTCAGCTGCAAAGAGCCACCTCATCCAAGGTCACATCCTTCCTGAGGTGGCTTGAATCCAATACTGATCAAAGAAAGGGTATAATGGCCCCTTCATTTGACCCAAAACAGGACAGCTCTGATATGAGGTACTTTACATCTAGATCCTGTGGGCTTGGCCAATGCTGGTGTTGGGTCTGCTCTGCAGCTGGACTTATCTCTCTGTCCAGCTGGGCCCTCCCCTCTCTTCCACAGGTATCAATCCCGAGAGCATGCCCTAGTAAACATCCCCACGCTAAGCTCCATCTCAGAGCTGGCTTCCTTGGAGAACTTAACCTGCCACAATGGGTACCTATTGTAAGTACTTCTGTCAGGGTTCTTTTCTATTATTGTACTCTTTTGTTGTTGTCTGCCATGTCCCCAACACCTGTAACAGTCCCCGGCACACAGCATGTGCTCACTAAAATATATTTTTAAAGGAATGTCTATTTAAATATATTTGTATACCTGTCATTCTCCTTTGTGAGGCCATCACCTCCTCAAGGACAAGGCCTAAGTGATCATCTACTCTGTGTCACTATCTGTTAGCAGAGTGCCTGACATTTAATCATTACTCAAAAAAAATTTTTTTTTGGTGAATATGTAAATAGTACGAAAAACTGAAGAATGGAGGGAACGATCTTAGACCAGGGCCCAGTCCAGAACTTCTATGTCAGAAAGACTTGGGTGGAAAACTGGTGGTGAGGGGTGGGGATGTCTAGTGATTTGTCTGGAGCTGATAATATTTGCTAAATGAGTGTTCTTTCTACTTAGAGTATTTTTATTTGAAGTAAACAATGGAGACTGTTAGGGGATAAAGCCTGTTCGACCCACCTTTGGTTGTGCCATCATCAAAGCTGAAGGAAGTCCGCCAGGCAGTGAAGGTTGGAAGGCTGTGGGGGGCTGAGGTGGGAGCACATCACTCTCTCCACATCCATTTACAGCACCTACAGACAGGCCTGGCGGTGGACGCCGGTGGTGAGAGTGGGCTCCAGCAGCTGTGGGCCCGTTCCTTAGGACACTTACAGGGAAACTGACAAGACAAATTCATCATGAAAAATTAAACAGCACTAGGATGGCGAAATGAGACAATAAAAATAGATAGGATAAAGGCCCTGCTACAGGTCACCTCAGATGCGAAGAAGAAACTCAGCAGGCCTCTGTTCTGAATCGGAGCAATTTGTTATCTGTTCAGTTTTCAGCACCGGAGACACACAAATAGAGATGGATGTCAAGCAGGAAAGGGGATAAATAAAGGTTTTAGATAGAGTTGACATGAATAGAATAGGTGATTAATGAGAGAAAGACTAGAAAACCAGGAGACATGAGAAAATCAATGAAACAAGAAAGTATAGAAAGTGAAAGAGAGAGAGGAAGAGAAGAGGAGAGTCAAAGAGAGACCTCTGCCGGACCTCAGGCTGGGTCCTCTCCAGCCTCTCAGACAGCACTGTTCCTCACATATGTTCCCCAGCCTTGTTAGGGGTTCCGGAAGGTGAAAGCAGGGACCCTGTGCCAGGCCTCTGGCCCCACGAGCTCCTCTCTCCTCCTCGGAGCCCCAGGCCTCCCCGCAGGGCTCAGGCCTCCTGAGAGCCCATCAGCTTCCTGCCTCTCGCTCTGAGAGGCTGGCGTTGAGGAGCAGCTCAAAGATGCCTCCCCTTCTCTGTCCCACTCGAGTCTTCCTTTCTGCCTTCCTTCCTCTAGCTCTCCGAGTCCACCTCACCCCGCCCTGCAATTCCCACTGGGGAATCAAGGAGCCAAATTGTTCTCTGCCTCCCCTCCAAATGGCGAAGATGTCATGTCCCAGATTGGAAACAGCATCCGACAGGCCCAAGTCTTCTTCTGGAGGAGAAAATTAAATGGTGGGATGACAGGGAAAAGTGTATAGGACAGTGAAAAAGGCTCTATAAAGACTTATTAATGGGGTTGAGATTTTGTTCCCCAATTGATCTCAAAATAACAACATACTTAAAGGAGAAGAATGACATTAAATAGGGATGTATTTATTTCTGCGGATGGAAACTAGTACAAAGGCCTAAAATGAATTGACCAAAGACCTTGAATAATGCTAAAACTTAACTTGGTCAGGGTTTAACAAGTACCTTTTCTGGTAGAATGGAAAGAGGCCTGGAGTGGAGTCAGGAGACCCCGTTCCATCAACTTGGAGTAACCTTGAACAGCTTTCTCCTCCTTGGCTGCAATTTCTCCCTTTCAGATAAAGGGATTGGTCACAAGTAATTTCCAGAGTCCTCCTTGTTTTACTCTTCTAACTCAAAATAAGGAGAGGGGGTAAGAAAGTGATTCCAGCTCAAATCTATGAGGATGACGGCCTCAAGTGGAAATCAACATGGGTGCCTTATGCCAATATTGCCAATTCACTAGCACAGTGTTGATAACTCATTGGATGTGGTTCTGGCTGTCCCCAATCCCCAAGTGGAGGACACAGAGGGCAGGGCAAACAGAAGTGAGGTGGAGAGATGGAAATACAGAGAGACAAGAGGAAAAGTCCAGTCAGGTAGAGAACGTGCAGCTTTCCACCAAACTCTCTCCACTGTCAGGACAACAGGCACGTGGGCAGCACGACCCAGTGCTGGGGTTCCCTATGATCTCCAGTTTGAGGACCTCCCCCTTGTGATTGTACTTCTATTTTTAGTATCAATTTGAGATGATACACACTTACAAAAAGCTGCATGGATCTCTTGTATTACAAGAGCATTGACAATAATTTGAAAAATCTTAGTACATTTATGTCTAAGAATTATTTATTCAGACTTCAAATAGTGCACATAGATTCAGGAATTCTGAGTTCCCATAATGTCCCCAGTCCTCCAGGGTTCTTGGCCAAGGCTGGGAACTAAACATCTCGGAAAGTGGTTCTCAAAGCGTGGACCCTGGATGAGCAGCATCACCTTCACTTGGGAGCATGTTAGAAATGTACATTCTTGGGCCCCACCATAGACCTAATGGATCAGCAATTCTGGGGTGGGGCCAACAGTCTGTTATTCTAGGCAGGACTAAAGGAAACTGACATGGGATAATGAAGCACCCCAGCGCTGGCAGGGGCAAAGCAAGGAAGGGTCTGCAGGCACCCAGTGAGGGCTGTGGCCGTGGGAGAGAGCCACTGTCCAGGAGCGGTGCCTTCCCCAGGGGACGCAGTCAACCTGCGGTGCCCCTGCAGGAGGAAGCTGAGGGAACTCAACCCGTAACCCTGCTTTTCTGTTGGTTCCTTCCAGTAGCTTGTGTGTTTTTTTCCACACCAATTCAGCAATTTTCTGATTCTCCAACACCAATTCAGCGTCCAACAATTCAATTCAATTCGGATGCTAACTCCCAGAATTAACGTAGACTCCACAGGTTAAGGGCTCAGTCCCACAAGCCCTCACTTCAGATGCCAGTCACAAGTTCCAGGTCCCCAGGCTACTCATGCCTCTGTCCAGGGGGGCTACAAATTTGAGGGCTCCCATGACTCCTGCTCAGGTTTAATAATTCACTAAAATGACTCACAGAACTCAGAAAAACACTTTACCTACATTTACTAGTTGGTTAGAAAGAGTACAACCCGGGAACAGCCAAATGGAAGCGATGCATAGGGGAAGGTGTGGGGGCAGGGATGACCCAGAGCTTCCACACCCTCTCCAGGTCTACCACCCTCCCAGCACATCAATGTGTTCACCAACCCGGAAGCTCCCCAAATCTCATTGCTCAAGAGTTTTCACAACCCCGTCTCCAGCCCCCTCCCTTCCGTGGAAGTCAGGAGTTAGAGCTCCAAGTTCCCACCCTCTGATCTCCAGTTTGGTCTTTTCAGGTGACCAGTCCCATCCTGAAGCTATGTAGGGGCCACACCCTGAGTGACATCATTAGCATGAACTCAGGTGTGGTCAAAAGGAGCTCGTTATTAATAAGAAAAGACATTCCTATCACTCAGGAAATTCCAGATGTTTATGAGCTCTGTGCCAGGAACTGGGGACAAAGACCAAACATCTTTTTTTATTGAACCATGTAGCTAAACCCAATTGGAACCAGAGGGCAAGTCAACCAGGTTGACGCAGTCCAAGGATTTGCCTCCCAAGCCCAGAACAGGGCGGTGAAGAGTAGAGAGTGGGTCCGGAGGGGCAAATGAAGGATGCCCAGCACACTCCGGCATCAGATGCACCTGTTGTTTAGGGTCACCTTCATCTTTCTTCCCACAGGCCAGAGGAGGAGAAAGGAGTTCACTGCAGCTCAGCTGGGCAAGATTTCACAGTCCCAGAACATCATAGCCAGGCAGTGGCCATCTAGTCCAGTCTAAGCCCCACCAGGGCCACACAGCTGGGTGGGGGCAGGCTCCTGGGTCTGCTCCCTGTCTTATTCTCGCTGAGGGATGAACTGAAGCTGTTTCCTCAGCTAAATGCCCATGACCTCTCTCTCCTGGTTCTCGCCACCAGCCCTGCAGGCCATATCTCATGAGTTCCTACCTGGGCTGCTCCTACAGCCTCCTAATTGGTCCTCTTGAGAGAGAGAGAGTGACGGTGCCCTCCAGTGACGGTGCCCCACAGCCACCCTAACAATCCCAGCTCTTAGCCTGGCATCCAAGGCCCTTCACCCCATGTCACCTGCCTTCTCACGTCATTTCTTACCATGCTTTTCCTCCTTGTGCTCCAGACAAACCCAACTCCTGCTAGTTACCAAACACAGCCCGTGCTTCCTTACTGCTAAGGCTCTGCTCCCGTTTGTCCCCTCCTGGAGTGCCTCGCCCCCATCCCACCTGTCAAATGCCCATCAAGTTGCCAAGCTTCTCCTTACCTGCCAGCTCCTGCAGGACAGCTTTCCTATCCCTCAATCCCAGCTGAAGTCCCAGCCCTTTAAACTCTCTCAGTTTTCCATCTTCAACATTCTGCCAGGGACCTTGTCTTGTATTCATTTGTTTATCTGGGTGTTTACCCAACAGGTATTTACTGGGTTCTTACTATGCCAGGGACCGTGCTAGGCACTCAGCATAGAGTGGGGACAGAAATGGACCTTGTTCCTGCCCTCAGGGAGCTTTCCATAAGCCTCCCTGGGGGAGACCATGTTAATAAAATAATCACAGAGATAAGTAGTTTCAACAGTGATGAGTGCTGCTGAGGAGCAGAACGCGGAGCAATGTGCGAATGTGATGGGGGATTTGCCCGAGTGGTGGAAGGCGGAAGACTTCCCCAAGGAAACCACATGGTGCTGAAAGCTGAAGGAAGAGCAGGACGAGCGAATTAGGTGAAGAGGTGAGGGCAGGGCATTCCAGATAGAGGCAACAGTGTGCACAAAAGCCACGTGTCATCACTCTCTATGCTCCTGCCTTACCCTTGAACTATTAGCTGTGACCTTTTGGAGGCAGGATCTGCTTCTGATTTTCTCTAAGCTCAGCCCAGGGCCCAGTTCTTACAGGTGCTGAATAAATCCTTAAGTTGAATTAAATTGAGGTAAACAGAATCCCCACCCCCTAGTTAGACGCACCCTCACATTCAGGCCACTGCTGATCCCAGAACAGGGCTTGGGCCCAGGGCACAGGGAACTTTCAATGACCGCCACCAACGCAAGCCACGTTAGATTTCCAATTGGTATGTACAGCGTCAGCCCTCTGGCCAGCAGTGTGTATTGTCTGTCTGCACACTGGCATCGTGTTTGCCAGGGGTGCTGCAGGCGGAGATGGAGCAGTGACGGGAGTGGCCAGCTTTCTAGATGCTCCCCTTGCAGACGGTGACCAAAGGATGCCATCTGGGAAAAGCCTTTGCCTAACGAAGCACAGAGCAGCTTCTGCTGTGAGCAGATCCTCCAACCCCTGACAGGTGCGTGCCTCATCCTGGATCAGAGACAGAGCGCCAGAGTCCCAGAGATGCTGGAGAGGTGCCAGAGTTGGTCTAGCCCTACTGCAAATGAGAACCCTCCCAATCCTAAACACTTGGGTCTGGTAGCTGAGAACACAAGGCCTCTGTCTGCCGTGGAGGCCTGCACAGGCCGATCAGTCTAGCGGCGCCGCATGAAAGAGCACTGCTTACATTTCCCTTGACCATGGAAGGAAGGGAGCAGATCTGAGCTGGCTCTTCCTGTTCTGGGCCCTCTAGGGACACTAGCAGGCACAGCTGTCCCTAACGTATGTGGAGCTTGGGCTAGATCTGGGGTATGCAGAGCCCCCCTCCCAATGGAGGGGTGGGGAAGGTATGGTGATGGGATGGGGGAAGGAGTACATACCCTGGAGCTCATGCCACAACTCCAGGGTCCCGTGGGCCTGTTGTCTCCCACTGATATCATGTGCTCTGCCAATGTCACCTGACCAGCACCCAGTACCCCAGGACTGTCATCAAAACGAGGGGATGGTATCTGAATTCACCAAGACCCAACAGATGGCCTGCACTCCTCCAGTCCGGGGCCACCCCAACCTTCCGGCCTCTCCCTATTACCTACTGGAGAGCCCCGTGGTTCAGCCTGGCATTCGGGCTCCACTATTGACTGAGCACCACCATCTCCCACAAACTCCCTTCAGGCCGACACTCCAGCCAAGCTGGACCGTGCCCTTCCTCCCAGCAAATTCCTGCCCCTTTGCCTGTGCAGCTGGGAGAACCCTTCCACTCCATCCCAGCACATTCCAACTCTGCCCAGCTCAAATTCCACCTTCTCTGCAAGAACTTTTGGGATCTCTGAGATTAGAGATGATTCTGCCCCCTTCTCAGCTCCTGAGTGGCATTTCTCACACCCCAGCCTGCTTCATGGCTCCTCGTGCCCTTGTCTGATCAGCCCCTCTGGGCTGATCTCTGAGAACAGAGAGCCTGTCCCACCACCCGTCTCACCTCTCCCCTCCACCTCCCCTGCACCCTGTACCAGCACAGGGTCTGGGCCATGCTGACCACCAGTTGACATTGGGGTGAGCACTGAGGGCTCAGCACTGGGGGCCCGGCTGGCCCAGTGAGCCCGTCAGCATTCAGGAAGTCTGCATAGGACAGTTACAGAAGCACTGCCCCTGCAGTCTTGAAGTCCTGCCCATCTCCCGGAGAAGGCAGAGCCTGGGATGGCGCACGAGGTTTGCTGGACTGTCCACCCTCCCGAGCAATCATTATTAATCCCTGGAAAGGCTGTGCTGAGGTCATTTTTGAGGGGGGAAATGTATCTCCCAGCCCAAGGCTGGCTCTTGGCAGAGGCAGCAGCCTGAGAAGCCAGGGGCATTTGTCAGGACGGGAGGCAGTGAAGGAAGCCTTTTTATGGCCGCTTCTCCCAGAGGACCAGCAGCTCTAAGCTCCCACCTTCAGCTTCTCTTGCTTTCCCTTTCACCTGGAAATGTCTCCATCTGGGCCAATGCTGGACCTCAAATCACCCTGAGAGGGGAGTGGGGAGCAGCACTGAGGATGGAGGAACAGCCAGCCTAGACAATGGGGAGCCCACAGGAGGGTGAGGCACAAAGTTAGTCTTTGAGCCACATGTCTTTGCAGGGCAGGCTCTTTTCCTTTCCACTCATAAAGCCACTCTTTTCCCTGCCAATACCTGGGGCATCTGAGTGATGTGGGCACCCACAATAGTAACAGCTACTATTGTCCAACACCTACCATGCTCAAGCTCTATTCCAGGCTCTGCACACCATTAACTCATTTTAATGAGTCGCAATATTGTGACTTGGTTTCTATTTTCAGCCATTTAATAAGCATTTAATAATCAGGGAATGTGAAGCACAGAGAGGTTCAGTAATTTGTCTAAGATCACACAGATATGTAGGATTTGAACCCAGGATGGTCAATTCCAACGGCAGTAGTTATTCTGCTGTTTCTGCCCAGTATTCAAAACTCCACTGACATCAGCTGGGAAAACAGATGTGTAACCCAGAAGAAGTCAACTCCCCCTCTGGGTCCTGCTTCCTCATCAGTAGAAAGGAGGTGATATTGACAAGCAATCGAGTAAGAATTCATTAAGGACATTTCACAAAGTGCTTGGAGGCCCAGGAGGAGTGAGAGCCCGAAAACATCTGCATAGAAGCAGCGTGGGCAGGGGCAGGCACCAGAGCCCATAGGTACAGAGATTTTCCCGAGGGCCATATCAATAAAGTGAAATTTGGTGGCAGGGCTGTTGCCAGAGCCGGGGCCTCAGTGCTGGCACATTGACAAATGAAGCCTAGGCTTGTTCCAACTGACGATGTCACTGAGTCTTCCTCCTTGTCTCCCAGGACTCGGTGTCCAATTCCTTATGAGAAACCTATTCAGGCAAAAAATAAGGAAACCCAGATTTCATTAGCACTTCCAAAGAGAGGGAATCACTCTTGTGGGTGAAACTCCCAGCGTCTCACTGTTTTACTCGGCTTCTCACTACCAAACTTGGCTGCTGGCTCTTTTTTCCACTCTCCCAGGCCCAGGCCTCGAATTCCATTTTGAATTCCTGGGCGAGGCAGCCAGGTGCACCAGCAACAGGCAGTGGTTCATTTGGAAAAGTATCTGACCTGGTCCTTCACCTCTTCCTGCATTAAGGCTTAGATTTGGTTTTGGTTTGTAGAAATGTTTCCTTAGCTTGGATGGATAAATAGATACAGGCTGACTCACAGCTTTTCAAGGACCACTTGGTTCTAACAGCAAAGACTGATTCCCAAGGAGTGTAGAGCCTGTGACTTTCTGGGTTTTTTTTTGTAATTATGGGAGCTTTGGGTCAGAAGTGACCCCAAACTTCATATAGTTTGACGCCTGTTGACGTGTGAATATTTTCTATCCTATTCCCAGCAAGTTGTTGTCAGGATTCTTGGATGCTTCTCCAATGATGGAGAACTCACTATGTCTCCAGGCCAGCTCAGATGCAGAGGGCAGCTCTTCAGTATTTTCACAGCCAGACTTTAATTGCTCCAGCAGAAACTCACTGCTATGGAAACCAGAACTAGGGAACTAGGACCATTTGTTTAGCTAATCCTGAGCCAGAGGCTCCTTAGATGTCAGCTCTGAGGGGCCCTTGCAGATGACCTGGTCTGACTGCCTGATTTTATAGAGATGGAAGCAACTCTCCAGCACTGGGTCATCAGTGCCAGGGTCTTCCTCTAATTACGACGACAGCTAACATCATTTGGGCCCTTATTACACTCCAGGAACTTTGATAAATGCTTGATGCTACACGACTTCATTTAACTCAAGCTGCTGTAGGGCACTTGTAAGATGGGTATTATTCTTTTAACACATGAAGTAACTGAGATTCAAAGAAGTGAAATAATTAGTCCAAAGCCACAGCAGCAAATTAATGGCAGAGCCAGCACTTGAACCCAGGCCTCCTGAATTCAAAGCCCATATTCGCAGCTACTCTGCTGGGCTGTAAGTGCTACCCCCAGCTTCAGGGCAATTAAGAGCATTGGACTTTCTTCCATGGAAGAAATCACAATTGGAACTTATTATTAGGGATTTAAGGATTCGTGGTAGGCTCTGAGTCCATGTAAAATGCTGAGGTTGGGTCTACGCAAATAAGAAAATTAGGGGAAAATATATCATCAAATGATAGAAATCTGGTTTGATGGATCATTTGCTGCTTGTCTACACATCTGGCCAGTTCCTCCCTGGCTGGTTTTGTGCGGAAACAGTCTGAAGGCCCGTAGCGTACCTGTTATTCTCATCAGGAGACTAATTGGTTTCATTTCCTGACTCACATGATCTCCAGGTGAGATCATGAGAAGCTGGCGATGCCTAATATTTAGTTTACAAGCACAGAGCTCCCACAAGGCTTTTTTAAAAAATTGGAGTGAGAAAAAAAAAATTGGAGTGAGAAATGACTGTTTAGCTGGAAAAGAAGTTAACATGATCTTATTTGAAACAATGGAAAGAATTTTTTAGCAATTACTTAAAATTAATTTTCCCTAGGGTTAAAACTTCTGTGAAATCACAGCTACAACTTGAGATTAGATGTGAGAAGTGCTCTATCGTGGAGGGACAGCCCGTGGGTACTTGAGTTGTCTCGTGCTAATTAAGTTTTAGAGCATCTCAAAGCATTTGTCAAAGCTTCTGTGTCCTCTCCTGTCCCCTCCCAGAAAAGGCAGGAGGGGAAGCTGGCGAAGCTTCTGCATTCCCATTTGGTTTCTCAAACCAAATCTAAGGAGTTGGAAGGCGGGATTTCTTATTAGCCTGGAGGCCATTTGGGTAAATATTTCTTCCCATCACCTTGAGGTCAGATTGCCCTTTGGTGCCGATTTTTCTGCTGTGCTCCCACGGGGCTGCCTTTGAGAAGAGAGAACCTCCAGGACGCAGAAGCAGAATCTCCCTTTTGCCTTCTCTGCCCATCTTGGAGCGGACCTTTCTCCAAAGCTCCATGTCACTTTGCACGCAGGATTGGTGCTGTTGGACTAGGGCAGAGTGGCTCTAGCCAAGTGCTGGGAACTCATTTTAATGCCTTTCTGGCAATTTGGAAACAGAAATTCAACAGGTTGGTGTGTGCAGTGAATATCCACATTATATGTATTCATGAATATTTATAGCTATTTCCATGAACCTTTGGACTATACAAATGTATATTTATTGGATAACTACGTAAGAGTGAAATTGAGAATTCAAATGGTAATTTGTTTTAATAATTGTGATATCCATCACATTGCTATCTCAAAAGCCTGCATCAGTTTAAACTTCCACCATGGGTCTCTGACTCTAGGGTCTGTTTTCCCCTACGTTTGTCAACACTGGGTAATATAGGACTTTTTCATCTTTGCCAATCAGAAAGGTGAAAAATGGTGTTGGGTTGTTTAAACTTGTGTTTCTTTAGTTAGGAGTGAGGTTGAAAATCTTTTCATGTATTTATTGGTCATTTGTTTTTATTTTTCTGTGGACTTTTGTTCATGTCCTTTGCCCAGTTTCTTGTCTGTTTTTATTGAATTGTGAGAACCACTGACCTATGCACCTGGTGTGTTAAAATTTAATATGTTAATATCAATGTCCTCCTCCCAATTCATCTCACCATGACACATATGATGTCTACTGGCCTGAAATTAAAAAGGCAGAGGGGTCCTCTTTGGTGTCTCCTATCCACACACTGCCTTTGAGGCTTAAATTTCTATAACCAGGAGAATTCGGTGTTCCTGATAATCTCTGGTTCTAAAGGAAACAAGCCATCAGGACATGGACAGCTTAAAAGAAGAATGTGAGAAGCTCTGAAACTAAGCCATCCTGAGTCCAATCTGTTATGATAAGAGTGTGACCCATATTTAAAACCCTTTCCTTTTATCAACCTGATCCAGCTTGGAGAAATCATTCCTGTTCTTCAGCTACTTGGGCTGGCCAAAAAAAAGTGTCACCTTAGAAGCAACCTTGCTTTGTAGCACCTTAGCTGCTCCCTGGGTTTAATATCCAATACCACATGCTCTCCTATGTCCTCAGCAAAACAGACCATAAATAAGACATGTGACCCACAGCTAGCTGAAAATCTCTCTAATGTTTATTTACATTTGCATAGCCACCCCAGGTGTCCAACAATACCAGTGGGAGGACCCCGTATTGACTTCTCAACCCAGTAAATATCTCAATGCATTGTGATCGTCTTATCACCCTCCTAACCATATTTAACTGATGAAGACAAATATATCCTTTGATTTGATCACCTATCTTTTTAAAGCAGGAGTTTTCAGTAGCTGACTGAGAATTGACATATCTGGGTTTCATACACACATGCCTGATTCTCACTGTTTATTGTGTGCCTGTGAATGCATCATTGACTCCATCCATGTCTCAACTGTCAACTTCTTTGTTGTTTTGTGGATGGTATCATGTGAATTCATAGTATTTGTAAGGTAAGACGGTTAAGGGAGAAATTCACTGTATTCTTCATCCCTACTCCTGGCTATTGAAAACCAAAGATAAAGAGAAAATATTGAAGAAAGCCATGAAAAAAGACATACATGAAATATGGAAGACTATGGATAAGAACGACAGCAGGTCACTCACCGGACACTATGTAAGCCAGAAGACAATGGAGGGTCCTCTTGAAAATGCTGAAAACAAAAACTGTCTACTCGGAATTCTATACCCACTGGAAAAAAATCTTTCAAAATGTAGAAATAAAGACTTTTTCATACAAGCAAAAGCTGAGAGAATTCATTACCAGCAGACCTGCATTATAAGACAGCATAAAGTTACCGAGAGGAACACTCTCAGTATTTCTGCTGGTTCTCTCTGTGGTAGGCAACCTTTGCCATGTATTTTAGGCTATTCTTGTGATAAAAAGTAAATCAGTATACTTTTGGGGGCTTGTATTTACACTGCTTGAGGTTCTCTAGGATTCTTGGATCTGTGGTTTGATGTATTTCACTATTTTTGGAAATTTTCTGGCTGTTATCCCCTCAAATATTTCTTCTACCTTGTTCTGTCATCCTTCTTCTGAGATTCCAATTACACATGTAAGACACCATTTGATGTTGTCCCACAGCTCTTGGATACTTTGTTCTAATTTTTTCCCTTTTAAAGAGAAATAGGTGCCTTTTCTTTTCCCCCAGGAAAGGATTGGCCCTAAGCTAACATCTGTTGCCAATCTTCCTTTTTTTTTTTTTTTTTTTTTTGCCCCAAAGCCCCCAAGTGCATGGTTGTATCCTAGTTACAAGTCCTTCTAATTCTTCTATGTGAGCCACTGCCACAGCATGGCAACTGACAGATGGGTGGTGTGTTTTCGTGATCGGGAAACAAACCTGGACCACGAAAGCAGTGAAAGCACCAAACTACTAGACATCAAGGCTGGCTCTAATTTTTTCCTTCTTTTTTTCTATTTCTGTTTCAGTCTGGGTAATTTCTATTAACCTATGTTCAAGTTCACTGATTGTTTCCTAGGTTGTGTCCAGTCTATGAATGAACTTTTAAAGGCATTCTTTATCTCTGCTGCAGTATTTTTTTATTTATATCATTTCCGACTGATTCTTTCTTAGACTTCCATCTCTCTGCTGAAATTCCCTATTTGTTCATGCATACTGTTCACTGTTTCCATTAGAGTCTCTAATTTATTAATCATAATTACTTTAAATTCCTTGTCTGTTAGGTCCAACATCTAAATAATCTCTGAGTCTAGTTCTGTTGATTGCCTCGTTTCTTGACAGTTTGTTCTTTTTTCTTGCTTTTTTCATGGGTTTCATAATCTTTGATTAAATGCTGGACATCCTCTGCAGGACAGTAAAGATGAAGGTAAATAATATTTATTCCTGGAAATGGGCACATCTCTTTTCTGCTAGGCTTTAAGTTTAGGGGTTTGAGTTAATCTAGTCAGCAGCTGAACTGGTTTGGGGTCTTGTTGCCATGGTTACCTTTCGTGCACCACTGGCTTCAAATTCCTCCAGCTTTACTCTGTGTTCAGGGTAGGCTTTTCGCTTAACGTCCCTGCTGCATCCTCAGCTTTCAGCCTTCCCTGTGCACCCCAGAGAGTGTCTCTCCTCTGCTCTTGCCTCTCCCTTGGCAGTAGAGGCTGTTGTTGGTGTTCCAGTGCCTCTCAGCTTGAATAACAGGCCGGGGGCAGGGGTGTTTTCTGCCGTCCTGATCAATCTTAGGCAGGCCCTATGTGTCCCTTGACTTTGAGATTTGAACTTTCTCAGTGTTCCTGCCCCTTCTTCCTGTGGCAGGTGATCTCTGCCACATATTTTAGGCTGGGTTTGTGCTAGAGAGTTCCTCCACCCCCCTGGTCAGGGCAGAAGGCCTCTAATCATCTGTACTTTCGATGGTTTCCTGCCCCTCCTCAGAGGTTTTCATCTTGTGCCCTTCCCCTACTTACAATGGGTTCCCTTGGGTGACAGGATTTGCCCTTCCCCTAATGGCTTCAGGCCACAGGGGAAAAGGTTCTGGACAGGGCTCTATATTTTTTCATGTAGCATCAGCTATTCCTGCCTCCATGACTCCGCCACTGAGGGACCTTTCGCCCTTTGGCCCACCTGCCCCCATCTTTCTTGAGAACTCCTGGTGGAGGTTCTTAGAGAAGAGTCTATGAATATATGCGAACTCCGCTTTGTCCGCAGTTTCTCTTGTGTCTGCAACTCCCATCTGCCATCTGCTCTGCCACAGATGAGCCAGTGCTCACATACTGTCTATTCTCTGAAGGCCCTGTCTTTCTTAGATGTCAGGCTACTTGGTTGTCCTGAAAGCTCAGGATTCAAGAAAAGTTATACTTTTGCAGTTTAGCCAGCTGCTTGTTGTTCTTAGAGTAGCAGCAATACTCTTTCCAGTTCCTTGGCACAACTCCGCAGGACTCAGCCCCTCTAGAGCTTCGTGCTCCTGCACCCCTCTCATCTGCATGTTCTTTGGGGCAGGCACCGTGTCTTGGTTGTTGACGTACCCTCGGAACTTGACAGAAAGTGGGTATCGCTAAATGTTTGTGGAATGAAATGGGCTCTGTGGCTGGCAGCCATGTGGTCAATGAGGCAGGTAGAGCTGTTGGCAAAGGGAAGGTGCTCCAGGAAGGACAAAAAATCCATTGTAAAATTGCGGTTGGAGACTTTTATGCCTCAGATTCTTTTATCTGTGCCCTTCTCCCTCTCTGAGGGGCCCATTTACATTCACTGTCCCTCATCATGCCCTTCTCTAAAGGTAGGATCTAATTTAAGATCAGATCTCAGAGGGGAATGGATGACTTGTACTCGGAGGTTCTTCCAAAGTGTTGGGGACCCAGAGAATTCTGATTTATTTATCCATCAAGTGTTTATTGAGTGCCTTCTTCATGCCAGGCAATTTTAGGTGCCTCTTGATCCTGAGTCCACTCTTGGGGCTCTAAATGATTCCATCTAGGTCTCTATATGAGTTGGGGTGATCTAACGCCTGTGATAAACAACCTCAAAATTTCAGTGTCTTAACACAATAGGCATTTATTTCTCATTCATGGTACAATCCAATGCAGGCGTTCATAGGCAGCCTTCCATGATCCAGGCCTTTTCCATCTTGAACTCTCCCCTCTGCTGGGGCCTCTCCATTCAGCTGGTGGATGATTCAAGAGACCGTGGAGAAGATGCCTACTTCTTAATCATAACAGCACAGACGTGAAATATGTTGATTGTATTATTATCGTATTGGTGAAAATTAGTCACATACTCCCTTCCTAGATGCAAGAGAGGCTGAGAAATACAGTCTCTAACAGAGAAAACTGCTTTGTAGTGACAACTCGACACCCTAGAAGGGGAACATCAGTCTTTGGTGATGTTAGCTGTCTCTGCCACAGTCTTGGAGAGATTGGGTGGACAATGATGTTGATCCGTTGGTTCCAGCAAGGATTAAGTCTTGAAAAGACTCTACAGAAATTCTTCACAACCATCCTGAGTCAGAGCCTGTTTGGAGTGTGACCTTTGGAGATTTAGAGTGTGAAGTGGGGAAGACCTGGGGTGGGAGCAGGAAGATACTTGAGGAATGAGCTGGGGACATTTGGGCGTATGAGCTGATCATTTCCTGTGCTTGGGCTAGCGTGGGTGCTAGTTTGCCCCATACTAAGTGCAAATTCTTCTATCTGGCACTTAAGAGCCTTCATAATCTTGCCCTGATATACTTACCTAGCCTTCTCCCTGTCCCCTTCTGCTGGTCCCCTGTGCTTAGGTTACATAGCATCCCATCATCTTCCCTACGGAGCAGATCAATATTCATTCATTCATTCATTCATTCAACATGTGCCGCTCTCTATAGAGGAGCACAAGAGCAAACAAGGTAAGTCCCTACCCTCAGGAAGTTACAGTGCTTATGTGCGCTGACCTTTTCAGATTGAGCCTTTGCTTGGGAACTCGAAATGCTGATACCAGAAAACCTCCTTCCTTGGGGAAATATCCTTTTATTACCCTGCCTTTCTCTGAGTCAATAATTACTGTAGGCCCTTTGATCTGGTTCTGGCATCTACACAATACAAGAGCCCCTTCCATAGCTTTCCAGCAAAGCCATCTAGTGTTTGCTAAAGATAGGCCAAGGTCGGGGGTTCACGCCTCTGAGGCACCTGATAGAAAGAACCAAACCCTATTTCACTTTTGGTCCTACCTTGGTCCTCTGGGCCACACAATACAAATCTGCCCCTTTGTCCACTGGGGAGATCATCCGAGATTGACAGGATCTTCTCTCCAGAAAGGCCTCTCACCAGACAATACCTTCTTTCTCAGAGACCCACCCGTCTCCAGTTTTATCAAGTACACCGTGGACGTCCCCCAGCTCCGTGCTCCCAAAGTCGCTTGCCCATTGCTGTCCTCATAGGCGTCCATTCACAGATCCCTGACCATGATAGAATGATAACAAAGCACAGGGTTAAACTCAGCCTGACTGGATCTGGTAATCCAACACTGGGTAGGAGAGGACTGTGGGAGATTCCTTGCAGAGGCTTTGTCCTCTCCCTCTTGGTAACTTTAAGAAAGATCTTGCATACATGGGGGCGTATTCAGAGATGGGCTTGCAACAGGTTAAATTAAGTGTTCCAGAAGTTTTCAGTTTGCTTTCCTTTGTTTGCTTTATCATTTTGACCATTCTCCAAATGATGTTCTTTTTGGGAAAAAAGAAATAGTCAGAAACTTCAGGAAATACACTTTTAAGTTGTAGTAAGCAATAAAAACATAGCATCTGTTTAATTGATTATAATTTCCATGGAAAGATGTGTGCGAACAACATTTTAAAAGGCTTTTGCTTTGCCCAGGGTTTCTCTTTGTGTCCCACTTGAGCAATTTCCTCTCACATCCTTCTGTCCCTGGGCCTAGAAGCCGGGTAAATAAGCAAGCCCCAGAGAGATCCCGAGAGCCAGCAACATCCTGGAAATCTGAGGCCGAGAGGTTAAGCACAACAACGCTCTCTTTCCAGGAAGGAATGAGTGAATCAGAGCAACGACCTTGGCTGTCATTCAGTCCTTGTCCCACTTTTCCCACTCTCTTCCTCTCTGCCCCCCGCCCTCTCGTGCCCCGAGCTGTGGAGGGGCCAGGACTGCCCCCCCAACCCCCCCCCCCCACCCCCGCTCTCCTGCACGAGTCCATCCAGCCTTTGGCGTGTCCCTCAGGACTTCGTGTGTCCACAAAGCCGAGCTGAGTCAAGCTTCCTCTCCAGCTCCGAGAAGAATGCCCGTCAGGAAGCTCAATTATTTAGAGAATGTGAAATACAGTATTTTAATGGAGCTATTTTTCACGTCCCTCTAGAAAAAGGATGTAGTGTTCGTTGCGGGTCTATCTGCAAATGAGTCTTGTTCACACTAGAGAGCCTTCCTGATTTCGACACAACAAACTCCTGGTACTTTTCTCTGCCACAGAGAGATTTTGGCTGCGGCTCTCATCTCCACAGGTGCAGTCCAGCGAGACAGGCTGTTGAAATGTAGGCAGTGTTGTCAGGAAAGGGGCCTGCCTTCGGATCTAATCGGCAATTTCGGTGCCAAGCCACACCACAGCAAAACATCAAGCAGGGCGTTGACATTTATTTCTGGATGCCGCGCCTGGTCTTAAAGCAAAACCATGATGTTAGCCGCCGGAGAGGCGAGCGCCTCTTGTGCTTGTGACTGTAACGCCAGTGGTTAAAGTTTCAGGCACGTTTTACTTTTGGTTGATAGTCTTCCCACGATAAACACCAAACTCTCTCTAGTCAGTAGCAAGAGAATTCATGGCAAGAGACTGTTGCCAGGAGTCAAACTCCATGATCTTCTTTGTCGAGGATGGACTGTCAGATCCTCTTTGTTGAAACAGGTTTATCTTTATCACAATAAAGATAAGATAAACAATTAAAACAACAGCGTTGAGAGCATCATTCACATCCCTGGGCTACTGAGCTCCAAATACTTCACTACTTTGGAATTTTTTAAAAATCCTTGTGTCACAGTTATTGGTTTTTCCAGATGAAACTGGGCTACACAAACACACTTTGGGTTTGTGCGATTTCACTTAAAACATGTGTCCTGGCTCAGAGACCTGGTTCGAACCCCAGTCAGTTCAGGGAAATGAATATTCCTTACTCTTGAACCACTTTATAAAAGAGTTCAGGCTTCTTTGAAGCCAGAAAAGAGCTGTTTTTTAGACCAAAGCTTCCTGTGCAGTATTGAGCCCTAGTATCACTTCACTGAGGGGAATAAAGGCAAGAGAGGGCACCGTGGTAGAGAGGCCTCAGGTGACTACAGGAGGAGCCTCGCTTTCTTGTCTCTGCACCGGCTCACCCTCAGCACTTCCCGCCCGCCTGCCCCTCCACCTGCGGGGAGGGGAGTGTGGAGGCACTGGGCAGACAGGGACAAGGGGAAGTGAGAATGGGAACATACCAACAGACGTCTTTGAGTGTTTTACAGTAGAGGGATAGGTTGATAACATTTCTTTGACTTTGAAAATGACTTTGACCCGTGCTGCACAAAAACTTGTTTACCAGCTTGGAAGACGAATATGACTACATCTGCTTGTAATGTTCAAACGAATCACTTTAGCCGCCCCCACAGCCAAATTCACAGGAAGTCCTGCCCCTCCCAGGACTCCTCACCTCTATGTCTGGGAATTCTCAGGTGCTCTCAGGCTGAAGGGCCCTGGCACCGGCTGAAGAGGGGAAGGAAGAACAAACCCACAGGGTTCTCTGCCTGAGGAGCCCTTGCTGGGGGGGCGGGAGGCAGGAGGGGGCTCCACCCTTGGGGGAGGGCTATGGTTCTTTTGTTTTCCCAACTCCACACCCAAGCTTACCCTGGCCCATGGCAGGTGGCGGGGGGGGGGGGGGGGGGGGGGGGGGGGGGGGGGATAGATCTACTTGGCGTCCTTTCCTGGCAGCTGGCCCCTGACCCAATCATCTCAGGCCAAGCTTCTAATGCTGTGCATCTTCAAAAGGAAGGAGTCAGGGTTGCTTCTGGGCTCTTCCTTACAGGAGGCCCCTTGACCTCTGCAAATTTACCAGCCCCTTTCCAGAGCAGGGCAGTGGGGTGGAAGAGGGACACACTTACACGTGGTTTGGAAAATCTCCAGGTCTGTGAATAATTCTAGGTTTAACCCCTACCGGCTCCCAAATAGAATTCTATGTCCGTGATGGGAAGATCTCACAAGATACGAGGGGAACTGTGACATTTTACTGTGTCACTTACTAGAGAGTTTGAGTCTTGTGGCAAATGCTAATAAGTCTCCAAATTTATTCCTAAGAAATTGACCTCCACCTCAGGTATCTGCCCAAGTACAGGAGCCACCTGGTAGCGGTAACGCTCGTTTCGGGGTCTGCCCACTCAGGCCTGGGCGACTAACTCAGTGTATGTGACCAACTTTTTTTTTATAGCGTATATAACTACTTTTTTGTTTAGTGCATATAATCTACTGTGATTGCTACTTTCCCCCCCAAATTTTATTTGAAAATTTTCAATCCTGCAGAAAAGTTTCAAGAACAGTACAATGCTATACACTCCTGATCTGCACAGTTTTCTGTAATACTTCAAAAAAAAAAAAAAACTTAAGACTAGTACAAGGAACCCCCAAATATCCTTCAGCTAGAGTCACCAGTTTTAATGTTTTGCCATATTTGCCTTAACTGTCCCTGTCTGCACACACAAACACATAGATTTATATATATAAATGTGTATATATGTACATATGTATATACATTTAATTTTGTTTATGATGTGAGAGTATATTGCAGATATCACGATTCTTCACCCTTTATACTATGTGTCTACAAGGAGGACATTGTCCTACACAACCACAATCACTTTGAGGAAACAACATTGATACAAAATTACTATCAGACATCGTCTATATTCAAGTATTCCCAATGTATGTCATAGCTGGATTTTTTAAATATCTAGGATACAATCAAGGATCACACAGTGTATTTAGTTGCTGTGCCCCTTTAGTCTCTTTTCATTTAGAATAGTCCACCCAATTTTTTTTAATTTTTCATGACACTGTTTTTTTTTTTTTTTGGTGAGGAAGATTGGCCCTGAGCTACCATTTGTTGCCAATCTTCCTCCTTTTGCTTGAGGAATGTTGTCCTTGAGCTAACATCCTTGCCCATCTTCCTCTATTTTGCATGTGGGATGCTGCCACAGCATGGCTTGATGAGCAGTGTGTAGGTCCATGCCCGGGATCCAAACCGGCAAACCCTGGGCTACTGAAGCAGAGCGTGCAAACTTAACCACTATGCCACTGGGCCGGCCCTATGCTGACATTTTTGAGGAATCTAGGTAAGTTGTTTTGCAGAATTTGAATGTTTCTGGTTGTTTCCCAGTGATTTGTTTTATGTTAAACATTCTTGACAGGAATAGTACGTGGATGATATTGTTTACTTCTGTTGCATTTCATGAGAGGGGCAGCACAAGACGTCCATTTGTTCCATTATAGGGGATGTTCAAGTTTGATCATTCAGTTAAAGTAACGCCAATCAGATTTCTCCTCCACGACTACTGTACATGTCAATTGGAAAGAGTCTATTGAGATGACATTCTAAACAAAAATAACTAAAAACCTGCTTTCAGCTACTTGCTAATCCAATGGTCCACTTTCTCTCTTCTGTTCCCTCAGTGTCCTTACAAGACTTCATGGTCATCCACAGCACTGCTCTGGCAGAAATGCACCCGTCCGTTTACACAGCTGTCCAATGTTGATAACTGGCTGGTTGCTTGTCCACACCAACTCCCACTGGATGGAAAGGTCCTCATTACTCTCATTGGTTTAAAGATGTGCTCTGGAGCCTCTGCTGACTTCACCTGTCTCTCTCTGGCAGGAACCGATCCGCTGCTGCGGCCTTTTTGTAAACAGTCATGCACGTATTTATTTTCCCCCCTCAGAGAATACAAACGAGTGGATCAAAACCACAACTCATCTTCCCAACTAATCTCTTAAACAAAACACAACATTAAACATAACTGAAACACAATGAAAGACAGAGAAATTTCAAAACAAGGGAGATTATGATGTAGAAAGACTGGATTGCGAGTTAGGAGACCTGGTTCAAGTCCCAACTCTTCAGTTTATAAACTGTGTGATTTTAGGCAACTCATTTCACCTCTCTGAATTTCAGGGTTATTATCTCCAGGAATAAAACCATATTTATGTCTGTCTGTTAATGCATCAAACAAAAGAAACCAGATGAATTTTCACTGAAATTGGATGGCTATTTAGGGTATGAAATAACATTAGCTTTGGGTGGCCCTGAGAGACACCTCAAAGAGCTAAGTCCTTGGACCAGTCAGGATAGCCCTGGTTGTGCTTTGGTTACAAGTTATTCTGAAATCTCAGAGACTTAACACAACCCAAATTTCTTTCTCATGTTGTATGTCCATAATAGGCTTGCTGTGGGCCGGCTTCACCCTGCCTTCACTCTGTCACCCTGGCTGATGGTGAAGCCTTTGTCTGGGACATTGCTGGGCTTATGGAAGAAGGAACAGAGACACGGCAAACCACATCCTGGTGTTAGAGCTTTTCATTGGCCAAAGTAAATCATTGATCATGCCTGACACCAGTCTGGGAGGGAAGTCTCCTCCTCCGGCAGGAAAAGCTTTATAGGGAGGGGCAGAGAAATGTTTAGTCATCAGCAATAAGAGCTATTGCAGAACTCAACCTTGAAAGCAGCTGAAGCAAAGTTCATTGATAGGCTTTTGGGGCCACCTATGTGGAAATATTTTTTCAACATGTTAAGTCACCATAAATAAATTAATCAGTCAAATATGAGCTCCAATTGCTAATCTGTAGCTCAGCTGCTTTTCATATGACCAAGTCTATACAGTATGCTCCAGGTCCGTAGCAGCAGTGAGACATTGATTTAATAATGGTTAATGGCCAGCCCCAGTGGCCCAGTGGTTAAGTTTGGCGCGCTGCGCTCCAGCGGCCTGGGTTCAGTTCCTGGGCACGGACCTACACCACTGGTCTATCAGTGGCCATACTGTGACAGCGGCTCACATACAAAAAGGAATAAAAAAGAGGAAGGTTGACAACAGATGTTAGCTCAGGGCGAAACTTCCTCAAAAAAATAATAAAAAATAATGGCTAAAACTTCTCCAAACAGCAGTGGGGAGGCTAGAAATTCAATACCTGTTCTTGCAGGTATTACAACACCTGTTATGTGAATTTCACAGGTTTTTTGTGGGGATCGAGCATGATGTCATGTGTGACAAGGCTTTGGGTTATATAAATGTTAGATATGGTTGTGTCACTGCCACTAGGCTTGGAGCTCCTTGGGGGTGGGGAGTAGAGTTTACTCATCTTTGAATTTCCAGTGCTTAGCCCACAGTAGCATGTAGAAGAATCTGAATAAATCCTGATGGAATGAATGACTGAATGAGGATACATAAAAGGAAATCTAGTTAGGGTAAGAAAAGAGTCCAAATCTATATTTGGAAATAATGGTTAAACTCTTCTTTTGAAGTCTGCATAACCTTGATTGACAAAAGTGATCAAGGAAGGAAAATTACAAACCAATACCTCTTATGAAAATGGCTGTAATAGCCCAAACCAAGGGGCTCCACTGACAGTAATGGAGTAGCTTGTATTGAACCAACTCTCCTCAAGCCAACGATGATAAAGTCTGAAGAAAATATAAAAAATGACTAGCTGAAGGCACTTAAGAGCACATAGAAACTAGAGGGGAACTGACATTTAGAAGAAAGAGATGGCACAGGATGAGCTCCTTTTAACTTGGTTTTTGCTACAGTAAGGAAAGAAGACTATTTGAAAAGAAATAAATGAGGGCAAAATAAAATCTTTAATTTTTCTTATTCTTAATTGGTATAAAAGATAACTATTTGTTTAAGTAGTAATAGTAACAACGTATTGGGTAAATACAGCTTATGGATAAGTCACATGAATGACAGCAGTGTTGTAAATTTGGGAGAGAAGAATTGAGAATACTTTGTTATAAGGTGCCTGCACTACATGTAAAGTAGTATAGTGTTATTTAAAGATATTCCTAGATTAGTTTAAAAATGTATGTTGCAAACTCTAGGGGAACTTCTAAAAAATTTAATAAAATGTATATAATATGCTAAGAGAGGAGATAAAATGAATATGGAGATAAAATAAACATGTAAAATGTTTATTTACAACCAGAAAAGGCAGAAAAGAAGAGGAAAAAATGAAACAAAGAACAGATATAATGAATAGAAAAGAGTTACAAACATGGTACATCTTAATCCAACTATATCAGTAATTGCTTTAAATGTGAATGGTCTAAATGTACCAGTTAAAAGACAGACTGTCAGACTGAGTCAAAAAAGAAGACTCAACTATACGTTACTACAAGAAACTCACTTTAATATAAAGACTCAGATACATTAACCTTGAGGAGATGGAGACGGATATGTCATGCTAACACTAATTAAAAGAAAGCTGGAATGACAACATTTATTTCAGACAAAGCACACTTCAGAATACAGAAAATTACCAGGGATAAAGAGGGGCATTACATAATGATCAAGGGATCAATGCTCCAAGAAAATGTAATAATCCTAAATGTGTATGCATCTAACAACAGCACATCAAAAACATGTGAGTAAACAACTGATATAATTCAAGGAGAAATAGACAAAATCCACTATTGTAGTTGGAGACTTCAACACATCTCTTTTGGGAATTGATAAATCAAGCAGACAGAAAATCAGTAAGGATGTAGTTGACCTAAATGGCATTATCAATCAATTTGATCTTATTGACATTTCTAAAATACTCCATCCAAAAAACAGCAGAATGTACATTCTCCTCAAGCTTACGTGGAACATTCATGGAGATAGAGCATATCCTGGGCCATAAAATACATCTGAACAAATTTAAGCGAATAGAAATCATGCAAACTGTATTCTCAGACCACAGTGGAATTAAACTAAAAATCGATAACAGAAAGACAGCTGGAAAATCTCCAAATATTTGGAAATTAAATAATAGTACACTTGGGAAGAATACACGGGTCAAAGGAGAAGTCTCAAGAGAAATACCTTTAACTAAAGAAAAAAAAATACAATTTATCAAAATTTGTGAGATGCAGTAAAAGCACTGTTTACAAGGAAATTTATAGCATTGAATGCATATATTAGAAAGGAAGAAAGATTTAAAATTGATAATCTAAGTTTCTACTTGAAGAAACCAGAGAAAGAAGAGAAATTTCAGACTAAGGCAAGAAGAGAAAAAGAAATAATAAAATTTAGAGCAGAAATTAACACAATTGAAAACAGGAAAACAATAGAAAAAAATCAACAAAATCGAAAGGTAGTATTTGCAAAAGATCAATAAAACTGATAAATATCTAGGCAGACTAATCAGGAAAAAAGAAAAAGACACAAATTGCCAATATCAGAAAAAAAAGAGGGCTCATCTACTGACCCCATGGACATTAAAGGAAAATAAAGGAGTACTATGAACAGCTCTATGCCCACAAATTTAATAACTTAGATGAAATGGACCAATTCCTTGAAAGACACAAACTACCAAAACTCACACAAGGAGAAACAGATGATCTATATAGGCCTATATCTATTAAGGAAATTGAATCAAAAACTAATAACCTTCCAACAAAGAAAGCACTAGCTCCATATGATTTTACTGGTGAATTCTACCAAACATGTAAGAAAAAAATTATACCAATTCTCTACCATCTTGTCCAGAGAATATTAATTCATTAATTGTATCAAGTATACAATACTAATAACATAATAGGGGAAACTGGATGTGGGATGTATGGGAACTCTGTACTATCTTTTGAAATTTTCCTGTAAATAAAAAATTGTTCTAAAATAAAATAAAAAGTAGAATGTTGAAAGGAAAAATTGTCAACTTGGAATTCTATATCCAGCAAAAAATAATCCTTGAAGAATAAAGAAAAAATGAAGTCATTTTCAGACAAAGGAAAACCAGGATAATTCATTAGCAGCAGCCCTGAACTCCGAGCAATACTAAAGGAAAATAGGGCCAGATGGAAGATCAGATCTTCAGGAAGAGATAAAAAGATAAAAACTGTGTGGATATAGTTTTTAAAACTATCTTTTTTCTCTTGATTTCTTTAAAGCAAAAGTTCTAGTATTGTGTTGTAGGGTTTATAGAGTATGTAAATGTAATGCTTGTCAGAACTGTAGCATATAAGATGGGGGTGAACAAAGACCTAAAGGAAAGACCTGAAACCATAAGGCTTCTAGAAGAAAACGTAGGTAGTACACTCTTTGACATCAGTATTAAAAGGATCTTTTCGGACACCATGTCTTCTCAGACAAGGGAAACAATAGAAAGAATAAACAAATGGGACTTCATCAGACTAAAGAGCTTCTTCAAGGCACCGGAAAACAGGATTGAAACAAAAAAACAGCCACTAATTGGGAAAAAATATTTGCAAGTCATATATCCGACAAAGGGTTACTCTCCATTATATATAAAGAACTCACACAACTCAACAACAAAAAATCAAACAACCCGATCAAAAACTGGGCAGGAAACATGAACAGACATTTCTCCAAAGAAGATATACAGATGGCCAATAGGCACATGAAAAGATGTTCATCATTACTGATCATCAGAGAAATGCAAATGAAAACTACACTAAGATATCACCTTACACCCATTAGAATGGCAAAAATAACCAAAAGAAAAAGTAGCAAATGTTGGAGAGGTTGTGGAGAAAAAGGATCCCTCATACACTGCTGGTGGGAATGCAAACTGGTGCAGCTGTTATGGAAAACAGTATGGAGATTCCTCAAAAAATTAAAAATAGAAATACCATATGACCCAGCCATCCCACTACTGGGTATCTATCCAAAGAGCTTGAAGTCAGCAATTCCAAAAGTCCCATGCACCCCTATGTTCATTGCAGCATTATTTACAATAGCCAAGATGTGGAAGCTACCTAAGTGCCCATCAACTGATGATTGGATAAGGAAGATATGGTATATATATACAATGGAATACTACTCAGCCATAGAAAAGAATAAAATCGTCCCATTCACAACAGCATGGATGGACCTTGAGGGTATTATGTTAAGTGAAATAAGCCAGATAGAGAAAGACAGTCTCTGTATGACTCCACTCATAGAGGGAAGTTAAACATGTAGACAAAGAGAACAGATTAGTGGCTACCAGGGGTAAGGGGGGTTGGGGGTGGGCACAAAGGGTGAAGTGGTGCACCTATAATATGACTGACAAATAATAATGTACAATTGAAATTTCACAAGGTTGTAAACTATCATAATCACAATAAAAATTAAAGAAAAAAGATGGGGGTGAAAATGAGTATGGAGTTAGAAGCTTCTTATACTTTGAATGAAGTGGTATAACATTAACTCTAAGCAGACTCTAAGTGAAAAACTAAGTATATATGTTGAAATATCTGGAGCAACCACTTAAAAACAATGCAAAGTGGTATAGCTAAAAAGCCAATTAAAAAAAATGGAATTCTAGGGAATGTTCAATTAATCCAAAAGAAGTCAGAAAAGAAAGAAGAATGAAGTCCAGGTGACACAAACAGGAGACAAAGAGCCAAGTGCTAGACCTAAATCCAAGCATGTCAATAATGACACTGAACAGAAATGAACTAAATACCCCAGTTAAGAGGAAGAGATTATCAGAATGAATTAAAAACAAACAACAAAGCAAGACCCAATTATATGATGTCTAGAAGTGATGTGCTTTAAATATAGTGACACAGATAGATCCAATATAAAAGGATAGAAAAACAACACATATATAAAGCACAAAAAGTCAGAGTGGCTATATTAATATCAGATAAAGTAAACTTTAAGGTAAAGAGTATTACCATAAATAAAGAAACATTTTATAAAAGACAAAAGGAGCAATTCTGCAAGAAGATATAGCAATCATAAATGTGCATGCACCCAATAACAGATCTTCAAAATATAAGAAGCAGAAATTGACAGAATTAAAGGGACAAATAGACAATTCTGATGAAAGATAGAATTGAGAAACTGAGTGTAGATGATTTTGATAGCGTCCCCCCCAAAACATAAATCACTTAGGTTTTTATCTAACAAAATATGTTCCAGACCTAAGCATTGAAAATTAAAAATTGATGAGAGAAATTAAAGAACAAAATAAATGGAGAGATACACTATGTTCAAGAATTGGAAGACTCATTATTGTTAAGATGGCAATTCTCCCCAAAATGACCTATAGATTTCTCACAATCTCAATCAAAATTCAAGTGAAAAAATACAAATCGGCAAGCTGACACTAGAATTTATTTGGATATACAAAGGATCTAGAAAAACCAAAGCCATCTTCTCTCAAGAATGAAATTGGAGGAGTGTTTTACACTATCCAATTTTACAACTAAGTGTAAAACCATAGTAATGAAGACAGCGTCACATCAGTGAAAAGATAGACATGGAAATCAATGGGAAAAAATAGAGAATTCAGAAATAGAACCACACACCTGTGGTCACTTGATCTTCTACAAAGGAGCCAAGGCAGTTCAGTGGGAGAAAGAAAGGCTTTCTGATAAGTAGTGTTTGATTAAATGGCTGTCTCCTTGGAAAAAAGTGGACCTTAGCCCTGATAGCATGCCATACAGAATAATTAACAAGACATGAATCATAGACCTAGACGTAAAACTTAAAACTGTAAGATTTCTAGAAGAAAATATAGGGGAAAATATTTGCAACATTGGGAGGAGGCAAAGATTTCTTGGAACCGGGAAAGCACATTTTATAGAGAAAAAAATGAATTCGAAGAACTGGACTTCCTCAAAATTACAAACTTTTGTTCTTTGACAGACACATCAAGAAAATAATAAAGTAAGCCACAGCCTGCGAGAGGTTTCTTTGTGCCAGTTCACTCCCTATATCCTTAGGATGATCTGGTGGGCTGGAGATCTAAGAAGGCAGGGTAGCCTAAAAACCTAGGAATGTGGTGAAAAGAAGGACTCTTTAAAGTATATAGAGATAAAAAGGGTATGAGAGGCGGAAATACAGAATCTTGACCAAATCCCAGAAGAGCCAACAAGGAATGTCTGTTAAAGGAGACACCTTAGGACAAGTAAAATGAACGGCTACTTCACCCAGGGAGGAGGAAAGTTTTTGAGTTTGTTACTCTGAGAGGTGGCACTTAGAGAGATCAAGAAGGAGTTTTATGTCTACAACATGTTAAGGGAATCTGTGAATACTTGGAGCATGCCCCTCACCCTTCTAAGGTCTATTGTGATGGTGCCTGGTCATCCATGTGCTTGGCGCTTCCTCCCATCTCAGCCATTCACCCTATCCCTTCCCCTCCCACCCCTCATGCTAGTGGTCTAAGCTCTGCTTGGTGGAGAGGTTGGAGAAGGAGTGTTTGCTGGCAGAGTCCCAATTTGATCTATGCGTCCATCCTTCTTCCATGTGACTACCTCCAGAGCACATTCTCTTGGCCAGTGACAGGCCAATGGGTGGGCTCAGGACCCCTTCCCGATCACTGAGTCCTGAGGGAAGGTACCTGGATCTAATCTCACATCTCTTCCTGTGTAGAATAGCCTTACTATCATTTCCTCAAAGGTGAGACTTCGAACGAACTCTAATTCTTACCCTGGCTTGAAAAGTCCAGCCAAGAGCCATGGTCGATCCTTGAGGTGCTGCCACCAGGTGAGAGAAGAAGCAGGGTGTTCTCCAGTTTTGATGGGACAGCCCAGCAATCCATGTCCTCTGTCCTCTGAGCACACGGAAAGCCAACAAATCAAATTCTGAACACTTCAGTGAACCCTGTCTCAAGTGATATTTATCTCCCCTGACCATCTTGTGTGCTTTTTATTGAATAAGCTGCACTCTATTACTTTCTTGTTTCATACACAATTGCAGTAGGTTCTCCTAACTCTGGTTTTCAATCATAATTATCTAATCCCCTACCACCTTCAATTATTCTGCCCTTACTTCAATATTTTTTCTTTTATTCTCACATCTAAGCCTGTAATAATCCTATAATTGGGCCAATTAAATGGAGAGCAGCGGGAAGAGCTGTTCCTGGGTACTGCTGTGTGCATTTCTTTCTGAAGGAGGTAGGGCCTGGAACTCACCCAGTGGGGTAGAGAAAGGCAAATGGGACATTGTGGGGGTGACCACAGCCACAGCCTGTCCAGAATCTGTGTTGTGTGGGGAAAAACAGACTCCCTAGATCTTATCTCAAATCTTGCTCTGTTCTCCTGATCCAGGAGAGGGGGAGGTGGTAGTGAGGGTCTTTAGTGATAAGAGATTGATTTGGAATGAGACTTAAAAAATCCAGGGGAACGTCCTCTGAAATAATGAGCATTCAAGTCAAGGTAGAAGTGGCCTCAAGACCCTTTGGCACAGCTGACAGCGCTAACTCACACCTGAACAGAGAGAGGGCGGCTCCCTTTGTTTAGGGAGTCAATATAATGAGTCTGGGTTTGGGACTTGTCAATCTTTTTAATGGGTGCTAAATAACCAATTAACATGGGAATGCACGCTCCGCCCTCCCAGGCAGGCATGGTGTGATTCCCCAGCATCTCTGGTGGGGTCTGATAGTGGGCTATGGAGAGCCCTCCAGTCCCGACCTGACCCCAGGGGAGCAGCAGTGCTCCCCAGGGCCTGCGGAGAAGGCATCTTTCTGGCCTCCAGGCAGGAGGGAGGACTGCTCCTTTGAATCGCCGATGCAGGCACAGATGGAAAAGGGAAGCATGAGAGTAACATCCACACTCTGAAATGACATCCAAGCAGAAAATGCGGTGGCTGGGCAGTGTTCTAGGAGCAACAGGCCCAGTGGTTGCCATTTGGAGAGGGAAAAATGGGAGAAAGCTACAGAAATAATCAGCCTTTCTCATGTGGTCAGCAGCTCTTAGGTCTCAAACGCTTGTTGCCTCTGGGACCTCATCTGACCCTCACATCTGGACAGAGCGCTGGTCTGGAAGTCAGCAGATGTTGCTCCACCAAGAGCAGGCTGTGGGACCTGGGCTGGGTTCTTTTCTGTCCGGGCTGGGTCATGAGAGCAGCTTTACAAGGTGTTATGAAATAACACATGGCCAGCCAGCCAGCAAACACTTATTCAAGGTCCGCTATGCTCCAGCCAGGGCATATGAAGAAGACCAAGACAGGATTCCTTCCCTCAAGGAATGCCAGGCTCTGGATGAAGCCAGCTCTCTGTTCTTAGCCATCAGCACCTTTCCTCTACCAGAGACTTTCTCCACCCTCTCCTTGAGGTACCTCCTTTAGCTTAAGCGTCACTAGGTCCAGGAAGCCTTCCCTAATACTCCACTCTGCCCCAACAAGCTGGATTAGATCTCCTGTTAAATACTCCTTCCCACCTTCTATTTCTCCATCATGATAGTTAGCAGACCTCTCATTACCTGTTCGATGTGTTCCTTACTGGACCATAAACATCAAGAAGACAAGGAGTGTCTCAAGCGCTGCTGTGTCCTTCTCACTAAACACGGTGCCTGGCACAGAAGAGGCACTTGAGGAAGTTTTATTGAACCAAAACAATTCATGCAAAAGTAAAATGATGTAATCCTTATCTTTAGGGGCCAGGAATCAGATACAAAGAAGAGGTGAGGCTCGACAAGTCCACACAGCACACTGATTGGCAAGACTGGACTAGGACGCAGCATCCCGCCTCCACCCAATGCTCTCCGAGGAGAGGGACTGCTCTGTGTCTGTTGCTGTGTGTCTCCTTCAGGCCCCGAGCAGGTAAACCCGGCTTAGAGGGCCGGGGGAAGCAAGAGAACGCTCGATTTGTTCAACTCTCCTAATGGAGTCTCCATTGTCCTCTCTGCCACCACCTTATTAGGGTGTCTTCCCCTGACACTATCAGTTTCTTAGAAAAAACCAGAAGTGTGAAAAGCTTGACACTATCCTAGGCCACAACCCTCAGGTCCCAGCCAAAGAGCCATCTTGTGGGACCTGGGTGCTGGCCCATAGGTTGCATGAATGACTGTTCAAGGTCTTAGGAGAAGGCCCGAAACTCAGTGCATATTCACAGCGCACTTGGTGATGACTCCTGGTTTTATGTACAATGAATATATATTACAGAATTATCATGGGGTAGATTTATTGGAAGTGGGAAGTAACCAAGTTTTATGAAAAATAATTACCACCATCAAGTTGATATAATTACTTGCACTCGTTTGCCAGGGCTGCTATCCAATTTTATTTATAGGCAATTTTTCTGATATGGTTTAAACTACACCCAGAGAAAAATTGGTCTGTTTTAATTTATTTCCAGACTGTTCCTCTGCCACCTTAGCTGGTCTGAGGACAAGCCAAGTGCACGTGCTTTGTGGTCGCTGCTGTGGCCGCTGGGCCCAGCTCTCCCGGAAGGAGGGGTTGGCCTGAGAGCCCCTTGCACATGGGGAAGGAGTAGACATGGATGCTACTCTTAGAATCCTGCCTTGATTGGCCTCTTGATAAATGACTCTCCTTTGGGATGCAGGGTCCATGGGAGAAATTGGTTGTAAAGATTGCAAGGCCAAATAAGTATAACAGAATAGAAAGAAATAAGTCTTAAGAGTTATGTAGATTTATGTGTGTTCCAATCCTGGTTCTGCTGCCCATCATCCAGGTGACCTTTACTTACTGGGTGTCAGTTTCCGTTTCTGTAAAGAGGGGATGTCTAACTTTGAGAACTGTTGAGAGAGTTCCACGGGGTAGTGCGAACCAGCCCACCCCAAGCCTGGCACCAGCAGGCAACAATGAATGCTATCAGGGGGTGGAGGATGGGATTGCAGGAGGTTAATCTCCCGAAGTGGCAGAGCTGGAAGGTGGGAGTCCTGGGGAACAGGGTGCCTGCCATCTCAGGAACCCTGCGAGGGAGCATCCTTAGCGCAGGGTGGCCGCAGTCTGTTACATGACTGTTCCTCCTCTGGACGTAGCTGAGAGGATTGGGGTGGGCACCTGACCCAAGGGCAGCAGATCTGTAAGCTGAGCAAATGTTCTGTGAGGTAGCTTAGCCCAAAAGGTTAGTCCACACCAGAGACATGAGTGATTAACTGAGCCAAACAGCTTTTGTCTGAATGGTCCATGAGGGGCAGAAGCAAGCAGACATGCAGGGAGAAGCAGAGAGCGAGCCTAGCTAAGGCAAGAGTGGAGCACTAGAGCTGCCGCAGGTGGACAGTTAGCCCACAGAGGGCTCGGACTCTGAATGTCCTTCTAAGTGCAGAACTACGTGCCAGGCTCCACAGGGTCTGGGCTCAGCTGTGATTCTTGCCTTCCTCATTGCTCCTGTGTTCCTACAACAACCCTCATCACTCAAAATAACCTGTGTGGGTCTCTGTTCCTTGCAACAAGAAACCAACCTAGCACCAAAGACAAGCAAAGCAATGACCCCGCCCCCAAGCCCCACTCACCAGCGCATCATACACACAAGAAACTGCATCCCAGAGAAGCCCAGGGCCGCTCACTGAACTAGTGGTGCATCTGAGGCTGGAAAACAGCTCACCTGACTCTTAGCTCAGTGAGAAGAAGTGGCCCAATTTGGATTCCTCCACAAGCTCGCAGGCGTGGTTTCGTAGGGAAGCAGTAAAATGTGGAGTCAGCCGAGCAGCAGCAAAAGCAGTCATTTCTGGCCTTGGATCCTGGCTGCTACAAAATGCCATGTTTGCTAGAGAATGTCTTCATCTCCCCACCCCTGGTCATATACTGTCGGCAGTGACGTCTCTCCTGGCGTTCGTGGTAACACTGACAGCTCACACCATGGGCGGTGGGGACCTTGATAGCAGTTTATCAGCTCACGTATTGTTCCAGGTGGGTGTACGAGAGTGTGTGCTTGGGTGTGCTTGTGTGTGTGCATGTGGGCACCCCTATGTCTACAGAGAAACTCTACAGGGTTCTGGAGCATTGGGAGCCTGTTATGCACTTCCTTTCTTTAGCACATGCTTGGGACATCAGCTGAGAGCTCAGAAGTGTCCCCAAAACCTAGGTATCCCCAAGGCGACTCTGTCTCATCCCCTACAAGGGCAATTTCAAACCTTTACAGGTCCCCTAAGAACCCTCTGCTGGCCACTGCCTGCCTCGCTCTCAACCAATGACCCCCACTTTACTTCCTTAGAGAACAGAGGCCGCTCCACGGAAACGTCGAAACCTCCTCCCCACAGCCACAGAATTTCTTTTTAGAAGAGAAGGAATACAGTTTGACTATTGAATAAACATGTTTTTCGGCTTTCTTGAGGTACAATCGACAAAAAAAGAAGGTAGAGATATTTAAAGTGTACAATTGTGATTTGATAGATGTTTACATCGTGGAAGGATTCCTCCCATGGAGTTTGTTAACACATTCATGATCTCACATATTTATCTTTTTTTTTTTTTTTTGGTGAGAACATGTAAGTTCTACCCTCTCAGCAAATTTCAATTATACGACACATGTTGTCAACTATAGTCACCATGTTGTACATTAGATGCTCAGACCTCAATTATCTCATCGCTGAAAGTCTGTACCCTTTTACTAAGCCTCTCTGTGTCCCCACCCCCAGCCCCGGGAAACCACTTTCCCACTCTCTGTTTCTGTGAGTTTGACTTTTCTCTAGATTTCACGTGTAAATGATGCCAGGCAGTATTTGTCTTTCTCTGTCTGACTTATTTCCACAGCTACAGATTTAGTTACCTTAGCACCCAATTCTTTCCTTCTTCCCCCTGCTTCCATGAGAGAAGGATCTGAGTGTTCTGGACCCTAACATCACTTCCTTTTATCTTTCTTTGAACAAACGTTCTTAAAGGCCTAAGATGCCGGGTACTATTTCCAAATTCCTACCAGACATTAATCTTTAGGAACTGGGAATAAAAAACTGGAATTTCTAGGAATGCTCTGGAACTAACGAAATCATAAGTTACTTCAAAAATGCTTTCCAATGGGGGCTGGCCCCATGGCCGAGTGGTTAAGTTCGCGCGCTCCACTGCAGGCAGCCCAGTGTTTCGTTAGTTCGAATCCTGGGCGCGGACATGGCACTGCTCATCAGACCACGCTGAGGCAGCGTCCCACATGCCACAACTAGAAGAACCCACAACGAAGAATACACAACTATGTACCGGGGGAGCTTTGGGGAGAAAAAGGAAAAAATAAAATCTTTAAAAAAAAAAATGCTTTCCAATGTTCGTCATACTCTTTAGTCATCATTATGGATATCTAAAAATTTTTATTTAGCAAATAAGAAATTTTAAGTTTGGTAGACTTTGTAAAATATTTGTACTTGATAATATTTATCAAGCACTTATACTTTGGCAGTATTTGTAAAGAACTGTAAATTATAGCAAATGTTCAAACACTGAAAAACTCCAGGGAACGTCATTGGGTAGTATTTGAATGATGTAACATCTGGATCTCCTAGCAAGGATAACGGCATCTCACAGAATCATGTGTGGAAATTGCCAATTGAAGGACTTACTTTGGCTTCCAAAACTTGTTCTTTCTTGGAATACCATTCATGGAATTTGTGTTAATGTCTATTGTATGTGTAAATGTATTAATATTTATTGCCTTTGGAGCAATGACTCACCATTAGCAGCAGACAGGTCCAGGAACACACTTTTATAGTAAGGCAATAGCCGCAAGCAAGGCTGACCAGTGAGACTGTGACCCAGGCCCCAGAAATGTCAACCTTAGCCCCCAGCTCCACGCTTCAGTGTTTCCTGTGCTTGCTTTTGACTTGACATCAGTGGATGTCTTTGACTAGTAATGTCTGTATGTTCTATTAATCTTTAATTTTTAGGGAGGAATTACAATGCTTGTTCCCATGTTCCCAATTTCTTGATTGATTTTTCTTGGTATTCAGGATTTGGAAAACATAAATGTCCCGAGAAATGCAGGAAAGGAATTCTTGCATGGAAACACTGATGTTAGGCATGTGGTAGGTACCTCAGTTGTCATTAAGGACTCAGGTTTGGGGATGTGACTGACCCTGAGTATAAAGTCTGGTTACACTACTTACTAGCTGTGTGATCTTGGGCAAATTACTTAACATCTCTGAGCCTCAGTTTCCTAATCAGTAAACTCACCTCATACAGTCATTTTGAAGTTAAATGTGTTTGTAGAGCCTTTAACACAATCTCTGGCACACAACATGTAGTAATATATCCTACTGTAGCTATTAAGACACAAATCCTGATGAAAGAACATATGCTCTAGACCAGTGCTGTCCCAGAAAAATAGAATATGAAACTCAGTTGTAAGTTTAAATTTTCTCGTAGCCACATTAAGGAAAGTAAAAATAAACAGATGAAATTAATTTTAATAATAAATTTAACTCAATATATCCAAAATACTATCATGTCAGCACGAACTCAATATAAAAAATTATTAACGAGATAGTTTGCATTCTTCTTTTTATTTGCCAAGTCATCAAAATCCAGTGTGTATTTTATACTTACAGCATGTCTTAATTTGTGCATTAAATTTTCACTGGAAAAATTGTATCTGTATTTAGATGTCATAAAACTTACAGTGGAAAAAGTACATTCACATGCTCAAGTTGTTTCAAACATACTTAAACGTTTTCCGGTAACTGAATAGAGTTAAAAAAATAATTTTTCTTTGATATTCACATCCACGTCAACAAAGCTGCTTCGTCTTTTTTCAGCAGAATCAATTTAACTTTGAAGAAAAAAGCATCCTAGTTTCAAAACTACTTCTGTTCAAATTCAGTAAACTGACTAACTTTTGAGTCAACTCAGTAGTATTAGCATAGAATTCAAGGACATTTTGCATAAATTGAAAAGCAACTCTAAATTTGCTAATATCTGCAAAGCATTCTTCAAATTTTCTTGCAGTTTTAATTGTATGCTATTACATACAATTAAAATCTTCTGCAGATTGATTCATCTTAGAAAATGTACAAAAGCATCACTATTGGTTTTTATTATAAGTAGTTTTATTTCAGGCTAACTTCTCATACCTGTCTAGCCAGGTCACAAAAAAGATTCTCCTTTCCTGGGAACTTCAAATTTAACTCATTCACGTGCAGTGTGATATTGCCATATTTTGTTATGAGTTTTTAATATTTGGCGAGCATTCCTTTTGTTTCAAGAAAATCTTGAATTGGAGCTAGTGCAGCAAATCTTTGTAAAAAAATTGCCTATCATTGA